>NC_142474.1:33370075-33673106 GCF_049115385.1 Moschus berezovskii | reverse complement strand
CCAGAAAGAAAAACACCAATACAGTATACTAACGCATATATATGGAATTTAGAAAGATGCAAATGATAACCCTGTATACAAGACAGCAAAAGAGACACAGATGTATAGAACAGTCTTTGGGACTCTATGGGAGAGGGTGAGGGTGGGATGATTTGGAAGAATGGCATTGAAACACGTATGTTGTCATATGTGAAACGAATCACTAGTTCAGGGTCAATGCATGTTATAGGATGCTCGGGGCTGGCATGTGGGGATGACCCAGAGGGAGGATAAAGGGAGGAGGGAGGTGGGAGGGGGGTTCAGGAGGGGGAACTTATGTAAACCCGGGGCGAATTCATGTCAATGTATGGCAAAACCAACCAATATAATATTGTAAAATAATTTGCCTCCAATAAAAAAATAAATTAAAAAAAATAAATAAAATAAAAAAAAAGAGCTCTCTGCACTATAGCCAACTTTAAATTTAATTACACTCCAAATGGTTCCATCCTCTTCCCCCTCAAATTCACTTTTTTCCACAAAAGAGCCTGGCCTAAAGACACCCAGAAGAAATGAAATAGTAAGTGATAACACCAAGTCTTACCACTCAGAGCCATGGCCAACCAGAATTCCTCCTTCAGTATCTCAAGGACATCCTGAACACCTTTCTCTCCCTAAGCAAGAAGACACAGATCTTTTGAGTAAGTCTGTATGACTGGTTTCATGAATTTATTTCACAGTTCAGTCAGTCTGTTTTATATATTTATTGCTTTGTCCTCCAATTACCTGGGAAGCCAAGCCCCAAATGATCGGTCTCCCCACAAACACAGCCTTGGCTCCCAGGGCCAGAGCTTTCAGAACGTCAGTACCCTTCCGCACACCACCATCCAGGAAGACCTCCACTTTCCCTTCCACAGCCTCCACTATGTCTGGCAGAGCATCAATCTGTGGAGAGAAGAGGTCAGTGAAGTGATACTATGCATGTTGAATTGTTCCCCAACTCAGCTTCCACAGGCCACCAACCATCCAGCTAGCACTGAGAGGAGGAAAGGCTAGGCTTAGAATCAACGGTAAGATCATTCTCTCCTAAAATAAAAGAAGTGCAAATGCTAGCAACCAAAGACCAGCTAAATTTGGAACTGAGTGGATTATTTTTTTATCCCTGATGTGTGTACATGCATGCTAAGTCGTTTCAGTCCTGTCCAACTCTGCAGTCCTATGGACTGTAGCCTGCCAGGCTCCTCTGTCCCTAGGATTCTCCAGGCAAGAATATGGGAGTGGGTTGCCATGCCCTTCCCCTGGGGATCTTGCCAACTCAGGAATCTAACCCGTGTCTCTTAAGTCTCCTGCAATGGTAGGCAGGAGACATAATGGTAGGTAGGTGGCACTAATACCACCTGGGAAGCCCTTATTCCTGATATTCGGATTCAAATATCATGATCCAAGTATATATATATACACACAATTAAAAATACATAATCAGCTTAAAAGACACAGAGCTACTCTTTATTAAATAATATTTATAAATGAAGTATCTTCCTCATATAAATTATTCTGAACATTAATTTACTCATTGAAAATCAATTGTTAAAATTCATACTCAGATTGTGGTAGAAGCAATGGTATATAAAAATGCAAACACTATCAGTCACAAAAAAACAAGTCTCTGATTCTCCCACCCAAAATATGAGAATATATATAATATAGCAAATATATATAACAATATAGCAAACATCAGTTATACATTAGAGAATTATCCCTGAAAATATTTTTCTTGCTTTTAAGGAAAATGGCCATATGCATTTTGAAGATCCTCGTCTTGATTAGCAGTTGATGATGGACTTATTATCTCAGCTCTAGAGAATATGAGAGCCTCATTGAGGTCCATCTGCTAGACTGTATTATTGTTCATAATTCTTCACACCACTCTGAACCCACTCTTTTTCCAAGGTCACTTGGCAGTGTTTCCTAGTTTAAAAAAAAAAAAAAACAGTGCATTTATCACTCCTTGACAGTGGCCTTGGCCTTGCAACCTACTTTGCCTAGTGACATGTGAACAGAGGTGGAAGAGTGCCATTTCTGGGCATGGACCTTGGAAGACCTCATACATTTCAACTGTCTCTTGGAGCTGTGCCATTTGCCATGCGAGGAAACTTGCCCTACCCCACCACAGAGCTGAGACCCCAGAGAAGAAGGAGAGTTGTCCCATCCAAGCCCAGTTGGACCTGAAACTTGGAGAACAGCCACCCAGCCAGTACCAAATCTAGGTCAGCAGCCTCCCAGTTGACAAAAAGTTTCATGGGAACAATGATTTAAATCACTGAGTTTGGAATCTTTTGTTTTTTAGCATCATGTGGTAATAGCTCGTAAAGTTGGTTAATATTCAATATACTTATAGATAGTAACTGACACAGTTGGCTGCTTTGGTGTAAATCTTTGCATCTGAGGGTGGAAACAATTCTCATAGTGACCTACTATAGTGTCCACAGTAGGTCAAAATCTGAAGAAATTATCCACACTTATCCCCAAGTACTTAAATACAAAATGAAATCCATACATTCAAGTGCAGTTTTTCTAGAAATAATTGTGCTGAAATCATTCAAAAACTTTCCTGCTTCTCCCCCAAAATTTGAGAGGCTCAATGTAAAAAGAGTTTTATGTAAAAGACTGAAGACCAAACCCAACTACAGATTTGAAGGAAGTGAAGGCAACAGTTGGAGCACAGCCCCCTAAATGTTTGGCAAGTAATGTGATTTTCCTCTTTTCCTTTTGGCTTTTCTGCCTGGCCAAACATGCTTTGGATCCATTTACATATGTCCCTTTACCTATACATAGTCCTCCTTTTAGAGTCAGGCAAGTTACATCAACATATAAATGCTACAATTTCCAAGTGATGATGCAAGCTATAATTAAGTATATTTCCCCATCTGAAACCAAAACCAAAGAAAAATATTAGCTAGTTTCAGTTCAATACACGTTTTCAAAGTCACGCAAATCAAGTCTTTTAGGATATTTCCAATGCCCAATCTGGCCTAAAAAATAAATAAGGATACTTAAAGTGTGAATCCTGGGTTATAAAATGAAGCCTAGATTTGTGTTTTCCTGTCTGTAGACAAGGAAGCTCTATCCATCACAGAGCATTTCTATCCTCCCTTTCTTCTTCCTGGAGCTGCAGTTTTACTGGGTATATATTATGCAGAATAATTCTGACCAGAGAAGATAAAATAAGTACATATAGTGACCAAGTCCACTATTTTATGACTTTTCTGTTTCTTTTCAGCTTGCTACACATCTAAAAGACCATTCATTTCAGCCTTTCTTTTCTTAGTGGTTCCTTAGACAACTAATTGCAGGCTTAGCTCCAGTAGAGTTAATCTACAGGAAAATATGGTAAGATTCCAATGTACTACTGTTCACTCATCCATCCATTCACTGATTTATCAAACATTTTATTGATGATTTGGCAGATTCCAGGCATCATGCCAGGCAGTTTATGGAATCCAAAAAGAATCCCACAGGGACCTGATTCTGGAAGAGCCCCCCTCTTTCCTGTTCCTGCTCAAGGTCTTCCCTGTCCACAAAATTCCACTCACAAGGTGCTTTCATCCTTCTGCCTTAAAGCATCCAGTCCTCACACTGGTGATTTCTGACATTTTAGGCATAAAACACTTTAAAGGTTCCAAACCAGATCTGTTGAGCACAAACAAACAGATAAAGCCAGAGGTGCTTTAGTTAACAATGAAGAAGATCGATTCCAGGCCACTGCCCACAAGTCCTCCTCCGACTCTCTACCCACCATGCTTCAGGCAGCCGGGGCTGGAGGTGGTGGTGTGAGTTCTAATAAGTAGTGTGAGTTCTACTAAGCACATTTAGAAAACCCCTGGTCCAGATAGGTCTGGCTGACAGTTTGCTATTGCAGAAATGGCTGCAGCCATCTGCCACCCTATCTTCATTTCCTCCCAGTGCAACATTTCTGCTCCTCCCATCATGAGGGAGAAATGAAGTCAGAAAAGTCTGTTTCCTCACCCCTTGAATCTGAAGTGGCCGTGTGACTAGCTTCTACCAACAGAAAAAAGAAGGAAGTAACAGTGTGCCTGTTCTAAGCATAGAACTCAAGAGGCTTAGATATTTCCACTTGCTCCCTGGGAAACCTGGTGCCTTGTGAGACCCAGCCCACCTAACGTTCTAGATATGAGAGATAATGCAGAGCCATCCCTGCTGAGATCGTCCTACACCAGCCTGCCCTAGTAGACCCAGCAGCTGACCACAGACATGTATGAGTGAGCCCAGCCAGGAACACAAAACCTCTCTGTGGATCTCAGGTCAAATGGACAATTCACAAAGTTATGACATGAATCAATGGCTACTGAATTTTAGCCAGTAGATTTCAGAGTGGTTTGTTACACAGCAAAAGCTAACTGATAAATCAAATGGTTCTTAAATGAAGATTATAATGAATCCTTTTCAGAAGGAAAAAATGAAATTTCTGATGTTATATACTCAAGGACTCAATTTTAGTATCACTGATATAACAACCCAAAGTTTATTTTTTGAAATGTTTTACAGTTGAAAATTTTCACTAGAAGAGAATGTCATATTTTTAAGTTTAAGGGCTTCCCTGGTGGCTCAGTTGGTAAAGAATCCCGCTGCATGTGGGAGACCTGGGTTTGATCCCTGGGTTGGGAAGATCCCCTGGAGGAGGGCATGGTAACCCACTCCAGTATTCTTGCCTGGAGAATCCCCATGGATAGAGGAGCCTTTGTGGGCTACAGTCCATGGGGTCACAAAGAGTCAGACACGACTGAGTGACCAAGCACAAGTCTGGATCCAGTTAGCATCAAAAAAAAATTTTTTTTCCTAAAAAAAAAAAAAAGCTCCTAGAATTCAAAGACTCCACATAATCTGTCTTTAGACCCCAGTTTGAGATGATCTAGTACTGTGGATTTTGGAAATATACTGATTCTGTCATATCATTCTCTAATTACCTCAGGACTAGTCTTTGCCACATTATTACCTTCAGAGTAAGGATCTTAATGTGAACTTATTTTTTTAAGCAAATGTTAAACTATTTATAAAAGCATACACTACTGAATTATCAAAATTCTTAGAAGGAAATATGTTATTCTTTTCTTTTATTGGAGTATAGTTGTTTTACAATGTTGTGTTAGTTTCTGCTATACGGCAAAGTGAATCAGCTATGTGTTTACATATATCCCCTCTTTTTTGGATTTCCTTCCCATTTAGGTGACCACAGAGCATTGAGTAGAGTTTCCTGTGCTATACAGTCAGTTCTAATTAGTTATCTATATTATATATAGTAGTGTATATATGTGGAGAAGGCAATGGCATCCCACTCCAGTACTCTTGCCTAGAAAATCCCATGGATGGAGGAACCTGGTAGGCTGTGGTCCATGGGGTCACTAAGAGTCGGACATGATTGAGCGACTTCACTTTCACTTTTCACTTTCACACATTGGAGAAGGAAATGGCAACCCACTCCAGTGTTCTTGCCTGGAGGATCTCAGGGGCGGGGGAGCCTGGTGGGCTGACTTCTATGGGGTCACACAGAGTCAGACACGACTAAAGTGACTTAGCAGCAGCAACAGTGTATATATGTCAATCCCAATCTCCCAATATATCCTACCCTCCCTCCCACCTTGGTATCAATATGTTTGTTCTCTATGTCTGTGTCTCTACTTCTGCTTTGCAAATAATGTGAACTTATTTTTAAACTCTTTGCTGAAACGGGCCATGGTTCTCAATGGCACTGTATTACTATGGACTGCAAACTCCTGATCTGGGACTCATAGTGATAAGTATTTCTCCATACAAGAAAACTATGTGATTTATAGAGATGCAGAAATCATACAATCCAGACATTTAATTTTTGCAACCAACACAACATTATGCAGAGACTCAGGCTGAAAAGTCTGAGCAACTTGCTCACCCAGATCTCACCCCTCTAGAGGCAAGAAAAGGACTTGAACCCAAGACTCTGGGTTCATTCCAATGCTCTTGCAGTAAAATCACACTGCCTCTTTGGTTCTGAGTTATGATGTCACAGAATGTGCAGGAGAGTAAGTCCTTCTGTGTATCTACTGAGAAGTTCTATATCACAGCCTCCTCCAAGTCTTTTGCCAAATGCCTGAAAACCAACACATTGAGAGGAAAACACCTTCACTATAAACTTAATCCTGCTTCTCATTTCTCTCATCATCATGCACCTTAAATTTGCTCTAAAGTAGGAGCAAACTCAAGCAAGTATCTCCTCTCAGGCACACATCATGCAAAGGGGAGGGTCATTGTTTATCTTAAAACAGTCTCTGAGACCACAACTCAAAAAGCCCTTTTAGATAAGTTTCCATATCCCCTCAGCCAGAAGGAAATAAACCACACCATTCAGATATTTTTCCCTTAAAATCTAGTTATATTTGATTTCAGTAGATTTAGATTTTATTTTTAGAAAACAAATTTAATTTGGCCTGCCCACTAAGTCCACGTCTTCATACACAAGAGAGGCATAAATCAGTGGAAAAGCCTTGAACTGTGACCAACTTCTCCTGCCTGCCCAGAGGAGCTCTTCACTCTCCACTAGAGGCAATGTTTAATATCACCTAAAAAGATGGGTCTTTATAAGTAATGCTGAATTGGAAAGGGCTGACAGCTTCCAGTTTTATGATTTTAATTACTGATTCTGTGCAAAGACTTGATTTGTTCCTACCATTAGCCCATTAGTGCTTCAAGAAAAACTCTTGAGTGCAAATGCATGTGCCCAGTAGACCCCTGCCTCATTCAATCTGCCCTAAGATCTGCACAACATCCATGGATTTGGCTAAATCAACCTGCTATCTTAATGAAACAGTAATCCACTACTTGACTAAATTATTTGAATAAATTCAAATGTTTGCCCCAACTAAAACCGTTCCATAATAACTATGACTAAATTGTTCTGACAAAGGGGGAAATGGATATGATGATCCAGCTCAGAAATGATGAACTAAAGAGTCTATCCACATTATTTCATAGATACAGATTTATTTAAGTTTTGTTACATGATGTTAGCTTACTTTGCCTATGATTAATGAGATTATAGAATACTAAAGCTTAAAGGCACCAAAGAAACAATCTAATCAATTTTTTTAACTTTAAAAGATGAAAAAGCTGAGATTTGGAGGGGCTATCCCTCTGCCCCATAGCAGGTCAGACCCTTCTCTCTTTCCTTGGCTTTCATAATTATCCAGGCCACCTCACTGGTCTTCCTGCTCCCTGTCATGCCACAGTCCAATTTGTGGTACTTGTTGCTAAATCAAGGTTTTTCTATTGCATATCTAATGACTCATAATATTTAATATTCAAAGACCCCCTTCCTGACCTGTCCAAGCAGGCATACTTCTCAGGCTCCCAACACCCACCAGATACTGCAAACAAAATGGATTCCTTGACATTCCCCAAGAATATCTCAGTCTTTCCCATTCTACTTTTACACTCACACTAGTGAAAGCAGGGGTCCATATGGGAACAAAGCAGAGGTGAAAGACAGCTGCAATCCCACTGCTTCATCTAAAGAAATCCCGGATATATTCTCACAGTGGACAGCATATAAGTGACTCCCATGTCACCCCACCTACAGCTTCTGGCCTTCATTCTAGATCAGAGATCCATGAAGTACACCCCTAGATATATGTCTTTCTCCATGACTTTTGATCCATTTCTGGGCTCCCCAATCCTTTATCTGAAAGTCAACCCACGGCTGGGCCCTTCGCTCTTGGCCTTGGGAGCCAATTGCTCACTTTTACCATTTTACCTCTATCCCACACCATTCCAGCCAGTTAGTTTAATTTTATATCTGGATTCTGTCTCTGATTTGTCTGGCACAGGGTATATAGTACATATAAATTCACATTGGATCTCCTCAGTAGCTGTCAAAAATACTAGTACTTCAGTTTCCCTGGTCCCACAGGATTTTGATGGATGGACTCAGGGTGCAGACTGGGAATTAGGATTCTTTAAAGTTCCCAAGAGATTCCAATGTGCAGCCAAGGTAGTTCAAGCTCCAACAGAGATGGCTATTTGCAGGAAACCTCTTCCAGGCCACAGGATTTCTACCTCCTTTCCCCACCTGCCCTCACTCTGCAGTTCTTCAACCCCCACCTCCAAGAAACTCATGGCATAATCTTTTTTCCCTACTCCAATTTACAATATTCCTCTCAGTATATCTATAAATATAGGACTAATCCCTGCCTACAAATGGCTACTTACTTAACACAGATGACTTTTATAAGTTTACAAACAAATAGTATAATAAACTAATTTAGGTAGATGCCCATGTGCTCGTGCACATGCTGAGTCACTAAGTCGTGTTCAACTCTTTGCGATCCCATGGACTGAAGCCCACCAGCCTCCTCTGTCCATGGGGTTTTCCAGGCAAGAATACTGGAGTGGGTTGTCATTTCCTTCTCCAGGGGGTCTTCCAAACCCAAGGATTGAACCCACATCTACTGCATTGGCAGACAGATTCTTTACAACTGAACCACCAGGGAAGCCCAATTTTAGGTAGTTGTGTGTGTGTGTGTGTGTGCTGAGTTGTGTCTGACTTTTTGCAACCCCATGGACTTTGGCCTGCCAGGCTCTTCTGTCCACAGGATTTTCCAGGCAAGAATACTGGAGTGGGTTGCCATTTCCTAGTTCAGGGGATCTTCCAGACTCAGGGATCGAACACCTAAACTTAAAATCTGAGATCTTACATATATTCCTACATATTCTATCTTGAGTATTCATACAAAAATATATACACAAAGAGGGGAAGTCACAAAGATGGCCAAAACTGAGATAGAAACGGGAATTCCAATGGAGGCATTTGCCAAAACTCACAGTGGCTGGCACCCCGTCAAGTTGTCGAGCCCCATGATTTGACACCAAGATCCCATCCAAACCGTGTTCAACTGCAGCCTTGGCATCATCACCTAGAAAGAGTAATACAACCGCAGTATGGAAAAGGCAACTTAATAAAAGGCTTGAATTTTGAGGCCAAAGGACCCCATCAAAGGGGGCCCAGCCTGATACATATGTATCTTGCTCAGAAACTTTAGCACAGACATACACCCAAGGGTTAAATCTAGAATTATATTGATGATTTCTTTGGCCAAAAAAGGTTAACATTTGAAACGGCTTAATGATGAAATAAAATGATCAACAGATGGTAAATTGACATGCAGTTAAAATGTATTTATCCTCATAAGGAAATACCCTTGCTAAGTTTTTTTTTATTATTAACAAGATTAAATTATTTAGCATTCAACATAATTACTCCTCCAAAATTTGGATAACATAAAAAAACATATAAGTAGCAAGCAGTTTATGTGTAACAGGTGATGAACAAGTCTATTTCAAAAATATTCTTTAATACAAAGCTTTAACTTCAGTAATTATTTTAAGTAGTGTTCTATAATTAAATGTATTTTGTCCATTGAAGCATATAAAAATACAATATTCAAATGATATGCTACATCTTTAACCATTCTTCAAAATATATTGATTTTTGAAAATGTGGTTTTAAATTTGACTAAGATACTCTGAAATCAATTTCAAATCTTTTAAAAATATTTTACATCTTTAAACTATTATTTTCAGCATTCTCCCAATAAAAACTATTTGCTAACAGAATCATGAAAAGAACACTTCTTCTCAAGTTTAACACTCAAAAATAGCCCAAGGTTGTAGTGAAACCAGATTGTGGAAACTTAAGCAGATAGATACAGAACATTGCATATATTTATAAATTCATCAATGGAGACCAAGGGCAGACCTGACTAAGGATATTAAAAATGAGATTCATAGGAGAGTTTGTAATTTGAATTATTTGAAAATTTTATTCTTTAAACCACCATTTTCCAAACTGTGTTTCATGGAATTTTTAAATATCCCCACTTTTCAAAATAAAGCTAGAAATATTTTTCTTCTAAAATTGTAGGCATATGAAAATGTTAAATCCATGTGGCATAGACAATGTTTATATCAAAAATTCATAGGTTGAAGTTTTAACCCTCAATGTGATCGAATGTGGAGATGAATACTTTGAGAAGTAATAAGGGTTAGATGAGGTCCCAGGTAGTGCTAGTGATGAAGGTCATGAGGGTAAGGCCCTCATCATGGTATTAGTGCCCTTACAAGATTATGCCAGGGAGCTTGCTCCTCGCCCTCTCCACGCACACAAGGGAGAGGTCATGTAGGCACACAGCGTCAAGGTGACCTCTGCAACTCAAGGGAAGAGACTTCACAAAAACCAACCATGCTGGCAACCTTATCTCAGACTTCCAGCCTCCAGAAGAATGAGAAAATAAATTTCTGCTTTAAAACACTCCCTCTCTCAGGCTATTACATTTTGTTATGGCAATTTGAGCCAACTAAGACATTGTGTCATCATGATATTATTATTCAGTTCAGTTCAGTTCAGTCACTCAGTTGTATCCAGCTCTTTGCGATCCCATGAATCACAGCACGCCAGGCCTCCCTGTCCATCACCAACTCCCGGAGTTCACTCAAACTCACCTCCATTGAATCGGTGATGCCATCCCGCCATCTCATTCTCTGTCGTCCCCTTCTACTCCCGCCCCCAATCCCTCCCAGCATCAGTCTTTTCCAGTGAGTCAACTCTTCACATGAGGTGGCCAAAGTATTGGAGTTTCAGCTTTAGCATCAGTCCTTCCAACGAACACCCAGGACTGATCTCCTTTAGGATGGACTGGTTGGATCTCCTTGCAGTCCAAGGGACTCTCAAGAGTCTTCTCCAGCACCACATTTCAAAAGCATCAATTCTTCACCGCTCAGCTTTCTTCACAGTCCAACTCTCACATCCATACACGACCACTGGAAAAACCATAGCCTTGACTCGATGGACCTTGGTTGGCAAAGTAATGTCTCTGCTTTTTAATATGCTATCTAGGTTGGTCATAACTTTCCTTCCAAGGAGTAAGCGTCTTTTAATTTCATGGCTGCAATCAGCATCCGCAGTGATTGTGGAGACCAAAAAAATAAAGTCTGTCACTGTTTCCCCATCTATTGCCCATGAGGTGATGGGACCAGATGCCATGATCTTCGTTTTCTGAATGTTGAACTTCAAGCCAACCTTTTCACTCTCCTCTTTCACTTTCATCAAGAGGCTTTTTAGTTCCTCTTCACTTTCTGCCACAAGAGTGGTGACATCTGCATATCTGAGGTTATTGATATTTGTCCCGGCAATCTTGATTCCAGTTTGTGCTTCTTCCAGCCCAGCGTTTCTCATGATGTACTCTACATATAAGTTAAATAAGCAGGGTGACAATATACAACCTTGACGTACTCCTTTTCCTATTTGGAACCAGTCTGTTTTTCCATGTCCAGTTCTAACTATCGTTTCCTGACCTGCATACAGGTTTCTCAAGAGGCAGGTCAGGTGGTCTGGTATTTCCGTCTCTTTCAGAATGTTCCACAGTTTATTGTGATCCACACAGTCAAAGGCTTTTTTCCTTGATCCAGCAGATGTTGGCAATTTGAGCTCTGGTTCCTTTGCCTTTTCTAAAACTAGCTTGAACATCTGCAAGTTCACGGTTCACCTATTGCTGAAGCCTGGCTTGGGGAATTTTGAGCATGACTTTACTAGCTTGTGAGATGAGTGCAATTGTGCGGTAGTTTGATCATTCTTTGGCATTGCCTTTCTTTGGGACTGGGATGAAGACTGACCTTTTCCAGTCCTGTGGCCACTGCTGAGTTTACCCACTCTAATAAAGAGATGTACCATGGTATTTTTTTATGTCTAGATATATCAATATCTGTAAATAACCTTAACAAACAATGTAAAATGTAATTGGAATTGCTCTGATTATCTAACTGCATGTGTGATACCAAATATAAAAATCAACAGTTAAAAATTTTAAATATTTGAAATATATTTTATGAACCTCATGAATGAAGATATATGTAATCCTCTGATTTATAATGCAAATACTTGCCACCAGGTAGCTATAACCTGTATTTTAAGATATTGAATATTGTCAATAAACTGATCCTACACAGTATGAAAAAGAGATTAACCCCTTAGACTTGGTAGTAAGACCACCTAGATTTGAATCCCATATCTGCTACTTGTTTGATGCATCAGTGTACTAAGCCACAAAATAGGGATAAAAATTCAAATATGATTGGTTTGTAGATTAAATGAGTTGAATGAGCTCTTAGAAAGTACCTGACACATGTTAAGCACTCAGATAAATATGATTATTATTATTTTCAGCTGATGGTGAAGGGAATATTAACTAAGAATATGAGTAGGTAGAGGAAGATTTATACTTTTGGCAAGTCTATTTAAGTTTTGTTTATAACAATAAATTTTCATCCTAGTGAGGATTATGATTATTATGAGCTTTTCATTTTGAAGGAAGTGCTATTTAAGTCTTAGTTTGTTGTCTTCTATCATCTCAAATGGTTTTCTGTGTTCTACCAGGCAGTGCTGGGAATGTAGGGAGAAATCACTGAATGGTTTTCTCAGGAGACGGGATCATGAGTATGTAGAGAAAAAATGAAAGTAATCATTTACGACCATTTATGTATCCCTTTCCTTAGTTGTTTATGTAATCTTGTTCACATTTTATTTTAACCCAGAGAGAAAAACAATGTTTTCTTAACAAGAAAGTCAAAGTGATCAGAGCAAATGTTCATGAATCTTGGATATTTTCATTAACCTTTAGAGTTTACTGGTACGACATTCCAAATTTGTTGATTTGCCAAATCAACTGATTCACAAACACAGCAGTCAGTAGTGAATAGCACTGTTTGCTATCTTATTAATACATTATTTCCATATGTAATCTTAAATACCAAAGTAAGTACTCAAGATTTAGAGTAGTATTATCTTCTATCTATTGTCAAGGCCTTGAACAATAGACATACAGCAGAACTCTATGCTATTTCAGCAGGAGCTTAGTAACTAAATCTTAGCTTCATGGCAGCACTTTTGAAAACAATTCAGGAACACTGAGTGAATATTCTCTGAGAATGTCTTTAAAAACTACAGATAGGATAATGAGTTAAAGAAGTTTCTGAGAAGCCAAAAACCACTAGAGAAGTGAGATAGCCTAGTTTTAAATTTTTTAATTAGAAAAAAATTCTAAAAAGCACATGCCTTTGTTTATAATGCCATTTGTTAGCGTGAGTTCTGAAGAAAACCTAACCCTGTCTCGAGTACATATTTGGAGTTTGTGTTGAGATTTCCAAAGACAGAGTTTAACCACAGCAAGAGATTGCATCTTGCTGTTTTACTTGCATTCATTAGAATGCAATCCTTAAAACGGCAGTAAGGGGGGATGTTTCATTGAGATCTTCTCCGTTGCCTGTGATTTCATGTTCCTACAAACATAATCTGGACTTTCTGGTAAAAGGAAAATGAAAAAAGATAGATGACTCTTAGTCAATTCATATAACTTCTGGATGAAGATCTGTGAAATAATGAGACCTGGATTTCCCAGAATTGGCCTTACCACTTCCACCTCCCCTCCACCCAGACTGAACCTATGCACCGCTTAATGTAGTTGTTGTCATAGTGATGATTCTTGTTTGTTAAATAAATGAAGTAAATAGTTACAGAGAAGCTAGGCAATGTAAACTGCACATGTACAAATAAGTTCTTTCCTTTCAAATTCCAAATGCCCAGTCTCTCCTTCTCTTGCTTTTGACCTCTCTCTAATTACAGATATTCATGCAGTTTTCCCTAAGTATTTTATCAATAAACATTCAGGCTGTCTACTGAGTGAAAAACACATAACATATGGATAAGAAAGAAAAAAGAGAAGTAATGGTGGTGGTAGTGCTCCTTGGTTTAACAACCACACAATGATGTTCTTGAAGTCAAAACATTTTTCAACATAACATGTGATAGTAAAGTCTCATTCAATAGATTCACATCATATCCTAGAGGACAAAGTGGTAGAAAATTAGGTATATTGGGAATCCAAAATGGAAAAGTTGGTTAAAAATTAAATTGGTGATTTTACCCCAACTGCTGTGAGCCTTCTGTGATGAGAGTGATTAAATACTTGAAACAGCATTTTAAAAATAATTTTTAATTATTTTAAATAATTTTTAAATAATTTTCTAAATGGATTACACCCTTTCAGTTTCCTCATTGACACTACTGTGAAATGAAAGTGAAAGTAGCTCAATCATGTCCAACTCTTTGCGACCCCATGGACAATACAGCCCAAGGCATTCTCCAGGCCAGAATACTGGAGTGGGTAGCTATTCCCTTCTCCAGGGGATCTTTCCAACGCAAGGATTGAACCGAGGTCTCCCACAATGCAGGTTGATTCTTTACCAGCTGAGCCACAAGGGAAGTCCAAGAATACTTTGAAGTGGGTAGCCTTTTCCAGTGGATCTTCCCAACCTAGGAATCAAACTGGGGTCTCCTGCATTGCAGGTGGATTCTTTACCAGCTGAGCTACCAGGTACTAGTCACAATTCTTGCCCAGATTACAGCAGTTTCCTAAATTGCTTCCCTGACCACAGTTAGGCCACCTCCATTGAGTCAATCCATTATACAAAGCTTGATTTTACTACATTGCTAATCTGATGAGGTTGTTTCCCTCATCAAGGTTCTTAGTGATTCTTGACCATCTTAAAGTCTACTTACTCTAGTATGGCTTATATGGTTTAACATTGTTACTTGTGACTGCTGTATTTCGTCATGACCTAAGTCTGAAAAAGAGTCTTTTGATCTGATGTCATGACAAAAGTCAAGGATCATCTTCCATTCTGGAATGAAACCTTCCCTAAATCACTTTTATAACTGTCCAAACACTATTTAAGCCATACCTTTATAGTGCATAGATTTCAATCTCAGCACCTACAACATCTTGCTGCTAAGTCACTTCAGTCGTGTCCAACTCTGTGCGACCCCATAGACGGCAGCCCACCAGGCTTCACCATCCCTGGGATTCTCCAGGCAAAAACACTGGAGTGGGTTGCCATTTCCTTCTCCGATGTGTGAAAGTGAAAAGTGAAAGTGAAGTCGCTCAGTTATGTCTGACTCATAGCGACCCCATGGACTGCAGCCTACCAGGCTCCTCCATCCATGGGATTTTCTAGGCAAGAGTACTGGAGTGGTTTGCCATTGCCTTCTCCAAATCTCACCCAAATTCTTGTTTTTATGTCTGTCCCCTCCAAGAATGAGATATCCTTTGGCCAAGGATCTCAAATTATTGTCTTTTATTTTAGCACACAGTAAGCATAATAAATGTTTATGAAATGAGTGAGTGAATAAGTGAATGAATGAGCAAATAAATGGGACAGATGCTTTGAGTTAATATTTCAGTACCCACAGTGGAATATAGCTACAGGAAGTAGCACTAACAATCATGGACTACAGTATGAATGCAAGCAAGGTCAGCGAAACTGTGTTAAAGGTGTCTGTGGTATCAGTATATACTCAAAAAAGTATAATCCACAGAAATTTTGAACTAACAAGTCTGTAGAAAAGAATATAACAATATCTTTTAAAAGCACAGATTAAGACAGATCAGGATTTAAACGTATCTCCACTACTTAAAAGCTTCGTTGTGAAAAGTGAAAGTTGTCAGTCATGTCCGACTCTTCGCGCCCCATGGACTATACAGTCCATGGAATTCTCCAGGACAGAATACTGGAGTGAGTAGCCATTCCCTTCTGCAGAGGATCTTCTCAACCCAGGAATCAAACCCAGGACTCCCACCCTGCAGGTGGATTTTCACCATGTAAGCTACCAGGAAAGCCCAAGAATACTGGCGTGGGTAGCCAAGCTTCATTAGGCCCATTCTTTTACTCACATTAGCTTATTTTTGTGTCCATACAATTAAATAAAGTCAGGGGCATTCCCAGAGCTTTATAAATAAGGGCCTCATACATATTCAAGCAAAACCAATGAAAAAGTTTTGATTCTAAGTCATAGTTAACCCTGAGATAAATTAATAAAATCTCTCATCACAGAGCCACTTACTTAAACATTTCCATTTGAAATAATATGTTTGGGGTGGTTATCTACATAACAGAATTAAATGTTTTCAAAGGCAAGAAAATATTTTTTGGGTGAACACATTTACATTCCAAATTATTATATTCATTGGTCCCTCCCTGTGGGATTTGCATACATGTGGATACTGGGGAATCTGTCCAGTTTCTTAACAACCATGGCTTGATATTTGAAGATTTTAACATTCTAGTCCACTATTCTTTAAAGAGAGGTGATATAGGATTCCACACTCAAAAAATCAGTTCTAGTCATTGGTACTGGGAGGGAATAGGAGAAAAATACAAAGGGCTCTTAAACATATCTGGCTGTCATATCTTCCTTGGGATTTCGTATTGATCTGAGAGCAGTTGTTGGCAGCTTTCAGCCAAAGTGACAAACTCAAGACCTTCTACCTAGGTTTTGCCAAGCTCTGTGATTCAATGGCATCCAAAATAAGGCGATCCCACTACTTTAGAAAAAGTAACTTTTTACTTCATAAGAGCCCTGTTCTCCTTCAGAAGGAAGAAACATTTAGTCATTAATGTCAAATGGGAGAACTGAGAGATTTATATTTCCATATTAATTATTTGGAAATAATTGATTATTTTCCCTTAAAATATCATGGTCATATCCATAAAGAATCATAAAATCAGAATGAACTCAAGTAGAGAAATAAACAAACCTCTCAAAATGCCTTTTGCAACAATGGGCAGAGATGTCAGTCTTCTCAGCCATTTAATATCCTCCCAGCTGATGGATGGGTCTATTGCTTTAGCCACATATGCAGCAAGTCCACTTTTGTCTCCAAAATTTTCCTTAGGAGAAAATGCTAAATCGCTGGTTTCAAAATTTTTCATTCTGAAATAAGGAGATACATAAAATGAGAAACTTCCCAACTAGAAGTATCTTTACAATGACTCATTCAATGAAAAAAAAATAAGGGTACCCTTTTCAAGTCAATTGACGGTTCACTCTCCAGGTTGATCACGTTTATGTTTTTGTGTTTTGATGAAAGAGTATAGGCTAAATATGACAACTTAGTAGACTTAATTGGTCACTTGAAGTTTATTTTACATCTTATAAAGTAAGATTTTTATATAAATTTATATAACTTTTTATATAAATAAGTCAGATTAAAGGATAAAACTGTGGCCAAGTTCAAATATCTCTACCTTTTTAAGCCAGTCTGTGAATATAAACAATCAATTTGATGCTATTTTCAAATGCAATGCATACTAATAATAAGATGAACATCTGCATGGTGCATCACAGTTTACAATGGGCATTCATATACCGACAATATTTAAAAAACTTTTGAAAAATAAAATTCACACTCTATAATTCCTATTTTATACAGAAAATAAAACCAGAATTGTAGAACAAGATGCCCCCATGTATTAACTAACAGTTAGTTTTGGATTTCAAACTGGTTTCAACTCTTTTTTTTTTTAAGAACTTTTTTTCTGTGTGGATCATTTTAAAGCCTTTCTATTTCATGCTTTGGTTTCATGGCTGTGAGGCATGTGGGATCTTAGCTCCCCTACTAAGGACCGAACCTGTGCCCCCTGCATTGGAAGTGACATCTTAACCACTGGACCGCCCGGAAAGCCTCAGCGTCTCTGACTCCTAATTACGCTCTCTTCACTCAGTTCTCAACTGCACTCTGTCAATTACATTAGACTCCAGGAGATTAGAAATGCAGTATTAACCCCTTCTGTCTGTGGTCACTGTAAACTCTTTTCCTTGTCTTTTTCTTTCTTCTTTCAGCTCTTTTCCTGCTACCGTGGTGGTGGCGGTGGTGCTGGTGCTGGTGGGCACAGGGAGAAGTGGAAAGTGGTTCCCAGCAGATGAGCTGTCAGCTCTTCCTTTCTTCCTCCTCTGTTTCCTTGCTTTTTCTGTCTTCTGACTCAGAACCCCCAATCTTCTAGACAATCCTGACCAGGATATGAGTTTTCCAACTATCAAGACCTTCCTTACTTTGCCTGAGGTGTGATGGCTAGTTTTGTCAGCTTGACTGGGCTAAGGGATGCTTCAGTTAGTTCAGTTCAGTTGCTCAGTCGTGTCAGACTCTTCACGACTCCATGAATCACAGCACGCCAGGCCTCCCTGTCCATCACCAATTCCCGGAGTCTATCCAAACCCACGTCCATCGAGTCGGTGATGCTATCCAGCCATCTCATCCTCTGTCGTCCCCTTCTCCTCCTGCCCCCAATCCCTCCCAGCATCAGAGTCTTTTCCAGTGAGTCAACTCTTCGCATGAGTGGCCAAAGTATTAGAGTTTCAGCTACAGCATCAGTCCTTCCAATGAACACCCAGGACTGATCTCTTTTAGAACGGACTGGTTGGATCTCCTTGCAGTCCAAGGGACTCTCAAGAGTCTTCTCCAGCACCACAGTTCAAAAGCATCAATTCTTCGGCGATCAGCTTTTTCACAGTCCAAATCTCACATCCATACATGACCACTGGAAAAACCATAGTCTTGACTAGACAGACCTTTGTTGGCAAAGTAATGTCTCTGCTTTTTAATATGTTATCTAGGTTGGTCATAACTTTCCTGCCAAGGAGTAGACGTCTTTTAATTTCATGGCTGCAATCACCATCTGCAGTGATTTTGGAGCCCAGAAAAATAAAGTCTGACACTGTTTCCACTGTTTCCCCATCTATTTCCCATGAGGTGATGAGACCAGATGCCATGATCTTTGTTTTCTGAATGTTGAGCTTCAAGCCAACTTTTTCACTCTCCTCTTTCACTTTCATCAAGAGGCTTCTTAGTTCCTCTTCTTTTCCTATTTGGAATCAGTCTGTTGTTCCATGTCCAGTTCTAACTGTTGCTTCCTGACCTGCATACAAGTTTCTCAAGAGGTAAGTCAGGTGGTCTGGTATTCCCATCTCTTTCAGAATTTTCCACAGTTTATTGTGATCCACACAGTCAAAGGCTTTGGCATAGTCAATAAAGCAGAAAGATGTTTTTCTGGAACTCTCTTGCTTTTTCAATGATCCAGCAGATGTTGGCAATTTGATCTCTAGTTTCTCTGCCTTTTCTAAAACCAGCTTGAACATCTGGAAGTTCACAGTTCACATATTGCTTGCTGCTGCTGTTGCTAAGTCACTTCAGTCGTGTCCAACTCTGTGTGACCCCATAGATGGAAGCCCACCAGGCTCCCCCGTCCCTGGGATTCTCCAGGCAAGAACACTGGAGTGGGTTGCCATTTCCTTCTCCAATGTGTGAAAGTGAAAAGAGAAAGTGAAGTTGCTCAGTCGTGTCCGACCCCCAGCGACCCCATGGACTGCAGCCTACCAGGCTCCTCCATCCATGGGATTCTCCAGGCAAGAGTACTGGAGTGGCTTGCCATTGACTTCTCTGTCACATATTGCTTAGGTAGCTGGTAAAACATTACTTCTGGGTATGTCCATAAGGACGTTTCTAGGTGAGATTAGCATTTATATCAGTAGATTGAGAAGAGATTGGGCAGGCATCTTCTAATCTGTGCAGGTCCCAAATAGGACAAAAAGGTGGAAGAAGAATAAGCTCATTTTCTCTGTTTGAGCAGGGACATCTGTTGTCTCCTACCCTTCACATTGGCGCTATTGGTTGTCAAACCTTCAGGTTTTGACCAGGACTTACACTATGGGCTCCCAGTTTGGGGGCCCTTCAGACTCAGACTGGGACTTATACCATTAGCTCCCCCCATTCTAAGACCTTCAGGTTTGGGTTGAAACTATTCTGGCTTTCCTGGACCTACTCCTACAACCTGGGCCTCCAGCTTATAGATAAAAGATTGTGGGATTTCTCAGCCTCCTTAATTGTGTGAGCAAATCCCTTAGAGTAAATATCTCTATAGATATAGATATTTATATACATACAGATATTTAGATATAGACAAACTATTTGTTCTGTTTCTCTGGAGAATCTGACTAATACATATGACTTTTTCTTGCTCCTGGGGCCTGAGTCACTCTCAACACAGCAGACTCAACTTGTCAAGGATGTTGGTGTACACATACCCCAGCTCCTTCACCCCTGGGAAGATTTAACTCTGAGATAGATTCTACAAGATCTCTCAGAGTTTCCCAGCAGGATTAAGCTTAAGTTGCCATAGCTGTGACTGTCTTTGTCACACGCCAATTGTTGACCACCTCCCCTCCCTTATTCCTCTTCCCTACTCCTCTACCAATATTCCTACCATCTTCTAAAGAACTACTTTTACTTAAATCAGTGGTTCACACTCTTCTCTTAAAGAAACACAAATTGAGACACAACCCCACTGAGCTGCTCCCTTCTCCTATGTCTAATTTTGTTAACTCAGCTTAGAACAGTATTTCTCTAACCCATCTAGAAGCCACTGCAGCTGGCTTACTCTACACCTGAAGTCTTTTCTCTTTGTCTAATATCCCGATATGTTGACTAGATTTTGGAAGTTCTCCAAGTTATGGACAAAGTCTTTTCTGCCTGCACCTCTGACCACTGATTGGATGGATGGCCTTCTAAATACACACTGGCACCACCCATGTGACTCAGCTGCCTGAAATCAGCCTAGCAGCCCCAAATCCAACTGCCAACTTCATTTCTCTAAAAGGCTGACTTTGAATGATAACAGTGACCTAGACTCATATTGCTCTTCTACACATTATTAATTACTCTGCTAGCAAGTCTCTTCTTTGTATTAAAGTGAAAGCTATATATGGATCTCTGGCTTAGTCATCATTTATTCCTTTCCACTGGCTCTGACATTGAACACAGAAAGTATCTTGGAGCCAAGGCTATAACAATTTTTATATAAACTTAGAAGTACAGTGGTACACAATTTTTACAAAACTAGTTTGAGTGAACTCCGGGAGTTGGTGATAGACAGGGAGGCCTGGCATGCTGTGATTCATGGGGTCACAAAGAGTCGGACACGACTGAGCGACTGAACTGAACTGAACTGAGGACCTCCTTGGTAGCTCAGTGGTAAAGAATCTGCCTGCCAGTGTAGGAAACACAGAAGACTTGGGTTCAATCCCTGAGTCAAGAAGATCCCCTGGAGGAGGAAATGGAAACCTGGAAAATTCCATGAACAGAGGAGCCTGATGGGCTATAGTCCGTGGGATCACAAAGAGTCAGATATAACTGAGCAACTGAGCACTGAGGTTTAATGTACCTTTAACGTGCTTGTAAATAGCTGGTTGTATAGCTTCAGTTCAGTTCAGTTCAGTTCAGTCGCTCAGTCGTGTCCGACTCTCCGCGACCCCATGAATCACAGCACGCCAGGCCTCCCTGTCCATCACCAACTCCCGGAGTACACTCAAACCCATGTCCACAGAGTCGGTGATGCCATCCAGCCATCTCATTCTCCGTCGTCCCCTTCTCCTCCCGCCCCCAACCTTTCCCAGCATCAGAGTCTTTTCCAGTGAGTCAACTCGTCGCATGAGGTGGCCAAAGTATTGGAGTTTCAACTTTAGCATCAGTCCCTCCAATGAACATCCAGGATTGATCTCCTTTAGAATGGACTGGTTGGATCTCCTTGCAGTATAAGGGACTCTCAAGAGTCTTCTCCAACACCACAGTTCAAAAGCATCGATTCTTCGGCGATCAGCTTTCTTCACAGTCCAACTCTCACATCCATACATGACCACGGGAAAAACCATTGCCTTGACTAGACGGACCTTGGTCGGCAAAGTAATGTCTCTGCTTTTTAATATACTATCAACGTTGGTCATAACTTTCCTTCCAAGGAGCAAGCGTCTTTTAATTTCATGGCTGCAATCAGCATCTGCAGTGATTTTGGAGCCCAAAAAAACAAAGTCTGACACTGTTTCCACTGTTTTTCCATCTATTTCCCATGAAGTGATGGGACCAGATGCCATGATCTTTGTTTTCTGAATGTTGAGCTTCAAGCCAACCTTTTCACTCTCCTCTTTCACTTTCATCAAGAGGCTTTTGAGTTCCTCTTCACTTTCTGCCATAAGGGTAGTGTCATCTGCATATCTGAGGTTATTGATATTTCTCCCAGCAATCTTGATTCCAGCTTGTGCTTCTTCCAGCCCAGCGTTCCTCATGATGTACTCTGCATATAAGTTAAATAAGCAAGGTGACAATATACAACCTTGACGCACTCCTTTTCCTATTTGGAACCAGTCTGTTGTTCCATGACCGGTTCTAACTGTTGCTTCCTGACCTGCATACAGGTTTCTCAAGAGGCTGGTCTGGGATTCCCATCTCTTTCAGAATGTTCCACAGTTTATTGTGATCCACACAGTCAAAGGCTTTGGCATAGTCAATGAAGCAGAAATAGATGTTTTTCTGAAACTCTCTTGCTTTCTCCATGATCCAGCGGATGTTGGCAATTTGATCTCTGGTGCCTCTGCCTTTTCTAAAACCTGCTTGAACATCTGGGAGTTCACGGTTTACATACTGCTGAAGCCTGGCTTGGAGAATTTTGAGCATGACTTTACTAGCGTGTGAGATGAGGTTGTATAGCTTAGGCAGCATCTATTATCATAAGGCCATGGACATTCACATCCCATGTAAATGTCTTTAACCACTGGTAAAGTTTTCTAAATAAGGATTGACTATGACTCAGGTGGCCACTAAACGCCACAGAAAATCACAAATCCATGAAAGTCATATCTGTATCCATTATTTGCTGAGGTTTGGTTTAGATTATAGCTAAAATACTCTGAGCTTCTTTTTTTAATCAAACCACTTAAGGTTGTACATTTCATCACAGATTTTAGCCTTCTGTGGTCATCCTAACTTGAATTAAGCTAACCTAGTCAATAAACATACCCTTATTATTGGAGGCCTATTCCATTACTTAGAAATGATACTAAGTGACATTAAATTTCAAACTTTTAAATAATATTGTTCATAAGAAAAAGGTCCTGTCTGTCCATGCCATAGCAAAACCAAAGGGGAAAAAAGAATAATATCTGTACGTGTATATTCTCTGCATAGCACCCCACCCCCATCCCAAACAAGCTACAGTGTTTCAGCAGGGGTGGGGTGAAAGGGTGAAAGGGATAGGAAAAAACAGAAACATGGATAAAATTATATAAATAACTGTTGTTATTCTTGGATGGCTAAATGCAGATCAACACTTGAATGAATGTTGCCTTACAGAAATTTCAGGGTACAATGAAGCCTTGTTGTTACTCTTAAACTTGTTCAAAGCCAGAAGCCAAGAAAAAGTTTTCAGATATCTTGACAGAGACCCACGATGGAGTGTTTTAACCATGGCTCCAAAGGAAACCTCCATGAATGCTATTTTTATTAGAATTATGACATATACACAAAAAACACTTAAAGCAGCTTCTGATAACCAAAGTATTTCATTTCGTAAGGAAGGAAAAGGGCAACATCAAAATAATAACAAGATTACTTGGGACTTAATTCTCTGAATCCCAATCTGTTTAATGACCCACAGGCAAGGGATAGGATTTCTTTTTTGTAAAGGATTCATTGTGCCTTGAAAGGCCCCTAAATATACTTTTTAACCTAATATAAAAATAATTTTAGTTTTTAGTAAGTTAGCATCATAAAAATGTAACAACTACTATAGAAAGTTAACATTATTAAATAATAAATAGTAATGTCAGTAATGATGACTATTATTGAGCTATCATACGACATTAAACATAATGTCGTGTGTCTCCACTGTGGGAAACACATTACAAAATAACAACCAGTAGAACACATAATATCAGTATAACATGAGAGACATTCAAAATACATAATGGATATTGGTACATAGAACAGCAACCTTTAATACTGTCATTAGGAAAACATTTCTATTTCTTGCATAGCCCTGCTAACTTTTTCTTCCATGTGGCTGGGTATTTGGAAGAAAGGTTCAGGGCAAGGATTTTAAGTATGAGCTCAAACCCTTATTTAAATTCTTATTAGTATTGTTTTATTGGGTAAATCTGTTATGATCTAGTACATTTTTATTCAACATTACTTACTGAGCACCTACTATGTGCCAGTGTTTTAGTAAAATGATCAAAAATACTGGCTACCTAGGTTGACATTCTAGCTAGGGAGTCAGAAAATAAACAAGAAACATAATCAATAGGTAATTTATGGAGCCTGTTAGAACATAAGTACTATACAAAATAAAGAAAAAAGAAGAGCAGAATAAGAGGGATGTGAGCTGGTAGAGGCTTTACTTGAAAGTTTAAATATGATAATTGGATGTGGCCCCAGTGAGAAGCTATCTTGTAGAGGAAATTGGCAGAGCTGTGTCATTGTATCCGTTTCCTGTTGCTGCTATAACAAGCACAACCCTAGAGGCTTTCAATTCAGTTCAGTTACTCAGTCATGTCTGACTCTGCGACCCCATGAATCGCAGCACACCAGGCCTCCCTGTCCATCACCAACTCCTGGAGTTTAACCAAACTCATGTCCATCGAGTCCATGATGCCATCCAGCCATCTCATCCTCTGCCGTCCCCTTCTACTCCTGCCCCCAATCCCTCCCAGCATCAGGGTCTTTTCCAATGAGACAAATCTTCGCATGAGGTGGCCAAAGTATTGGAGTTTCAGCTTTAGCATCAGTCCTTCCAATGAACACCCAGAATTGGTGTTGATCTCCTTTAGAATGGACTGGTTGGATCTCCTTGCAGTATAAGGGACTCTCAAGAGTCTTCTCCAACACCACAGTTCAAAAGCATCAATTCTTCGGCGCTCAGCTTTCCTCACAGTCCAACTCTCAAAGTGACACAAATTTATTGTAGTCTAGAGGTCAGAAGTTCAAACTGTCTCATTGGACTAAACTCAAGGGGTCAATAGGGCTATTTCCTTTCCAGAGGCTCTAGGGGAGAATCTCTTTCCTTGACTTTTCCAGCTTCTAGAAACCATCTATATTTCCCTGTTTCCAGATACTATCACTCCAACTTCTGCTTCTCTCATCGCATCTCTTTCTCTGACTCTGACCATCCTGCATGCCTCTTATAAGGAGCCTTTTCATTACATTAAGCCTCCTATCATAATCCATGATAATCATCTCATCTCACTATCTTTAACTTAATCACACCTGCAAAGTTCATTTTGCCATGTAAAAAGTAACATATTCACAGGTTCCAAGGTTTAGAACATAGGCATCTTTGGAAGGTTATTATCCTGCTTAATATTATGTGACTTAACATTGTAACTGTTTTCCTAACCAAATAATTTAGAGGCTACCTGCCACCTACAAAGTAAGTCCTCCTTCACAAATCGTTTTCTCTCCTCTAGATCCCCAACCCAAGATCCCCACACTTATTGTATCTCTATTCTGTTCTGTACTGTTCATCTTTATTTTGGTTTACTAATATAAAGACAAGTAGGTTCATCCCTGATGTCAGAATGTAAAGGAAGTGAAGTTAGTTTGCATTGATTTGGAGGAAGAATGTTATAGGCAGAGGGAAGAGTCAGTTCTGAGGCTCTAAGGCACAGGTGTGGCTGGCGCCCTAAAAAAATAGGAGGAAGCAGGAGATTCTGGGAAAAATGAATGAAGATGAGAATGCTGGCAATGAGGTCAGAGAAGGGGGTGCCTCACCCGCCACTTTTATCTCCAGAAACCTGGGAAGACAGAGCGGTCTCATCTCTTTTGTGTGATGTTCTCTGGCTGCTGTGATGAACACTTCATTTCAGGGCCTAAGGAAGCACGTCCCAGGGCAAATCATCAAAAGGGTAGGTGTCATGATTTACCTTGACCTTAGTCAATGATTGGAAATTTCTTTTAACTGCCTTAGTGCTGCCCCAAAGAGCCAAATTTTAACCCAGGGTAAATAAGCCACCCTCGTGTGGTGTGGAGATGGACTCGGGTCCCTGACTCAGCGCCTCAGGAGTCAACCTGGTGAACTGGCTTCAATCCTCGCCTCTTCCGGGAGCGGATGAGAATTCATCTTACTCCCCCGCAGTCTCAGGGACCTCCGCGCTGCTCATCATGCGCACATCCGTATGTTTTGCATATGGGCAGAGATTACCAAACTCCTGAACTCTGGCTGGTCCCAGAAGCCAAGAGTCAGGACCCGCCCCCTTCTCTCCAGGCAGAGGAAGCCACGAGGGCTGGAAGGAGCCGCTGCTTTACAGACTCATTCTCCTCTGGATTTCCTGCCTCTCTCGCCTGCCAAACCTCATTCTGAACAGCCCGGCTTCACCTTCTATGAGTCAGGTCAGTTGCGGAAAGAAACCTGATTTCATATCAGGCTGTAACAGATGAGCTTTTGGGCAGCACGTGCCCTCCAGCGGAAGCCAGGGCCTCCCTCCGTGCGCTCTGCCTTCACTGCTGAATGTGGGCCCTGGGGCGCTGCATGCCCCCACCCCCGAAGCCCACAGGGACAAATAGCGTCAGTGTGCGCTCTGACGGCCAGGGCACCGGCAAAGGGTGTTTCCTGTGTTCCCCGTGGCCTAGATGTGTGGCTCATTATTTGATCATCTTCAGAAGGAAGATGTGACAAGCTGAGGAGCCGTGGCCACTCCTGTGCACATTGACAGCTGAAAAGGGCCTTTGTCTCCTGGTCCCTCACGTCATCTGGGCAGGAGCCCGGGAGGAAACAGGAGGGGGAAAGAACAGCAGCCTTCCCGCTCCTGGCTGAGTGGCCCTGGCACCCACGGAGTAAGAGATATGGGCCAGAATTAACACGGGTGCCATCCCCCATCTAAGTAGATACCACGTGAAACCTGTTTTGTTATCCAGAGCCAGAAACTGCTTCCTAAGTTAAAGAACAAACCCACTGTATTATTTATTGTTGTTGTCGCTAGTAATAGAAGTAGTAGTAGAACAGAAGAAGGAAAAGAAATAGCAAATTCTTATTCAAATGTTCAAAGGGAAACAAAGAGGAACATTTCCTCTCAGAAGGCTAAATACTGGGAAACAACATTTTAGAAAGTCTAAAAACTAAAGTAATCAAAAGAGAGAAATAATGTGAATTCATATCAAGAATTAATATAGATTAATAAGATTTCATATTTAGGACATTTGAAACCATCTACTTTCTGATGAATTTGGCAAGAAGTAGAAATATGTCAAGGATTTTTGTTTTTGTTCTCTTAGAAAGACAGGGTGTTTGGGTAACTCCATGACTGGGATGTGTGGAACAGGGTGATTGATGGCTGTCAGGGGAACACTTCATTCTGCCATTGGGCCATTGAGGATATTATATACAGAAATAAATACTAAACCTACCTGGAATTATCACAGAGATAACATCACACAGCTCATTTATATATGGTTTAACAGCAAGATTTTATGCACAGTAGCTTATATTTAAATAGGTATACACACAGAAGAGCTATATGACAGTTATGTGACACGTAAAACTATGAACTTACATGATGGTTAGAAGACATTCCATTCTCTAATACATTTGGAATCCTGGCTCTCAACAGTTTTCTTGTCCTTATATGGAATGCTGATTTGATTTCGAATCTTTTAGATTTTGGATCTTTTAGAAGGATTAACTTTATATGTAGACAGAATAAGCAATAGTCCAGTGAAGTAAGGTCTAGGATTCCAAAGAAGTCATCCCTCATTTCTTGTACTCTGGTGGATGCTTTGAAATCCCATCATCAAAATGTCCTCCATTAAAACTAAGATTTTGGTTCTGGTCAAATAGTTTTAACCCTAAAGTCTATCGGTCAAACACTGCTATGAAAAACATAAGGGCAGATGTTGGCAGGAACCAAGGGAAGGTAAAAACAAAAGGGAGGAGAGATTTGTATCTCTGTTTTTTTCGGTAAACTCCACTGAGTTTCTAGTTTTGACTCAAGATGATTCTAATCTTTTACAGGGAAAAGGACTATAATTCCCTGTTGATGGTTCGATTGAATGGCCTGATAAAACCATCACAGTTCAGTCTTAGATTCCTAGATATGTACATTGTTTTTGCTGAGATAAATGAGTGAGTGAATGGATGGAAGAATGAATGAACCAGTAAATAAACTAGTAAATCTTGAACCATGGGTGAACCACAGCAAAAGAGATATATTACTGAAAGAAGTAAGAGATGAGGCAGCAAATATGTGACTTCTTTTGTCTCCATTCTTTCAGCTTTCTTCAATCTTCCCTGTCAGAGTTGTTCCAAATACAATTAAAAATAAAATTAAAAGGGTGCTTTTTTTATTTCAACAAGCAAAGACATACGGTATTAGGATCACAATAACAAGCTGTTGCTTAAGCTAAATTAAGTATCTTCTATCTATATGGCAATTCATCCTACTCAAAACCCTTAATACATTCTGAGACATAGTTTTTATTTTTACAAGTATATGGCAAATCCTGTCTCTGTTGTTATAGCTTAAGTAGGCAACACTCACATAAGGTGTGTGATTTGCTGAGGATTATATGGATATTTGACAGTGAACCACCTCCAGAACCCAGACCTTATCATTCCTAGACACGATCTCATACAGCCATACTTTGGGACCAACATTTTGTGAAGATCTAATTCCCCGGAGCACCCAAATGGAAACTGGAGAGTCTTTGGATCTGGATCATGACAAGAGCAAACAGAAATAGAAAATAAGTTAAGGGGCCCAGTGATCAAAGAGCCATGGTTACCTGAGTTGGGGTGGCATCTTGAACCTGTTACGCACGTCATCAAAGCGGTTGCCCAGGTAAGGGGTGTCCACCGTCACAAATATGGCCTTGTAGCCCATTCGCTCAGCCCTCCGCACAAGCTGCTTGGTGACCTCACGGTCCTTGTAGATGTACAGCTGCAGCCAGCGAATTGCCTCGGGACCCGCTTCTGCCACTTCTTCAATTGAGGAGGTGGCCCAGGAACTCAGCATCATGCCAGTTCCCAGTGACCGACAGGCTGAGGAAGGAAAGAGAAGATCAAGACCAGCTTGGCATTTTCCCTACTCCAGTCTGCAAGTTGTGATTCATGGGATAAAGACAGCTACAAAGGCAATTTAGAAATAAAAAGTTGCATCTTTAGAAAGTTAGAAACATGCTTTCCTTTCCACACTATGTGAACAGATATGAAGACAAAATTGACCCAAATGACCAAAGATGTGCTATAGGTAAGGATGAAAAAATTAGAAGCAACTTGAATCTCTAACCTTAAGGAAAGAGATAAATGGTAGTTCATAAATGAAATATACACACCCATGAAAAGTAATTCTTGTAATAGTTAATTTTATGCATCAGCTTGGCTAGGCAATGGTTCCCAGATATCTGCTCAATGTGTCCAGATGTTGCTGTGAATATTTTTTTTGTTAAGAGGTTAGCATTTAAATCAGTAGATTTTACATACAGCAGATTACTCTCCATAATGTGAATGGACCTCATCCATTCAGTTGAAGGCCTTGAGAAAAAGACTGATATTTCTGGAGGAAGAGGGAATTCTGTCAGCCTTCACATTCAAATACCAACTCAGCTTTTCTGGGGTCTCCAGTGTGCCAGCTCTAGATTTTGGACTTACCAGTTTATACATTTGTGTGAGCCGATTCCTTGAATCTCTCTCTCTCTGCTTCTCTGTTTCTGTCTGTCTCTCTCTCACAGTACCTCTCTCACTGTTCCCTCCTTCTCTTTCAGTTACAAGGAATGACATTTGCAGACTCAGAAAGTTTATCAAGGTACATTAAGAAACCAGAGAATTCCCTGGTGGTTCAGGACTCTACCCTCTCATTGCAGAAGACGGGTTTCAGTTCCTGATCAGGGACCTAAGTTCCATGCAGCATGACCCACCCCCTCCTCTCCACTACCCCCCCAAAAAAAAAAAAATAGGAGAAGAAAGAAAAAAATCTCCAAAATAACACGTACACCGTGATTTGTACAAATGTGATTATTGGTGGATGAACCTAAACAAACTAATTGTTAATGATAGGTGAGGGTGGGAGACTTTGTTTTTTCTTTCTTTATAGCTTTATAAATTTTATCTCTTAAAATCTGTTAAAAATGCACTTGCCATTTACATTGTCATTTAAAATTTTATACAATTCATATGCTAGACACCTCAAACATACATCAGTCACCTCACAACCTTTTAAACAAGATATCAAATAATGCCCTGACAAGTAACGCTGAAGAAACCGAAGTTGAACGGTTCTATGAAGACCTACAAGACCTTTTAGAACGAACACCCAAAAAAGATGTCCGTTTCATTATAGGGGACTGAAATCCAAAAGTAGGAAGTCAAGAAACCCCTGGAGTAAAAGGCAAATTTGGCCTTGGAGTACAGAATGAAGCAGGGCAAAGGCTAATAGAGTTCTGCCAAAAGAACACACTGGTCATAGCAAACACCCTCTTCCAACAACACAAGAGAAGACTCTACACATGGACATCCCCAGATGGTCAACACCAAAATCAGATTGATTATATTCTTTGCAGCCAAAGATGGAGAAGTTCTATACAGTCAGCAAAAACAAGACCAGGAGCTGACTGTGGCTTGAATCATGAACTCCTTATTGCCAAATTCAGACTGAAATTGAAGAAAGTGGAGAAAACCACTAGACAATTCAGGTATGATCTAAATCAAATCCCTTATGACTATACAGTGGAAGTGAGAAGTAGATTTAAGGGACTAGATCTGATAGTGTGCCTAATAAACTATGGATGGAGGTTCGTGACATTGTACAGGAGACAGGAATCAAGACCATCCCCAAGAAAAAGAAATGCAAAAAAAGCAAAATGGGTGTCTGAGGAGGCCTTACAAATAGCTGTGAAAAGAAGAGAAGTGAAAAGCAGAGGAGAAAAGGAAAGATATACCCATTTGAATATAGAGTTCCAAAGAATAGCAAGGAAAGATAAGAAAGCCTTCCTCAGTGAACAATGCAAAGAAATAGAGGAAAACAACAGAATGTGAAAGACTAGAGATCTCTTCAAGAAAATTAGAGATACCAAAGGAATATTTCATGCAAAGATGGGCTCAATAAAGGACAGAAATGGTATGGACCTAACAGAAGCAGAAGATATTAAGAAGAGGTGGCAAGAAGAACTATACAAAAAAGATCTTCATGACCCAGATGATCACGATGGTATGATCACTCACCTAGAGCCAGACATCCTGGAATGTGAAGTAAAGTGGGCCATAGGAAGCATCACAATGAACAAAACTAGTGGAGGTGATGGAATACCAGTTGAGCTATTTCAAATCCTGAAAGATGATGCTGTGAAAGTGCTGCACTCAATATGCCAGCAAATTTGGAAAACTCAGCAGTGGCCACAGGACTGGAAAAGGTCAGTTTTCATTCCAATCCCAAAGAAAGGCAATGCCAAAGAATGCTCATACTACTGCACAATTGCACTTATCTCACACACTAGTAAAGTATTGCCACCCTGCTTATTTAACTTATATGCAGAGTACATCATGAGAAATGCAGGGCTGGAGGAAGCACAAGCTGGAATCAAGATTGCCAGGAGAAATATCAATAACCTCAGATATGCAGATGACACCACCCTTATGACAGAAAGTGAAGAGGAGAAAGAGCCTCTTGATGAAAGTGAAAGAGGAGAGTGAAGAGTTTGGCTTGAAGCTCAACATTCAGAAAACAAAGATCATGGCATCTGGTCCCATTACTTCATGGGAAATAGATGGAAAAACAGTGGAAACAGTGTCAGACTTTATTTTTTGGGGCTCCAAAATCACTGCAGATGCTGATTGCAGCCATGAAATTAAAAGATGCTTACTCCTTGGAAGGAAAGTTATGACCAACCTAGACAGCATATTAAAAATCAGAGACATTAGTTTGCCAACAAAGGTCCGTCTAGTCAAGGCTATGGTCTTTCCCGTGGTCATGTATGGATGTAATAGTTGGACTGTGAAGAAAACTTAGCGCCAAAGAATTGACGCTTTTGAACTGTGGTGTTAGAGAAGACTCTTGAGAGTCCCTTGGACTGCAAGGAGATCCAACCAGTCCATCCTAAAGGAGATCAGTCCTAGGTGTTCATTGGAGGGACTGATGTTGAAGCTGAAACTCCAGTACTTTGACCACCTGATGCGAAGAGCTGACTCATTTGAAAAGACCCTGATGCTGGGAAAGATTGAGGGCAGGAGGAAAAGGGGACGACAGAGGATGAGATTGTTGGATGGCATCATCGACTCAATGGACATGGGTTTGGGTGGACTCCGGGAGTTGGTGGTGGACAGGGAGGCCTGGCATGCTGAGGTTCATGGGGTCACAAAGAGTCAGACATGACTGAGCACCTGAACTGAATTGAACTGAAGTGAAAAATTAGAATCATCTAAACTATTGTCTTAGAGAACTTGAAAGAACATGAGTGACAGGCTTTTTTCCAAAAATAGGTAGCAAATTGGGTTCAGCTTTAGTGGAGGACAAACTGATACAATGTCTTTATGCCAAAAGATTAATAGTAAATGTATAAAATTGACTACTTGACCCTGGTTCATTTGACTTACCTTCGAGCTGCCATCCATCAAATGTTAGTGAAAGTCATCCAAGTGACACAGGGAGATGATAAGAATCAAGTGACGTGCTGTTTACAAAGCTGCTCTGAGAGGTTAAAATGCTTTCATGCTTTTCAAACTTTAGCAGGCAGAAAAATCCCCTGGAGTGTTTGTGAAAACACAAATTGTGAAAAACACCCCAGAGTTTCTGATTCATTTGGGCAGAGACGGGGCCCAAGAACTTGCCTTTCTAACCAGATCCCAGGTGGTGCCAATGCTGCCAGTCCCTGGACCACTCTTTGACATTCAAACAGCATCATCATGTAAGCTGGAAGGGTGCATCTTTACTCTCAGACTAAGGTGATATTTGAAATAGTTAGCAACCAGTAGAACAAAGATTGTGACCAATTACAAGAGATGCACGTGCAGTAAGTGGCAGGCATTAACCACTGGTTTCCAAATTTCCATTCCTTCCCAAGTATATAGATAACCTTTTCACTTGGTTGTCATGGCCCTAAGGATTGGGGGAGTACATTTGTTCATACTGATAACAAGGGAGTCTTCTGGGCATCTGGGAATTCTAGAAAAATCATTGCCTTGGGGTAGTAGTCAGACATGCTGGCTTCTCTGTGTGACCTTACTTACGCCACATCCTCTTTAAGTTAACCTGGTAGTAATGTGGATTTTGTTTTTGATAATTGTTACTTTTTTAGTAACAATTTTGAAGATGTTTTTCATCCCTGTTCTTCAGGTCACAGGTCAGATAAAGAAGACTTAAACTGAAGATTACATTATCTATGGATCATTTCTGTTTCCTCCAAGTGTTCCTTTGAGAATTTCTCTCTTAAGGACTCATAAGTAGAAAAATATTGTCCAACAAGCCACATTTTAAGTAAACAATTATAAGTAATGATATGTATAAATATCTTATTTTCATTAAGAGTTGTAAATGTGGAAAATAGATCCAGGTCATCCACTATTGTTTGGAACAAACACCAGATGACAACGATTGATCAGATCAGAATCCCCTAACCGTCAATTTCCCATAAAGAAATATGTCCTGAAGAGGATGTGGCCTAAGTAAGGTCACACAGAGAACCCAGCATGTCTGACCACTCCCCCAATTCCTGGAAAAATGGTGATGTTACTAAAAGGCAAGACCTGTTTCTTGCCCATGAGAACGTCCCCAGCATTGATCCAAGTCTGAACATCTTGGCTTTCATGATAGTCAACATTTCCTAGAGAAAGCGTACCCACGAAGCTACAGCATTAAGTAAACATTGATCCCATCTGACTCTATTTCCTATTTCCACCCACTCTTGTTTTATCATCCCTGAGATAGATCTTAAAGGATAGACATATAAACTCTTAATGTTCTAGGTATATTCAGGCTTTGTTTATATTTGATATCTCTTTCTCTTCTTTATTTAGAGGAAAGAGTCATCAAGTCACTGCTATTAAAAAATACATACCTCCCCAACACACACACTACTAAAGAGACACTAGTAAGGTTTTAGATATTGAAACATCAAAGATAAAACCCTATAAATGACCTAAGCAATAATGTCAATCTCTCCTATCTCTCAAGCAATGGTAAAGAATCTGCCTGCCAACGCAGGAGATGCAAGTGATGTGGGTTTGAGCCCTGGCTCAGGAAGATTCCCTAGAGTAGGAAAGGGCAGCCCATTTCAGTATTCTTGCTTGGAAAATTCCATGGATAGAGGAGTCTGGCAGGCTACAGTCCAAGGTGTCTCAAAGATTCGGACACACCTGAGCAACTGAGCGCACACACACACACACACACACACACACACACGAGTCAGAGGTCTGGGCTGCACTCTCAGACTTGCCATCTATGAGGCACATTTCAACTGTAAAGATTCTTCAACCACAGCTGCTGCCCCACCCACTTCATCACATCATAGTATTGCCAGATGGTCCATTGAGATGATATTTATGAATGTTTTCTGGTAAACTCTAAAGCTAAGCAACTGTAAAGGGTTTAGTGAGAGAAGGCCTAACATTATTTGGGAAAAGAAGTTCTAGATAGCTTTTTAAATGTTTAGAATTTTGTCAAAATGGAGTTCTCATTATTCAAAATCCTCTTAACATACCGCTTTCCTCTGCAATTTTTTTTAATTGTTTCATTTTGTTTTTTTGGCAGCACCTTCCAGCATGTGGGATCTTAGTTCCCCACAAGGGGTCAAACCAGTGCCCTCTACACTGTGAGTGCAAAGTCTTAACCACTGGACCTCCAGAGAAGGCCCTCTCTACAATGGTACTGATGCTCAAGACATTCATTCTTCCTCACAAATATAGTGTCAGATTCTCACTTCCTGAAGCAAGAGAGCACTTAAGGAAGAGAGGAACCTTCTCCAGGCCAAGAAACTCCAGGCTATGGCTGATACAGGGATAGCAAAGGAGGAAATTCCTACATTCCCAGGGTGTGATCTTTTTGTAAAGTCAGTGGCAAGACAAAAGCAAATAATCTAGGAGTTAACAAAAGTTTGTCGTTCTCCACTCCCCATGGCTGCCCTTCATCTGTCTACAGATTTCCATGAAGAGAACCATGGAGAAGATATTAGTGGCTATAGCATTCACTAAGCCCAGACATCAAGCAGTAATTTCTGAAAGCAAACATTTCAGATTTTCCCTACACTCTAGTTTCTCTCCTCTTTTACAACTGTAAGCATGATAATATGGAAATCATGAGATCAATACTATCAGCTCTAACGCCTCCTCCAACATCAAAGTGGGCTATGGGCTAGTGGAAAATGTTGGTGCATTGTGTTTAATAGAACAAAAATTATTCTTAGACCTATCCAAATGGTTCTTTACTAGAATTAAATCACATGCCCTAGAGTGGGGAAATGCTACATGGGTTACAATAATCTGGCATAAAATCAAGTTAATTCTGCCTCCCCAAATTCAATATGATTAACTCAGTGTCCTACACTATGAAATCTGTAAACAACTACTGAGGTTTATATCAGTTCATATTATATATGAATGCAGCCACCTCTGGGGTTGAAACAAAGGCTAAACCCAATGTTCAGTGATTTGGCTGGGCTAAAACAGGTATAGCTTTGCAAAACAGCACAAGTTGGCAAAATCCTCCCTATGGCTGAGAAATGCAATTGTATTTCTAGGTTTGGCCAGGGTTTCATTTTACATCAAGTCTTAAAGAAAACATTTATTTCTAATCCAAGTAATCTGAATGTGAAGGCAAACAGATAGGAGGTCTATTGTGACCTTAAATCTCAGGAGATGCTGAATCTGCCTATTTCAGTTCTTTAAATAAAGACTACTTTGTACACATCTCCCATGCATCTAGAGTCTGCTTCTCAGTTCCTGCTCATTGCAGGCAATCATCACGGAATCAGAGACTCTCAGAAGGTCTTGGAGGGCCTTCAGATGGAAACAATATTTGAGCTACACCCAACACTACTTCATCTTTGGGGATTTAAGCTATGCCTTTGGCTGGAAACCACCAGGAACTTTCATTCCGTCTCTGTCCAGTGCCTCTCAAGCTTCAACATGCACAGGAATTACATGCGGATGTTGATAAAATTCAGATTTTGACCCAAGTGGTCTGGGATATGACCTAAGATTCTGTGTTTCCAACAAGCTTCCTAGAAATGCTGACATTTGTTTTGTGGACTAAACTTAAATAATAATGAAATGGATATCTTGTTTCACTAGGACTCATGCAAGTTAAAAAACTTTACTCCTTGGAAGGAAAGTTATGACCAACCTAGATAGCATATTAAAAAACAGAGACATTACTTTGCCAAGAAAGGTCCATCTAGTCAAGGCTATGGTTTTTCCCGTGGTCATGTATGGATGTGAGAGTTGGACTGTGAAGAAAGCTGATCACCAAAGAATTGATGCTTTTGAACTGTGGTGTTGGAAAAGACTCTTGAGAGTCCCTTGGACTGCAAGGAGATCCAACCAGTCCATTCTAAAGGAGATCAATCACTGGAAGGACTGCTGCTAAAGCTGAAACTCCAATACTTTGGCCACCTCATGCGACGAGTGGACTCACTGGAAAAGACTCTGATGCTGGGAGTGATTGGGGGCGGGAGGAGAAAGGGACGACAGAGAATGAGATGGCTGGATGGCATCACCGACTTGATGGACAGGGAGTTTGAGTGAACTCCGGGAGTTGGTGATGGACAGGGAGGCCTGACGTGCTGTGATTCATGGGATCGCAAAGAGTCAGACACGACTGAGCAACTGAACTGAACTGAACTGAATGGCCTGAATACAGATAGAACCTTATAGGAAACAAGAGGGAGAAACTGACCAGGAGTTGCAGGGTGGGTAGGGGCTGGCTTGTGTCTTGTCAATTGCCAGCCATGTCCGGCTGAATGTGTTTCTCTTCTCCATTGTTATTACTCTGTAGAGGGACACATGTAACTTTGCAACATTTTCTTATTCATTCATCTCTTAGTAAGATTTAAAGTCAAGGAACTAAAGTGCACTACAGCAACAACCCCTTGGGTTTCCTTGGTGGCTCAGTGGTAAAGAATCTACCTGCCAATGCAGGAGACATGGGTTCAATCCCTGGGTCGGAAAGATCCCCTGGAGGAAGAAATGGCAACTCACTCCTGTATTCTTGCCTGGGAAATCCCATGGACAGAGGAGCCTGGAAGACTACAAACCATGGGGTCACAAAAAATTTGACATGACTTAGTGACTAAACAATAATAACCCCTCAGCACACTTAACCATTATCAGATGTATTTTATAACCTTGCTTATCCAGAATTTGCTAGCTTCCTTGATTTCCAATTCAAAGAAAAAGCAAGCAACAAAATAAAAATAAAGTAACAGAAGATGAAGAGGAAGAGAGGTTTCTCAAAGATAAGAAGCACAATTTACCAATTATAAAATAGTTCTCAATGTTTAATGTCAGGGCAAACAATTGTTCAGTCACTAAGTCTTGTCCGATTCTGAGACTCCATGGACTGCAGCACGCTAAACTTCCCTGTCCTTCACAATCTCCCAGACTTTGCCTAGACTCATATCCACTGAGTTGGTGAATTACACATATAAATAAGATGCCAAACCATCAAATGAAACTAAAGTTTATCATTCTAGGCTTAACAAAGAAAAGATTTATAATACATTTGATAATGATGTTTATTCACTACCACAAAAGCAACAGTGTAAACTATTAGTTATCAATGGGAATTGATGTCTGTTATTTGGGACATTAACTCATGTGGAATAAACCAGAGCAGAACAATTAAGCAATGTGCTACTCTGGGTACAAATTATTTCTTTGAAAATAACTCTCCTTTATGGGAAAAGTGAGTTAAGCTTCCAAAACTATGTGTTTAAGGAAAAGGGGTAATATTATGAAAGGGCAAAAAGGGGCTTTTTTAGGTGCATTTGATTAAAATGCTCCTGCAAAACTTAGTCACCAAAACAGCTGTGCTGAAAATTTTGTTGAGAAAACCCATTTTGTCCTCTGCACAGGAAGTCATTATGCAATGGGGAAAATATGCAATGATCATGTACCAAGCAGTTATGTGGTTCTAAACTCAGGGTCTGACACACTGAAGTGTTTGCATAAACACGCACCATACTAGCCATTGAGGGGGTCAGAGTTTCTTTGCCTAGGAAGCTATTATTACACAGATTTGTAAAGACACAATTAAAATTATTGTCTCAACTTCAAAAGCTATCATTTAGATTACTCAGAAAAAGAATGTTCTAAAGTTAGTCATCTAAGGGAAGAAAAAAAATTCTACTATAATTATGTGTGAAATACTTAGAAGTGTTCAAAAATATTCATTTACAATTTAGAAAATTTTAACCAATTTAAAGCTTGTCCCAAAAGGCCAAGAAGCCAGTGTTTTCATGACGTTCCATGGTCTGAATTTGGAACAATATAACACTGAGTGGTCATAATGTCGCTATACACCAAAAACTCTTTTTCACTATATGGAAATATTTTCGGAACAATTCTTCCCAATAACATCTTAGCCCACCATTCTTTGTTCCTACTTCATCTCTGGGGCAGCACTCTGCAATAGACAAAAACATTAGCTTTACTGTAATGATTCCCAGGTTATAATTCTTTCATTTTTATTGAGTCTCCAGGCCTTGTCATAGCTGGCAGCTGGCGTGAAGACTATACCACAGTGAGATGCCTTTTAATGATGGTTTCAAGGAGTATCAGATTTACACATGGTGACTTCAATCAACCTCCCTCAATTTAACACCCTGAGTGTTGGAATCTATAGGTGAGCCTTTGACTTCTAGCTGTCACACTTTGATATCTTCCAGAGCACTAATAGCTTGAGAAGAAGCAATCTCATGCTCTCAAGAAAGCTGCTCAGTTCTGGTGCAAAATACTAAAAATTGTTTCATTTGATGTTGGTCTTTAAGACAGCTGAAGTCTAATCTTTTAATAGCTGTTTTAGATGAATGAAGTTTCTCTCACTGCAAAGTAATTTCAACACTGAACCTACCACTTTTTGAATAATTTTATATATGAATTATATACTTATATATGTGCATCTTATATATAAGATGCCCATAATCATTATTATATATGTATGTAAAACTTCCCAGGTGACGCTAGTGGTAAAGAACCCACCTGCCAATGCAAGAGACTATAAGAGACATAAGAGACACATGTTCGATCCCTGAGTTGGGACGATCCCCTGTAGTAGGAAATGGCACCCCACTCCAGTATCTTTGCCTGGAGAATCCCATGGACAAAAGAGACTAGCAGGCTACAGTCCACGGGGTCGTACAGAATCGGACATGACAGAAGTGACTTAGCAATACAATATGTATATGTGTATGTATATGTAATGTGTATGAGTGTATGTACAAAAGAGCACGTTTACTGACTTTTGATCATTTTAAATAATCAGAATATCCAAAATACACAGTAGTCATTAAATAGGTTGAAAATAAGGGCAAGAAAAGGTATGAACTGATGTTTCATAGTACAATGATGCAAAGAGGTATTCCCTTCCAAATTTTTAACTGATGTAATTTGGACGAAGTTTTAGTGAACTATCCATTCTTCTTTATTCCTCCTTAGTTTTGTTTCTTCTCAGTAAAAGTGGATACAATAATGGCTGAAGACAAATCACTGGATCAGACTCTAGAGTAAAACAGATCTAGGTTCAATCCCCATCTTAACCACTGACCAATACTGGTCAAGGGTGTCCTTCACTACCGTCAAATGAGGAAAACGATAAATGATAATGATCGCACAGGTCTATTGTGAGGATTAATGATAGGGATGTGAAGTTCGAGTACCTGGTATATAAAAGGCACTCACTTCAGAAATAGTGAAAGTTTCATTTAAAGTAAATCTGGTGCTTTTCCTGGATTTAGTTAAAATTAAAACTTATGGTGATATTTTCCTCACGTATATACTTGGTCACCTAGTACAACACATAAATATATAAATCAGTAAAGCTTTCAAATATACATCGTTTGGGTCTGGAGCAAAGGAAATGACAATTTTTCTTGCTGAATGGTCTTTCACTCAGTGTTAAGGTTGATCACTTAATCTCGGAAAATCCAGAAAATTCAACAGCTAAATCTCTCACCTACACCCTAATTCAGCTCTTTGGGGCCTTTGTGTCACTCTTCAATCTGTTCCACCTGCACCTTAATAGGTGGTCAAGTCACAACTGAGTCCCAAAACTTCACTTTGGAATGTTTTACCCTTTTAGGCTCAAAAAGAAAGTGTTTAGATTTAATGGTTTTATGGTCCATCAAATCCTGTGTGGTAGCCTCTAATTGCATCCAGGGGTAAGAATTTCTTTTTAAAATCTTTTTTTTTTTTTTTGACAGTTTAATAAGAATTTACTAATATGCTTAGCATTCCTGGAACGCATTGGGTAGGTTTCATTTTTCTCTATTTGAGGTCCCAGCACTCCCTCATGTGGTATTTGTTCATATAACAAGTCAGATGCAAAAGCATAAGTAAATATTTAATCTCTTTTTTCCTTTCATTATTATTTCCCATGATTAAACAGAGCAAAAGAGCTAATGTACCTCCATGGGAAATAAAATAAAATTTTACTATAACCACTGTGCATAAAACCAGAAAGATTTTCACAGTGCTATAGTAAACATTTTATTAATTGGTTCTCTGAGAAATCAGATATACTCTACTTATTCTGCAAGATGGAAATTTAACCTAATGAGACCACTTTATGTGCTACGAGCACTTGTATTTATTATTTCTATTTGTTTCAATATATTAATATTTTGGAGAAAAGATTTTGTATTCATCCCTGAGGCTTATATGAAGAATAAAACTTAAAAATTAAAACCCAATCTAATAGAGTTTCAAACAGATATCCCACTATAAGTAGGGGCATTTATATGACTACTTAAATATTATCGCTTGCTTGCTTGCTTAGTTGTTCAGTCATGTCTGACTTTTTGAAACCCTTTGGGCTGTAGGCCATCAGGCTTTTTCAGTCAAGAATACTGGAGTGGGCTGCTATTTCCTCTTCCAGGGGATCTTCTCCACCCAGGGATCTAACCTGCAACTCCTGTTTCTCCTGCTTTGCAGGCAGGTTCTTTACCCACTGAGCCACTGGGGAAACTCCTTAAATGTTATAATAATTATCAATTATTAAAATGTTGACATCCACTGCAATAACCTCTTATTCATAACACTGTGCATGGCAAACTGCTTTCCACTGAATGTTTCCTGGTTACTCCTTCCATCTTGTGTGCATGCGTGCTAAGTCGCTTCAGTCATGTCTGACTCTGCAACCTTATGGACTGTAGCCAGTAGGGACTATAGCCTGCCAGGCTCCTCTGTCCATGGGATTCTCTAGGCAAGAATACTGGAGTCCTCCTCCAGGGGATCTTCCCAACCCAGGGATCGACCCCTCGTCTCTTATGTCTCCTGCCTTGACAGGCTGGTTCTTTACCACTAGCACTACCTGGGAAGCCCCCCTTCCATCTTAAAAGAATTTTAATTTTTGTTTGTTTAAAGTTTAAGCACCTTTATTCATGCTCCTGAATTTTGCACAAGGTTCCTATTTCCTAATAAGTTTCATATCCTGTGGCTTATTCCATACTCTCAAAACTAAAGGGATAAAACTGTAAAAACATAGAACATTTGCAGTTAATAATCCGAGACAATATAACATACAGCTTGCTGTAGGGGTCTTGCTGCAATTAGACTGATATGACATTTGGTAATATCAGTAACTGGCCAGAGTATTATAGACATTGTGTATTGTGATTAATAGTCTTGAACCAGGCATTTAATCTCTCCAAGCCTCAGTTTCCACATCCATGGGAGTTGGATAAAGGACTTTGGGCTCACACATTTTAAGACAGTACTACGGGACAGATGAGTTAAAAATTCAAATTGCCTGGCACATATTAATTGCTAAATAAATGTTGGCTATCATAATTTTCCACAAGACTTTGAAGTATCACTTTTTAAATTTATATAAGTGTTTTTTAAACACCTATTTGTTTTCAGCAAGATCCAGAGACAAATACTGATCAGTTCAGTTCAGTTCAGTTCACTTATCTGATCAGTCTCCTCCAAAGCAAGAAGGCAGCTTTAAGAAATAAAAATCCAGTGTAGGCAGATACTCACTCCACAGTCTCTATCCTTCAGAGCTGGCATAGAGTTGAAAGTAAGCGGGCTGGGAGGAAGTTTCAGAAATGTAAGGAAGGGCAAGTCTCTACTTTGGTCTCTCTTTTTGTATTTGATGACATTTTAAAAATGGAACAAAACAATTTATTTATATGCTGAAAAAATTGTAAAGATCATCTAATCCTATTGGGAGTTTTCTACTTTTGAACACTTTTTCTTTGTTTCTGTCTTAGCAACAGAACCCTTTCTTTGAAGGGCTACTGTTTTGAATCCCAGTAAGTAACAAAAGTAGCTGTGTGCTCAGTGACACACTTAACTTCCCTGAGATAACTTGGAAACAACTCCAGCTCCTTGGGACACCGGAAATAAACCACTGCTCTTGCATAAGCAGCTCACTTTATCAGTGCCGAAGCGTAATCATAGAGAGTGAAAATGACCTGCCTCAAGGAGCGAAACTAGTTAGTGGTGAATTTCCACATAAATCAGATGCCCCAGCCTGGCGGCCCAGGGGACAGTTGTAGCCCACAAAAGTATTTACTTTGGCCCACACATTGTTGCCCCAAACAGTGTTTTAAAGAATTTTGATTTATATGCCAACATTTAAAAACCAGGAGATTGCACATAAAAATCAAGGTTTCTGGCTTCTCTTTAAAAAATTGTTTGAAGATTTGGCAAACCCACATCCTCATTCCCATAGGGCATCAGTTAGCTGGAGGAAAGATGGGGCTACCCTCCTTCTATGGAATATGCAGTCTAGGCATGGTACCTTCTCTACCACTGAGTTTGCATTGTTGTTTTCTCAGCTTCATCTCTCCTTGCACATTTACATTACCAACCTGGCCCTAAAAGCCATCTTTTGAGGTTTCTGCATAAAACTTTAAAAAAAATTAAGCAAAGTAAAAAGAGCATTCTTTACTTCCACTAAGATATAAATGGGGTGTACTTTTCTGATGTGTGGAATGTATGGAAGAGAAATATTTTAGGGACTTGGAATCTCAGGGAAAAAGAAAAGTTGAGACCCACTCCAGGAAGCTTTTCCCAACATTTATCTCATGTGATTCTCACAAGAACCTCTAGAGGTAAGATCTCTTATTTAAGTAGGGTTGCCAGCTATAGCAAATAAACATAGGATACCCTGTTACAAATGAATTTTTATCTGAAATGCAACTACAACTAGCTCTCTGTATTTTATTTGGCAACCCTCTACTCATTGCCATTTTGAAAAGAAAGTGTAGCTCCATTGGTCACTCTACAATCACAGAGTCATGTAAAAACAGAGAGCTCTGTTCTTGGGTTTAGTTGGTACTGGGGACATGTCCCACAGTGGTAAGGAGAAAGACCAAAGGACCCCTGAAGCAGGGTTCCATGAAGAAGTCTGTAGAACCAAGTAGAACAGTGAGACCCTGGCACCATGACAACTTTCAGAACTTTCTAGCTGCTCATTCCAATTAGTCAGGCCAGACCATTCCCTGGGGATTTGAATATCCTTCACTTACTCTTACTGACCAAGCTAGGGGAAGCCCTTTCTTCAGAAAGGGCTGCTAACTAGCACCTATTCTCCAAGTGGTGTCAGTCACTCAGTCATGCCCGGCTCTTTGCGACCCCGTGGACTGCAGCCCACCAGGCTCCTCTGTCCATGAGATCGTCCAGGCAAGGATACTGGAGTGGGTTGCCATTTCCTTCTCCACCTATTCTCCAAACGTGGCTTCAATTTCTTCTGCTAGCTAGGGACCAAGACCCTGGAGACAAGAAAGCTACATTGAGGGCCAGATAATTAGTGAGAAACAAAGTCCTTCACAACAACATCCATAGATTTCATAATCTCCCCAAGGATCAAGCTAGCTTGAGAGAATTTCCATATTTGGAAACAATAGAGTAAATCAAATATTAGCTGCATAATTCCATGTTGATTTTCTCAGTTTTGAGAGAAAGAAACAATCTCTACCAAATACAAGCATCCCTCCACTTTTAAAGCGCCTGTGGTTGTATTCTTATTCAGTTAGCCACTGTCTTGGTTTGCATTCTTCCAGAAGCTGACAATGAGACAGTACTATGAGCTTGAGACTTTTGTTTGGGAATGATTACAAGCTGAGCTGAAGGAATGGGAAAGTGAAAGAGGAAAGGGAGGCAGCCAAGGAAGGGTGTGATATTGGGCAGGTGACTTCTGAAGGCAACTGGGGCCCAGTCTTACTGGGGAAACCCTGGGTGGTAGGATGACAAAAGGCTTTGGTGACCCTGATCAAAGAGAGCTGGAGTATTTTTCCACCAGCCTGAAGGATGCCCTTCCACTCACCAACTTCCAAACACCACCCCCATCAACTCCTGTTGCCAGAGAAAATATTAGGCAAAAAGTTGCATGTTCTGATAGAAATGGGAAGAAACAAAGGAATATATGTTGGGCACCAATAGAATCTGTTCCAGACACACATTCTTTCCTCCTGAATAATCTGTCCATCCCACAACCAACACATACCAACCAAGGAGCCCTTTTTTTAAGAGCTGATCCCTACCAGTTTGGAGGATTAAGAGCCATATTACATAGACCATCAATCCATAGACAGTGATAGGAGCATAGAAGAAAACCTTAAGAATGTTGAAATCCTTGAGGGATGATTCTACTACAAATATGGAATATGAACTGTCATGTCAGTAGCCTGACAAGAACCTGCTCAGGATCTTAGCTTCTTGAATCCAGTGTGTATAACCTTTTATTGCCAATTCCTCTGTGTGCTCAGTGTCACTACATCATCTTTGCTCTGCCTGTTCTGCCTTATCCTAATGTCTATCAAGTGTTTCACTCTCCTGCATTCTCCTGGGGTAGGCAAAGGCTGCTTTGCCTGCACCTTAAATGGCAAATTAATTCCATTTTACCTTTAGGGCTTCCCTGGTGGCTCAGCTGGTAAAGAATCCACCTGCAATGTAGGAGACCTGGGTTTCAGTCCCTAGATTGGGAAGATCCCCTGGAGAAGGGAACAGCTACTCACTCCAGTATTTTGGTCTGGAAAACTCCATGGACTATATAGTCTATGGGGTCACAAAGAATTGAACACAACTGGGCAACTTTCACTTTCACTTCACTTTCAGGGAATTGTGATTTACAGATAAATGGGCTTCCCCTTGTAACACTTACGGGATTTTCTGGAAATTAAAAGCAACACAAGGTGGCTAAGAGCCCAGACTGTGGAGCCAGACTGCCTAGGTCTGAATCCTACCTGTATCATTTATAAATTCACACAATTATGTGACCCTCAGCATCTGCTGTATGCTTCAATTTCTCATGTATAAAATGGGCCTAATAATAATACCTACCTCTTTGGGCTGTTTGGAGGATGTGATGCTTTAATACTTGTAATGTGTTTAGAAAAGTGCCTGGAGCATGGTAATAAGTGCTTGATAAATAAATCTAAAGGGGTGAGACTCCAATAGGCCTTTAATAATGCCTCAGAGTTAGTGCTGGCCAGGAAATAGTGTTAGATAAAACAGTCATGCCTAGGCTGTCAAAGTAGTTTCTAAGTAAGCTTTCTTCTCATTTTTCTTCCCACCTTACTCCCAGAAAAAAGGAGTAGTGACCTTGGAATCATCAGAAGTGAGTTGGGGAATAAGTCCTATTAATTACTAACTATGAAAACCTGCTCTGTATGGAACCAGCTCTTCACCTATCGGAGACAGTGACACCTGTCAAATAGCAAATATAGTAATTTATGTAAAAATAATTTGCAGCTTTAGGGTGTTTTATCAATTCAATAAGCTTTGCTTATTGCCTTCTTCGCTTCCTTCCATTCTCATCCATTCTCTCCATGGTACCTTCTCCAGTTTTCTCTCTTATTTTAAATTTAGCTTTTATTGCACTCTTCTAATTCAAAGAAAATTCTATACATATGGACCAAAAATAAGAAGGTTATAGAGTCACATCTGATTCTATAGTCAGAATATCCATAACCCACAAATAAAAATTTGTAAAATGTGGTCTACATTCTTGATCCTCAAAAATAAATATATTCTAGGACCTTACTATTGTTTATAGCTGCTTTTTAAAAATTCTTATATTGCAATGTATTTCTATGCCAGTCAACTCTTCCTTTCATATAATTTTTAAATGTTTACCCCATTTTTTATGCATCCTTTTTTTTTTGCAACCAATCTCTAATTCTGGGACATTTGAGTGATTTTCTTAACTTTTTTCTTATTAAAAATAACAGGAATGGGACTTCCCTTGTGGTCCAGTGGCCAAGATTCCACACTTCCAATGCAGGGGGCCTGGTTTTCATCCTTGCTAAGGGAATTAGATCCCACATTGCAATTGCATTGCAAATCTGCATTGCATCAAAAGATCCCTCATGCCTCAACTAAGACCTGACACAGCCAAATAGGCAAATACTTAAAAAATAATAATAACAGGCATAAAAAATCATGAAAAAATGTCATTCCTCAAAATCATAATTATTTCCTTGGAATTCCTAGAGGAAATTTATAGCATCACATGGAATTGGTATTTTTAAAGCTTTGATACACAGTGCCAAATTATTTTCTAGAAAGATTATTCCACTTTATACTCCTCCTACCAGTACTTAAAAATACACATTTTCAACATGCACATAACCTCATCCCACTGTCTAATCTTAAAATAATTTGATATTCATAAAACAAAGTATTATAATTTACATTTATTTGATAATTATGGGTATGGTAAAAAATTGTATATATTTAATATGTTTATTGGCCATTTTTGTGTCTCCATTTGTGAATGTCCTATTTGAATTTTTTCATTTATATCTTTTCCTCCATTTGGGGGTTCAGTTCAGTTCAGTTCAGTTGCTCAGTCGTGTCCGACTCTTTGCGACCCCATGAATCACAGCACGCCAGGCCTCCCTGTCCATCACCAACTCCCGGAGTTCACTCAAACTCATGTCCATTGAGTTGGCATCAGTGATGCCATCCAGCCATCTCATTCTCTGTCATCCCCGTCTCCTCCCACCCCCAATCCTTCCTAGCATCAGACTCTTTTCCAGTGAGTCAGCTCGTCACATGAGGTGGCCAAAGTATTGGGGGTTATATGTTATTTTATTATTCACACATAAAGCTCTTTACATGGGAAGGACATTAACCTTTTTCAGTCTCGTATTTTTTCAATTCATTTTGGTTAACCATTTGTATTAAGCTTTTATAGAAATTTGAGAGTGTGGAAATTTCCATTTTTGTGTATGCGTTGACTTGTTTGCTTTTGTTTTACTGTTTGTGGCCTACAATATGCTTGGGAAGTTCTCTCTTATCCAAACTTTAAGTAGACCAATACCAGTTCTCTTTTTTTTCCCTTCTCTCTCTCCATATTTCAGGATTACTGTAGACAAATGGTTGGGGCTCCAAGGGTCACTAGTCTGTAAAATTAAAGACCTAAATCTTCCCAGCACAATCTCACTGTGTCAGGCTGATATTCAAAGCAGTAGTTTGTGGAACATATTTCAAGGAGGAAAGTAAATTCACAAGATCCTTAATTCTTAGAATTAAAATGCTTTAAAAATAGTATTTAGTTCCTGCTCTTTGGTCCTGGATTTCCTGCCTTCCTTGGTTTAGTCACTAAGTCATGTCTGACCCTTGCGACCCCATGGACTGTAGCTTGCCAGGCCATGGGATTCTCTAGGCAAGAATATTGGAGTGGGTTGCCATTTCCTTCTCCTATCTGCTTTCCTTAGCATAAAAACAAAAATCAGATAAAATTTGTTACCAACTTTTTTTATATACATGCTTCTGAAGCAGAATGTGGGGAGATTTACCACTGCACATACCATTTCAAATATCCATAGTTGCTAGCAACTGGGAAGTTGACAAATTACCCCTAATTAGGAATTTCTGGATTTCATATTTGAATTTCTCATTATTCCCTCTTAAGGCAGTTGAAAACACTCTATTTTGGGGAATATAACCCATCCATAAACAAACTATGGCAGAAAACACAACCAACCAAGTCACAGTATTTGCTCTTTGACAGTGAGAATCATGTGGGTTTAGGGGAAGCAAAAAGAGCTTTGAAAATCAGGTAGATGTGAAGTTGAGTCCACCTCTGTACTGCCTAGTTGTGTCACCATGGGTGAGTCCCTTTCTCAGACCTCAATTTTTTGAGATGTTGATATTAATACTCACAATATGAATAAAAGTCAGTGAGCCACTACTCCATGCCAGGCACTGGTATTTTGTCTGTGAAAACTCAGTTAATCCTTACAGTAATCCAGGGAGGTAGGTATTATTTTTATCCCCATTTTACAGCTAATAAAACTGAAGCACAAAGAGTATCTTGCTAAAGTAATAAATACATCTAGAAGGTAGAAGAGCAGGACGTTCAAGAACAAGCATTTCTATGCCGGTAATGGCAAGCCACTCCAGTACTATTGCCTAGAAAATCCCATGGATGGAGGAGCCTGGTAGGCTGCAGTCCGTGGGGTCGCTAAGGGTCGGACACGACTGAGCGACTTCACTTTCACTTTTCCCTTTCACACATTGGAGAAGGAAATGGCAACCCACTCCAGTGTTCTTGCCTGGAGAATCCCAGGGACGGGGGAGCCTGGTGGGCTTCCGTCTATGGGGTCACACAGAGTCAGACACGACTGAAGTGACTTAGCAGCAGCAGCAGCAGCAATGAGCTTAACTATTGTGAGTATAAAAACATGCAGGGAAGTGTTTGCTTGATGCATACAGAGAAGACAGTCACTAAATGTTAGTTTGTTTCCGTCCTTTGAGTGAGAACCTTCTTCCTACCTCGCACCGTTGCAAGCTCCCCATCCACATGAGCCATGCACTGCATGGCAGTGGCTCCAACGCAAATTGGCATGCTGACTTTTTGCCCTAAAACAGAAGTCGACAAGTCTATTTCAGCAACATTCCGGAGCATCCTTGGATATAGCTTCCACCTAGAATTTGGGGGAGGGTGGAGAAAAGGTTTCAGAATTTCAAAAGCATTTGAGTTAGAAAAAGAAGACATTCTTGTACTTTTCCCAGCAAGCAAATTACTTCACAAAGCTCAAGGAAATTAGGCAATTTTAATGCTTGTTAAGATGGAACGTTATCAATAAGATTAATAATAAACTTCTCAAGTTATTGTTCTTAGTCAAGTACAATTCTTAGACGTCGCCCATTTGAGTTTACAGCCTTTTGCTCTTTGAGAAATGCATTTGAATATCCAGACAATCAAGATCTAGAAGAGTTCAACCATCCTGAAAAATTGCCCCATTTCCTTTTGCAGTGAAACTCTCCCTCAACAAATCCCCTAACATCCTCTGATCATTATTTTTGTTCCTATAGTTTTACTTTGCAAGAATATCATAAAAAATGGAATCATATATAGTTAGTCCTGAAATTATATATAATTGATCCTTGAACAAGGCAGGGGTAGTGGGGTGGGTCAATGCTTTGCACATGGAAAATCTGTTACAATTTACAGTTGTATCCTCCAGATCTCTGGTTTCACATCCACAGATTCAAGCAGGTCATGCACTACCTTTTCAGTGAAAAAAATCCATGTATATGTACAACTGCTAAGTTCAAATCCATATTCAAAGGTCAACTCTAGTATACGGCATTTTGAGTCAGGCTTGGGATGTGGCTCAGCTGGTTAAGAATCTACCTGCAAAATGGGAGCCCTGGGTTCAGTTCCTAGGTTTGGAAGATCCCCTGGAGAAGGGAACGGCTATCCATTCCAGTATTCTATCCTGGAGAATTCCATGGACCATATAGTCCATGGGGTGGCAAAGAGTCAGACATGACTGAATGACTTTCACTTTCACTTTTCTTTAACTTAGCCTAATACTTTTGGATTCATCCATATTGCTTCAAGCATCAATAATTGTCCTTTTCAGTTGATGATGAGTATTCCCTTGTAAAAATGTAGCACAGTTTATCCATTCTCAAGATAAGAGATATTTGGAATCTTTCAACCTGGGGTGATAATAAATAATGCCACCATAAGCATTCACTGAAAGGTTTCTGTATGAACATAGCCTTCATTTCACTTCTTCCAAGCCCTTTTGAAGGCAGTATAGAATGGCATGGGGATTAGATTAGAGTTTAAGAAGATATCCTATGTCTACATCAACTGTTCTTTTTTTTCTTACAGACAGTAGCTTCAGGCAATTGCTTATAAAATTATGATGTGGTTTCTTCAAAATCCTTGATCTGAATTCTTTATCCATTGAAGTATGACAGTAAGGGAAGGTGGGATTTTTTTAGTTTAATTGAGCATTTTCCCCAAAAATGTTATTTGGCAGAGACTGGGATTTTTGACTTAAGGAATTTTTGACCCCTAACCATTATCTTCGGAGAAGGCAATGGCAAGCCACTCCAGTACTATTGCCTAGAAAATCCCATGGATGGAGGAGCCTGGTAGGCTGCAGTCCGTGGGGTCGCTAAGGGTCGGACACGACTGAGCGACTTCACTTTCACTTTTCCCTTTCACACATTGGAGAAGGAAATGGCAACCCACTCCAGTGTTCTTGCCTGGAGAATCCCAGGGACGGGGGAGCCTGGTGGGCTTCCATCTATGGGGTCACACAGAGGCGGACACGACTGAAGTGACTTAGCAGCAGCAGCAACCATTATCTTAAATTACTTTTTCTGCAGTTCTTTTGTGTAGCAATGCAAGTTACCAACAAACCAAGAAACAAACTAGTAAAATTTACAGGAAAACTAGTTCTATTTTCTCTCTGCAAAATTTATATCTCCTATTTGTTCAGGATTATTTTCTCCTCATTAGTAATTGATTAAAACTGAAGAAAATATAGCTCCAATTTCTCATGAGCACTAAGGCAATAAACCTGTGAGTACACATGCATATATACCTAACTAGCACTCACCTTTCAGAGCGTAGATTTAATTCTGCTTCCAGATAGATCAAGATTTTCATTAATACAGTGAAGTGTGATTTAGTAACAGAGTCACCAAAATAAATGGAACCTCCCAAGACTTAATTGAAGCCTACTTCCTCCAGCGGAAGAAGAAATTCTGCCTTAATGTTGCTTTGAGGAATAGCTAAGGGTCTGTAATATAATCTTTCCTCACATAATAAAGTAAAAACATCCAACCCCTGCAAAACATAATAAAGAAGTGTAGTGGTGATTTCCCTGCAATTCCTTTGAACAACATAATTGTCTTGATTTTTTGTCACACCACATGCTCTGCTGCTGGAAGACTTTTCTTCTCAACTGACCCTCACAGCATGATTCTTTGATCTCCATTCTGAATGGGGAGATGCAGAAGCCTTGAAGAGAATTTTTACTACCAGTCATCTCTAAGTATATTATTAGAATGAGAGAAAAAGATTTAATAGCAGCCGTTGGCATGCTGGCCTTGGAAGGCATTAATATTTACTTAGAGCTGAGAAAACAATGGAGGCTTTTATGAATAGCACACACAGAGCTGCAGGGCATCAGCTGTGTGTGTGTTTGTGTGTCAGAAGGAACATTTTCGTGTTCCCCTTGAATCAGGCAAGGCTCAACCCTTTCCTCTACAGGCAGCAATTTTGTGCTTGTCCACGAGGTGGCAAAGTCACTTTAATAACTGTGTTCTTGTTTCCAACACATATAATTTCCTGCCCTGAGGATGACATTACAGAGGCATCAACCAACAGCACAAAAATGCAATTCCTAGACCAAATTAGATGAGATCAATGGCATGGGAAATGTATGCTTTCTAAAAAGTCCTTCACATTTTGAAATGTTCCAAAGAGCAATTACAACTAACCTTGTCAGGTAATTCCAATTGTTCTGCAAGCCCCACCTGATCTCATCCCCAATTTAAGTTATTTTTTCACAATCTTGCATAACACTAGCTTACTACAACCTTGGACTCTGCTTTTATGGGACTTCCACTTTGGAAAAAATATGAAGATTGACAAAACAATTGAACCAACTGAATAATAAAGATTTTTCAAAGGTTTCTTAAATGAAGTGGTGCAAAAGTGGAAATCATTTTAACATCCAACAAGGGCCTCAATTTTATGTTATCATAAATCAGGTCTCCAAAAGGAAGTACATTGATGAAGGAAGAAACCCACTCATCACCCAGCTTTGAAGTTTTGTGGTGTTACTGAATCCCACCAACTCAACACAGTGAATTAATGATTTACAAGTACTGTAAGATGATCGTGTCTTCCCAAATGGCTCAGTGGAAAAGAATTTGCCTGCCAATACAGGATACTCGGATTCAATCCTTGGGTCAGAAAGATTCCCTGGAGGAGGAAATGGCAATCGACTCCAATATTCTTCCCTGGAAAATTCCATGGACAGAGGCGCCTAGTGGGCTCAAGTCCATGGTGTCACAAAAGAGTCCAACACGACTTAGCAACTAAGCAATAAAAATGATGATCATGTTGCATCTTAATTTCTCCACATGAATTACTTATTCTAGACATTTAAAATGCATAACATATATATACATACATAAATTGTGTATATGTATATATAAAATACGCTACAAGTTTTAAAATCTTATTTGTTACCATTCATTTCTCAATATTGAGAGACCTTTAAAACATTTAACTGGAATATTCATACTTCTGAGGCACCTGGTAAAGGAAGAAGAAATTTAAGTCGGAAGAAAACACACCCTGGTAAATATATTTAAACAGTCAAGCCATTTTCGAAGTGCCTCCATGTGTAGATAAGTTTCAGAAGGCCTGTGAATCTCCTGAAATGCGTGAGTGTGTGTGTGTGTGAGCGCCCGCATGTGTGTGTAGTTTGCCACACATGTCAAGAAAAAAACCAGAGCCTTGAGGTCCAAAGTTGGGAGAGTGAAAGATTTCAAGGGGAGAGGGAGGGAGATGAAGAGAAGAGAAGAGGGAGAAGAAATGATGAGGAGGGAAAAGGATGAGAAGGTGACGGAGCTGATACGAGATCTCTTGCCATATGACTTTTCAAAAAATGAGACAATTAACCGCTTTTCATCAGCTTGCTTACCTGTGGTGCCAAGTAGCTGAATGATTCTGTGACATTTACACCTATGAGAACACTAATAATGCCCCTGGTGAATGTATATTGCTTTGAAAATTTAAGAGAGGGAATGATGTCACTTTTACCATCTCTTATTTGAAAAAATCCGTGCAATTTTCAGTGTCACTAAGTGCACTGGGGACAATGAGCTCCCTTTACTAATATCACATGACTGATAAACACCCAAATTGGAGAATCATATTCCCCCAGATAATTTCACAAGAAGCCACAAAATGTGTGCAGACCATGGTTGAGAAAGATAATGTGTTTCTAACACTATAACCCTGGTTAATGTGTAAGAGAATCTAAGAACTATCCTTTTGAAAATTAACTCCAATCAGGTCAGGTCACACGAAATCTAACAAGCTGACATTTTTCATTGTTCCTATCATAATTGCAATAGGAAACTCTGTTTTTGGGGTAGTTCTATTTGACTTTTTTTTTTTTAATGTGGGAAGTGGACACAATGGTATTACAGCCTCAAGTCTTACCCAAAAATATCTCCAAGCAACTGCTTTGTCACCTAACTAGTCTGTGTCCCCAGAACCCCAAAACATGGTTGTCAGAGCTGGGTGCAGAGATAAAAGGTGTCATTGTGCATTCACACCATTTGCTATACCCCTGGGATAGGGAGGCTATAAATCTCACAACTGTCTTTAAAATACTCTGTCCTGTGTCACAGCGGGTTATCTGAGGTTTGCTTGATTTGTCATCTTCATTTGAATTAGAATGAGAGCTTTCAGATTGATTGCCTTTATCCCATCAAGCCAAAGCCACCACCTGGCAGAACATCTATTTTACCTCCACGTGATCAGCTTTATGATACAGGATAGGAACAGAAAGTTACACAGCAAAAAAGGATTGGAGATGCTAGACAGGCAATGTGTGTTGTAATAAAATTTCCTTAGGTGGTTGATAATAATCCTCTATCCTCCAGAAGAAGAAAAAGAGTCTATTAGTACATTTTTCCCTCCTTTAAAGCTGAACAAAAGAGAATGATCAAGGTTCATAGAAAAGGTGGCATTTAAAACTCCTTCACGTTGCCTGTGTCCTGTCCCTAAATTACGCACTCAACACTTAGGCTGAGTAGGCTGGGAATACCCACTGCTGGGATTACCTGTGTAATTCACAGAAGTTGTGAGGTGCTTTTCCAGGCTGCACAGAAGTCACCACAGTCTTCTGTGTCTCACAAGGTTTCTAGAATTTCTGGGGTTGAAGAGGTGTCTGGTTTGCTACATCCCTTTGCTCCATCTTGAAGATGCCCATTGGGCCAATTGTTTTGGGTCCATTTTGAACCAGTTCAACCACCAGCATTATGGAGACCAAAGGTCAATGTGCATCCCTTGAAACGTAAGCTCCACTGGACAAGAACTTTCTTCACCTGGCTCACTCTATCCTCAACATGTAGTATCGAATCGAAACCACTGAGATAGTTAATGTGTGAGGTAATTAACCAACCAGCATGTGGTGAGGGGTGTTAAAGGGTGAGGAAGGCTGTGCAAAAATGGACTAGGCCGTCCCTTGAGCATTGTGCCCTGAGGAATGCTGATGGACGCCAACTCCATTATCCTCCCAAGGCCCTGAGATTTTCTTGGTTAAAATTACCTATTTGGGTTTAAGTGCTGCAAACTATGAATAGGCAAACCACATCAATTGTGAACAGAGTTGAGAAGAGCCCAAGTAGGGGCAACTTCTGAGAGCAGAAAACATTGAAGGACCTGAAATATCCCATAGCAGTTGGAGAAAATCGTTTAAGCAGCTCCACTCTTTGCCAATTTCCCTTGCCATAGCTATCTCAGTTCAGCTCAGTCGCTCAGTCGTGTCCAACTCTTCGTGACCCCATGAATCGCAGCACTCCAGGCCTCCCTGTCCATCACCAACTCCCAGAGTTTACTCAAACTCATGTACATCGAGTTGGTGATGCCATCCAGCCATCTCATCCTCTGTTGTCCCCTTCTTCTCCTGCCCCCAATCCCTCCCAGCATCAGAGTCTTTTCCAGTGAGTCAGCTCGTCGCATGAGGTGGCCAAAGTATTGGAATTTCAGCTTTAGCATCAGTCCTTCCAATGAACACCCAGGACTGATCTCCTTTAGAATGAACTGGTTGGATCTACTTGCAGTCCGAGAAACTCTCAAGAGTCTTCTCCAACACCACAGTTCAAAAGCATCAATTCTTCAGCGCTCAGCTTTCTTCACAGTCCAACTCTCACATCCATACATGACCACGGGGAAAACCATAGCCTTAACTAGACGGACCTTTGTTGGCAAAATAATGTCTCTGCTTTTTAATATGCTATCTAGGTTGGTCATAACTTTCCTTCCAAGGAGTAAGCGTCTTTTAATTTCATGGCTGCAATCATCATCTGCAGTGATTTTGGAGCTCCAAAAAATAAAGTCTGATACTGTTTCCACTGTATCCCCATATATTTCCCATGAAGTGACGGGACCAGATGCCATGATCTTAGTTTTCTGAATGTTGAGCTTCAAGCCAACATTTTTCACTCTCCTCTTTCACTTTCACCAAGAGGCTCTTTAGTTCCTCTTCACTTTCTGCCATAAGGGTGGTATCATCTGCATATCTGAGGTTATTGATATTTCTCCCAGCAATCTTGATTCCAGCTTGTGCTTCTTCCAGCCCAGCATTTCTCATGATGTACTCTGCATATAAGTTAAATAAGCAGGGTGACAATGTGTAGCCTGACGTACTCCTTTTCCTATTTGGAACCAGTCTGTTGTTCCATGTCCAGTTCTAACTGTTGCTTCCTGACCTGCATACAGGTTTCTCAAGAGGCAGGTCAGGTGGTCTGGTATTCCCATCTCTTTCAGAATTTTCCACAGTTTGTTGTTATCCACACAGTCAAAGGCTTTGGAGTAGTCAATGAAGCAAAAATAGATGTTTTTCTGGAACTCACTTGCTTTTGCCACGATCCAGGGAAGTTGACAATTTGATCTCTGGTTCCTCCGCCTTTTCTAAAATCAGCTGGAACATCTGGAAGTTCACGGTTCATGTATTGCTGAAGCCTGGCTTGGAGAATTTTAAGCATGACTTTACTAGTGTGTGAGATGAGTGCAATTGTGCAGTGGTTTGAGCATCCTTTGTCATTGCCTTTCTTTGGGATTAGAATGAAAACTGACCTTTTCCAGTCCTGTGGCCACTGCTGAGTTTTCCAAATTTGCTGCCATATTGAGTGCAGCATTTTCACAGCATTATCTTTCAGGATTTGAAAGAGCTCAACTGGAATTCCATCACCTCCACTGGCTTTGTTCATAGTGATGCTTTCTAAGGCCCCCTTGACTTCACATTCCAGGATGTCTGGCTCTAGGTGAGTGATCACACCATCGTGATTATCTTGGTTGTGAAGATCTTTTTTGTACAGTTCTTCTGTGTATTCTTGCCTAGCATTTATTAAATTTCATTTGTGTCCCAGGAAAGATCTGAGACAATGTGAAGGAGTTTGGGAAGCCTCCCCCTGCCTTTCATCCCACTCTCAGGCTCCTACACTGATTTGTAGGTGATTTGGTGCTGTTTGCTGGGAACCACCATGGTTAGAATGATTTCATTTCTCCTAATAAACACGCAAAAAAAATGAGCTTGAGTGATTTTGCTCTAGGCTAAAGCAGAAATCAGGAAGAAAGGCAGATTCTTTCACCTGGATATTTCTTGCCTTTTTTGTTTACCACCATCCATGAGTGCCCACAATATTTACTGGCTTCACTAAAGGTGCATGAGCCCCATAGACTATAGTGTATTGAGGGCTCCCCTCCCTGCTCCAGCAAATAAACCATTTCCTAACTGCATAAGCTGAGACATCCACCATCTTGGGCTTTGAAATATGAAACTAATTTGGGAAGAGAGATGAAGCCCTTTGGAGGAGAGATGAAACCACAAAGTGAAAGATTAATGCCATATAGACAAACTTGAATCTAAAGTGAAAATTTAGAAAACGTAATCAAAATGAATGATAATGGAAAACCAGCATGATGGGAACATTTGAGGAAACCACCTGATCTGGTTTGCCCAAATAAGACAGTTATCTCCTGTTTAATACTAACAGTTTCCTACACCATAAATTAGACTGTCAGAGAAAAAGAGAATGGAGTCATCAGAATTTATCAGCATTTTTATACACAGTTAAATGAATTATCCACATAATTCCAAGTGAGGAAATTTAGGGTTAGTTTTTTTCAAGCAAGTTTAAAGCCCAATATTTCTCACAGCCCCCTGAATTTCCCCTCTCCAAACATAATATCTAAACAAGTAAGTCCATACCATCATTATTATTTTATATTGTACTATATTTTATTTACAGTGTTGTGTTTGTTTCAGGTGTATAGCAAAGTGATACAGTCATATATATATATGAACTAACAAAAGCAGTTCCCGTCTTTTGATGGGGTGCTCATGGTTTGTAACATAAATGGTATTATTTTGAGAGAGGAATAACTTAGGTATGGCATTGGGTTTTTTTCTTTTTGCAGTTTGAGGCAGTTGTAAAATAACTTAATATAGCTTTTTACAACTGTGTATTCTATAGTATTTTTTCATTTGGTGAAATTTTTATTTAAAAAAATTAATAAATAAATAAAATAAAATAAAAAACTGAAAGATTGTACTTTGATAGAATATTTTTGTATAATTTTAAAACATGATTTTAAAAATATTCTTACCTGGAAAATGCGGCAATATTATCAGCCAAGGTTTCTTGATCATTTGCCCCAGATTTATAATAGTCATATATAGACTTTTGAAGTACAGATTTAGCATATTGTTCGTAATCACTGATGCAAACAAGCCGAGAGAACATTTTCCTGGGCTGTTGCAAACGCTGGGATGTTTTTCCCCTGTGTTGCTTTCTACATTCTGACAATTCTATTATTAGTCATTTATTAACAGACTTTTTCCAAAGTTCAGATTTAGTTCTCTGTTGCTTACATTAATTAAGTGAGCAAACACATGCTTAGACTTTGTATTTGTAGCTGTCTGCCAAAGAACAGGTAGTACATCTAAGCCTGGAGAAATTGGGTTGAGGGAGCAGCAAGAGGGGATTAGGTGTCTGTTACATTAAAAAGGCAGGAGAATGAGTAAAAATTAAAAACCTAGAGCAGTACTTGCCTAAAGCCACTCTTGGCTCAATTCTGCCAAAGGCTGTTTCTTCCCCACTGCATGTGTCTTTGCTATTTAACTGGTACCCAGAATTTGCTGCACACTCATTTTCATTCCATATTTGGATCATGCACATACACAAAAAAAGAGCTTATGAAATGAATGGGGCATATGTTACCAGAATGGGGACTTCTTCCAGGGCCCAAGAGTGGGCTCTTGTGTAACACTCAGAAATGAATTGTCTAAAGAGACATGTGTACTGACAAAGCAAAAGGCTTTATTGGTAAGGGGTGCCTGGGCAGAGAGCAGCAGGGTAAGGGAACAGGAGAACTGCTCTGCTACGTGGTTCACAGTCTCAGGTTTAATGGTGATGAAGTTAGCTTTCCAGATAGTCTCTGGCTTTTGCTTGTACCCATATTTGGTCTGACTCAGGATCCTTCCAGGCTTTCCCAGGTTGCTCAGCGATAAAGAATCTGCCTGCAATGCATGAGACTTGAAGGAGACACAGGTTTGATCTCTGGGTTGGGTAGGTCCCCTGGAGAAGGAAATGGCAACCCATTCCAAAATTCTTGCCTGGAGAACTCTTTGGACAGAAGAAGCAGGCAGGCTACACCTGTACAGGCTACAGACTACTCTTTGCAGTCACAAAGAGTCAGACACAACTAAGCAAATAAACAACAACAAGGGTACTTCCTTGTGTACTTGCAAGTCTGGATTCTAGCACAAGGTTTCTGGGAGTTTGGCAGGACATATTATGGATGGGCATCTCCTCCTTCTTTTTGGCCCCTTGTAGATTCTCCAGGTTAGTTTTCTGCAGCAGCACCATTTTCCTTATCAGGACCTCCTGCTGAGACAACTCATGCAAATCATTATTATTGTGCTTGGTCAAGGTGGTCAACAGTTCCCTAGCACATCCAGTAAATGTAGGGTGTCTACACAACAATAAACCTGGCTGATTATAAACTCTTGGCTTTAACAAGAAACATTAAGGCCAAATTTATAGCTGATTCTTAGAGTCTTATCTTCCTCTGGAGAAGATGCAGGGAAGTGCCAGTCCAAAAGACCTTGTGATTTCAATCTAAAATTTCATTCAGTCATGGAAAAAACACCTGAGGAATATTTGCAGTAGTAAGGCATGACTCAGAAAGCAATGGCTTTGACATGAGTCAGATCTGTTTTTCAATTTGGGAGGCCCCACTTAAAGTTGCTCACCTGTGCCCAGCAGCTGAATTTCAACTGCCAATACCTATAGGAGAATATTCTCTTGAACTTGGAATCTGCTGCTCCATCCACAAGGCATGCTAAAGCACTTTGGAATCAATGCCCCCTGGAGGGCTTAAATTGTGACTCCATGGACTGGAGTTGGTACATGAATGCCAAATCCCTCAATCCTCTGGCATTTAACTCATAGATGTGTGTTCTGTGAGTTGCATGCTCATAGTTCTATAAGGTGCATGCTTCAGTTACCCACATGTCTTAGTTGGTTGCTAACCCACCCTGTGTTACCTGCTTTCCCTTCCAATTTCCCCAACCCCTTAATTTAATCAAAGAGCTTTATGTTGTTAGAATTAGCATTGAATTATACATAGATTTATCCCCAAAGTTCACAAATGCTTACTTTTGGCTTCAGTTTGGTATTTATTATATTATATAGCACATAACCTTGACAGTCCCTTGGACTGCAAGAAGATCCAACCAGTCCATCCTAAAGGAGATCAGTCCTGGGTTTTCATTGGAAGGACTGATGCTGGAGCTGAAACTCCAATACTTTGGCCACCTCATGTGAAGAGTTGACTCATTGGAAAAGACCCTGATGCTGGGAGGGGTTGGGGGCAGGAGGAAGGGGACGACAGAGGATGAGATGGCTGGATGGCATCACTGACTCGATGGACATGAGTTTGGGTAAACTCCGGGAGTTGGTGATGGACAGGGTGGACTGGCGTGCTGCTATTCATGGGGTCACAAAGAGTCAGACACGACTGAGCGACTGAACTGAACTGAACATATAATTATATATAATCGAGCGACTAAACTGAACTGAACTGAAGGTAGGAATTAATTTATTTTTTAAATAAGAAGCCAATTATCTCACCATCATTTATTGACTAGCCCATCTCTCCATTCACTTAATAATATTCTTTAAGACAGAATTCATACTATGCGTATAACCACTAGCACCTAAAATTGTCCTTTTGATTAACAAAAACTAGCTTTATTCCACAATATTGCTACTGCTACATGTGAAGATAACCCAAGGCTAATGATGAAAGGAGATGGATAATAAGGGTTGGAAATTATGCTGTCTGTAAGCAGTGTGCTGAAGGATAAGCCAGCAAACTCCAGAAGGCACTATTCTTAAAATACAATTGTACTTGAAAACAGTGAGCCAGAGGAGACTGGCTAATAATGAGATGTCAGCTCTCTGATTTTAGAGATTAATAATCAGAACTGAAATGCCCTTGAACAGCATGAAAGTGAAAGTTAGTAGCACGGTCGTGTCTGACTCTGCAATACCATGAACTGCAGCCTGTCCTGCTCCTCTGTCCATGGAATTCTCCAGGCAAGAGTACTGGAGTGGCCTGCCATTTCCTTCTCCAGGGGATCTTCCCAGCCCAGACATCGAACCCAGGTCTCCTGAATTTAACAGGCAGATTCTTTACCAACTGAGCCACTAGGGAAGCCCCTTAAACAGTGTACTTTTATTTAAATTATAGTTTTATACTAGGAGGAAAAGCTGTGGATGTTTAAAACAAGACAGTTTCTTCAAGCAGATAATTTGAACCAAACAAGAATGATAGCTCAGTCTAAAATATGATGCTAAAAGAAAATTGCTGCACCTGAATGCACATCCTGGAATAGAGTCTTATTTTGCAGTACCTTGTCTTAGCAGGTGAGACAGAGATGCATATAGTCTTCCTACATGTGTTCCACTATTTATTTATCTTATGAATGTTATAGGCAATGGCAAGCCACTCCAGTACTCTTGCCTAGAAAATCGCATGGATGGAGGAGCCTGGTGGGCTGCAGTCTGTGGGGTCGCTAAGAGTCGGACACGACTGAGCGACTTCACTTTCACTTTTCACTTTCACACATTGGAGAAGGAAATGGCAACCCACTCCAGTGTTCTTGCCTGGAGAATCCCAGGGACGGCGGAGCCTGGTCGGCTGCCGTCTATGGGGTCGCACAGAGTCGGACACGACTGAAGCGACTTAGCAGCAGCAGCAGCAGCGCATTCCTTATAAATGAGTCCCAACAACTAAAAGCTGAAAGTCACATATCTATGTGCATGTCAAATGAAAAACTCCTATGAGCATATTTCAAAACTAGAAAGTTGTTGGTTGGTGCTGATGGCTTTTGGAAATTGCTAAAATAAGAGAACAGTTTTGCGAGAAATAAGTGTGGACATCATGCAAATTTATTTAAAGCAAATGAACTTGAGAAAGGAGTAGACTGAATGAATCCCCATCTCTCCTCTCTATTTTTGTGGATAGTCCTAATAGTGATAGATTTTTAAAAAAATAATAAAAAGAATAGTGGCTCATTTTTTTTAAGAACTGTAAAATGCTTTTTTATATTTTATTACTTCAACTCAAAAATGATACTCAACTCAATATTGCTGGAAATATTCGTTGTGACAAGTAAAGGTAGTTGCCCTTTCACAAAGGATAGAACAGGAAGGAAAAAAAATATTTAACTTCTATCTTATTACAAATGAGGGAATAGTTTGGCAGGAATGGCATTTCTTTCATCAGCTTAGGGACCAGTTGTAATGAATAGTTCAATGTGAGTTTTCAGGCCATCACCTGTTTTAGTTGTGAGATGATTGATTCTTGGTTTTTAAATTTTTTAATGGAAATCATGCGTTTATCCAACTTCAGGCTTTGCAAACTACAATAATATAGTCTCTGACTTTCACTGTAAATGCATCTGCTTAACATATCATATTGATATGTAATATAATCATATACTCATGCATAATATATTATCTTGTTATATACTATTATGTAAGACTGCTGATCAAAATTTATAAATATTTTAGGCTAAGGCAAAACTGGAAAACAATATTATTTATAAAAGATGATTTTTTTGTGGTGGTCCCTTCTTTAAAATATTGTTCCATCTCTCATTAGGAGAGATGGAAATAATAAATGAAGCCCCTTATTTTGTTTATCACCCAAACATTGTTACTGACTATATTCTCTACTCTACATGTCATCCCTGTGACTCATTTATTTTGTAAATGGAAGCTTGTACCTCTTGATTTCTTTCACCTGTTTTCCTCAGCTGCTTTACCCCTCTCACTTCTGGCAGTCAGTATTTGTTCTTGGTATCTATGACCCTTTTTGTTTTATGTTTGTTCCTTGTTTTGCATTTCAGTTTTCACATGTCCCAAGTTAAAGCATAGTTCTTTTTAGATCCATCCATGTTGTTGCAAATGGAAACATTTCACTATTTTTATGGCTGAGTAATTGTGTGCATATATCCCATCTTCTTTACCATTAGTCTATCCATTGGTAGTTAGATTGAGCCCATATCTTGCCTGTTGTAAATAATGCTGCAGTGAACATAGATATGCATGTATCTTTTCAAATTTGCATTTACTTTCTCTTCAGCTAAGTACCCAGCAGTGGCATTGCTGACTCTCATGGTAGTTTCATTTTTAATTTTTTGAGAAACTTCCATTTACTGTGCTGAGTTGCTTAAGTCATGTCCGACTCTTTGCAACCCTATGGACTGTAGCCTGCTAAACTCGTCTGTCCACGGGATTCTCCTGGCAAGGATACAGAAGTGGGTTGCTGTGCCCTCCTCCAGGGTATCTTCCTGACCCAGGAATCAAACTTGCATCTCTGAAGTCTCCTGCATTAGCAGGAAGGCCCTTTACCACTAGTGCCACCTGGGAAGCCCAAGAAACTTCCATACTGTTTTCCAATTTACATTCTCATCAGCAGTGCATGAGCGCTCCCTTTTCTTCACATTCTCACAAACAATTTTTATTTATTGTCTTTTTGACAAAAACCATCCTGACAAGTGTAAAGAGATATCTCATTTTGCTTTTGATTTGCATTTCCCTGATGATTAGTGATGTAGAGTATCTTTTCATGTGCCTGTTAGACATCTGTATATCATCTTTGAGAAAAAAATTTTTTTAGGTCTTCTGCCCCTTTTTTAGTAGAGTTGTTTGGGGAGATTTTTGTGTGTGTGTTTAAATGTAAGAGTTACTTGTGTATTTTGGAAATCAGGCTCCTTATCAGATATGTCATTTGCATATACCTTCTCCCATTCAATGAGTGATCTTTTTATTTAGTTGATATTTTTCCTTGCTGTACAAAAGTTTTTAGTTTTATGTACTTTCATTTGTTTATTTTTGCTTTTGTTCTCCTTGCTTGAGGAGACATAGCCAAAAAAACATTGCTAAAACTTATGTCCGGGAGTATACTGACTATATTTTCTTCTAGAAATTTTATGGTTTCAAGTATTACATTTAAGTCTTAAATCTATTTTGAGGATTTTTTTTTAATATGAGAAATTACTCCAGTTTGATTCTTTTGCATGAGGATATCCAGATTTCCCAAACACCATTTACTGAAGAGGCTGCTTTTCTCCTTTGTATATTCCTGCCTCTTCTGTTGTAGATTAATTGACCAAATAAATGTGGATTCATTTATGAGCTCTCTGTTCTCTTCCATGGACCCATGTGTCCATTTTTGTGCCAGAACTATACTGTTTTGATGACTCTAGCTTTGAGTGTCCTTAGTTGCTCAGTCATGTCTGACTCTTTGCGACCCCATGGATTGTACTGCACCAGGCGCTTCTGTCCATGGGGATTCTCCAGGCAAGAATACTAGAGTGGATTGCCATGCCCTCCTCCAAGGGATCTTCCCAACCCAGGGATTGAACCCAGGTCTCCCACATTGCAGGTAGATTCTTTACCATCTGAGGCACCAAGGAAGCCCAAGAATACTGGAATAGGTAGCTTATCCCTTCTCCAGGGAATCTTTCCAACCCAGGAATCAAACCAGGGTCTCCTGGATTGAAGCCAGATTCTTTACCAGCTGAGCTACCAGGGAAGTCCATCATACTGTTTTAATGTCTCTCACTTTGAAGTATGGTTTGAAATCAGGAAGCGTAATACCCCCAGATATGTTCTTATTTCTCAAAATTGTTTTGGCTATTTGCAGTCTTTCGTACTTTCATACACAAAGTTGGAATTATTTGTTCTAGCTCTGAGAAAAATGCCATTGGTATTTTGATAGGAACTGCACTGAATCTGTACATTACCTTGGCTAGTATAATCATTTTTAATAATATAAATTCTTCCAATCCATGAAAACAGCATAAATTTCAAATGCTTCTGTCATCTTCATTTTCTTTCATCAGAGTGTCATAGTTTTCTGAACACAGACCTTTTACCATCTTCAGTTCAGTTCAGTCACTCAGTCGCGTCCAACTCTTTGCAACCCCATGAATCACAGCATGCCACGCCTCCCTGTCCATCACCAACTCCCGGAATTCACTCAAACTCATGTCCATCGAGTTGGTGATGCCATCCAGCCATCTCATTTTCTGTTGTACCCTTCTCCTCCTCCCCCCAACCCCTCCCAGCATCAGAGTCTTTACCAATGAGTCAACTCTTCGCATGAGGTGGCCAAAGTATTGGAGTTTCAGCCTCAGCATCAATCCCTCCAATGAATACCCAGGACTGATCTCCTTTAGAATGGACTGGTTGGATCTTCTTGCAATCCAAGGGACTCTCAAGAGTCTTCTCCAACACCACAGTTTAAAAGCATCAATACTTTGGTGATCAGCCTTCTTCACAGTCCAACTCTCACATCCATACATGACCACGGGAAAAACCATAGCCTTGACTAGACGGACCTTGGTTGGCAAAGAAATGTCTCTCTTTTTAATATGCTATCTAGGTTGGTCATAACTTTTGTTCCAAGGAGTAAGCGTCTTTTAATTTCATGGCTGCAATCAGCATCCGCAGTGATTTAGGAGCCCAAAAAAATAAAGCCTGACACTGTTTCCACTGTTTCCCCATCTATTTCCCATGAAGTGATGGGACCAGATGCCATGATCTTAGTTAGATCTGAATGTTGAGCTTTAAGCCAACTTTTTCACTCTCCTCTTTCACTTTCATCAAGAGGCTTTTTGAGTTCCTCTTCACTTTCTGCCATAAGGGTGGTGTCATCTGCATATCTGAGGTTGTTATTTCTCCCGGCAATCTTAATTCCAGCTTGTGCTTCTTCCAGCCCAGCGTTCCTCATGACGTACTCTGCATAGAAGTTAAATATGCAGGGTGACAATATACAACCTTGACATACTCCTTTTCCTATTTGGAACCAGTCTGTTGTTGCATGTCCAGTTCTAACTGTTGCTTCCTGACCTGCATACAGGTTTCTCAAGAGGCAGGTCAGGTGGTCTGATATTCCCATCTCTTTCAGAATTTTCCACAGTTTATTGTGATCCACACAGTCAAATGGCAACCCACTCCAGTACTCTTGCCTGGAGAATCCCATGGACAGAGGTGCCTGGTGGGCTGCAGTCCCTGGGGTCGTGAAGAGTCGGACACAACTGAGCGACTTCACTTTCACTTTTCATTTTCATGCACTGGAGAAGGAAATGGCAACCCACTCCAGTGTTCTTGCCTGGAGAATCCCAGGGATGGGGGAGCCTGGTGGGCTGCCGTCTATGGGGTTGCACATAGTCGGACACGACTGAAGTGACTGAGCAGCAAGAGCAGCAGCAGCACAGTCAAAGGCTTTGGCATAGTCAATGAAGCAGAAGTAGATGTTTTTCTGGAACTCTCTTGGCTTTCTCCATGATCCAGCGGATGTTGGCAATTTGATCTCTGGTGTCTCTGCCTTTTCTAAAACCTGCTTGAACATCTGGAAGTTCACGGTTCACATATTGCTGAAGCCTGGCTTGGAGAATTTTAAGGATGACTTTACTAGCGTGTGAGATGAGTACAATTGTGTGGTAGTTTGAGCATTCTTTGGCATTGCCTTTCTTTGGGATTGGAATGAAGACTGACCTCTTCCAGTCCTGTGGCCACTGCTGAGTTTTCCAAATTTGCTGGCATATTGAGTGCAGCAATTTCACAGCATCATCTTTCAGAATTTGAAAGAGCTCAACTGGAATTCAATCACCTCCACTAGCTTTGTTTGTATGTACTGATGCTTTCTAAGGTCCACTTGACTTCACATTCCAAGATGTCTGGCTCTAGGTGAGTGAGCACACCATTTTGAATATCTTGGTCGTGAAGATCTTTTTTGTACAGTTCTTCTGTATATTCTTGCCACCTCTTCTTAATATCTTCTGCTTCTGTTAGGTCCATACCATTTCTGTCCTTTATTGAGCCCATCTTTGCATGAAATGTTCCCTTGGTATCCCTACCTTTCTTGAAGAGATCTCTAGTCTTTCCCATTCTGTTGTTTTCTCTATTTCTTTGCATTGATCTCTGAGGAAGCCTTTCTTATCTCTCATTCTTTGGAACTCTGCATTCATATGCTTATATCTTTCCTTTTCTCCTTTGCTTTTTACTTCTTTTCTTTTCACAGCTATTTGTAAGGCCTCCCCAGGCAGCCATTTTTGCTTTTTTGCATTTCTTTTCCATGGAGATGGTCTTGATCCCTGTCTCCTGTACAATGTCATGAACTTCCATCCATAGTTTATCAGGCACTCTATCTATCAGATCTAGTCCCTTAAATCTATTTCTCACTTCCACTGTATAATCATAAGGGATTTGATTTAGGTCATATCTGAATGGTCTAGTGGTTTTCCCTACTTTCTTCAATTTAAGTCTGAATTTGACAGAATCTGACAGAATGTGGTCCACTAGAGAAGGGAATGGTAAACCACTTCAGTATACTTGCCTTGAGAACCCCATGAACAGTATTAAAAGGCCAAATGATAGGATACTGAATGAGGAACTCCCCAGGTCTGTAGGTGCCCAGTATGCTACTGGAGATCAGTGGAGAAATAACTCCAGAAAGAATGAAGGGATGGAACCAAAGCAAAAACAATACCCAGTTGTGGATGTGACTGGTGATAGAAGCAAGGTCCAATTCTGTAAAGTGCAATATTGCATAGGAACCTGGAATGTTAGGTCCATGAATCAAGGCAAATTGGAAGTGATCAAACAGGAGATGGCAAGAGTGAACGTAGACATTCTAGGAATCAGTGAACTAAAATGGACTGGAATGGGTGAATTTAACTCAGATGACCATTATATCTACTACTGTGAGCAGGAATCCCTTAGAATAAATGGAGTAGCCATCATGGTCAACAAAAGAGTCCAAAATGCAGTACTTGGATGCAATCTCAAAAACGACAGAATGATGTCTGTTCGTTTCCAAGGCAAACCATTCAACATTACAGTAATCCAAGCCTATGCCCCAACCAGTAACACTGAAGAAGCCGAAGTTGAACGGTTCTATGAAGACCTACAAGACCTTTTAGAACTAACACCCAAAAAAGATGTCCTTTTCATTACAGGGGACTGGAATGCAAAAGTAGGAAGTCAAGAAACACCTGGAGTAACAGGCAAATTTGACCTTGGAGCACAAAATGAAGCAGGGCAAAGGCTAATGAGTTTTGCCAAAAGAACACACTGGTCATAGCAAATACCCTCTTCCAACAACACAAGAGAAAACTCTACATGTGGACATCACCAGATGGTCAACACCGAAATCAGATTGATTGTATTCTTTGCAGCCAAAGATGGAGAAGCTCTATACAGTTAGCAAAAACAAGACCAGGAGCTGACTGTGGCTCAGATCTTGAACTCCTTATTGCCAATTTCAGACTTTACATCTTAATTACATTTATTCTAGGTATTTTATTCTTTATTTTGATATGATTATAAATGAAATTGTCTTCTTAATTTCTTTTACTGATAGTTTGTTTCTAGTTTATAGCAACAGATTTCTCTATATACATTTTGTGTTGTGCAACTTTACCAAATTCACTGATGAGTTTTAGTAGCTTTTTGATGATATCTTTAGGATTTTCTATGTATAGTATTGTGTCATCTGCAAACAGTGACAGTTTTACTTCCTTCCCAACTTGGATTTCTTTTATTTCTTTTTCTTGTCTGATTGCTGTGGTTAGGACTTCCAATATCAGACTGAATAAAAGTGGTGAGTGTGGGCATCCTTGTTTTTTTCCTGATCTTAAAGGAAATACTTCCAGCTCTTATACTGAGTATGGCGTTAGCAGTGGGCTTGTCATATATGGGTTTTATTATGTTGAGATATGTTCCTTGGAGTTGGTGATGGACAGGGAGGCCTGGCGTGCTGTGATTCATGGGGTCGCAGAGAGTCAGACACGACTGAGCGACTGAACTGAACTGAACTGATGGGCTTCCCTGGTGGCTCAGTGGTAAAGAATCCACCTGCCAACACAGGAGATGTGGGTCTAATCCCTGGGTCTGGAAGATCCCCTGGAGAAGGAAATGGCAATCCACTCCAGTATTCTTGCCTGGAAAATCCCATGGACAGAGGAGCCTGGTGAGCTACAGTCCACGGGGTCTCAAAAGAGTCAATCAAGACTTAGCAACTAAACAACATGTTCACTCTATATCCATTTTGCTGAGAGTTTTTGTCATAACTGGATGTCAAATTTTGTCAAAAGTTTTTCCACATCTATTGAGATGATCATATGATTTTTGTTATTCAATTTGTTAATGTAATGTATCATGTTGATTGATGTTCAGATATTGAATCATTCTCACATCCCTAAGATAAATCCATGGTGTATGATCCTTTTTATGTACTGTTGAATTTGGCTTGCTAATATTTTGTTAAGGTTTTCTGCATGTACATTTATTAGTGATATTTGCCTGTAATTTTCTTTTTTGTGTGATATCTTTGGTTTAGGTATCAGGGTGATGTTGGCCTCAGAATTGTATTTCTAGGAATTTAGCCATTTCTTCAGGTTTCCATTTTATTGGTGTATAATTTTTAGTAGCAATCTCATGATTTTTTATTTCTGTGTTGTTTGTAACTTTTCCTTTTTCATTTCTGATTTTATTTTTTTGGTTCATCTGTCTTTTTTTTCTTGATGATTCTGGCTAAAGATGGCATGACAGAAAGCATCAAGGATTCTGAGTTCTTAGTCTGGCTTCTGAGGCTTGCAAAGCAACCTTACAAACTCCAAACAACCTGCCCACCCCCCAACTTCTTTCATCTAATTCAGCATAACCCTTTATTCTATCAATATTTAAGGGTTTTTTTTTAATATTTTGGATATGTTTAACTAGCATCCAAACACAGCTCCTGGATGAAGATAGGGTATGTTCTGTAATTCTGATACTGATGGTTGAAAAAAATCCCATAAGAAAATTCTGTTTTGGGTCTTACCAACTGAAATTTTCCAATCTATTCACACACTATCAATGAGGGCAGGACAGAAACTATTGAATATTGAATTTTGAGAATATTCAAAGTGCCTAACTATAGTTTCTGTTGTTCCATGTCCAGTTCTAACTGTTGCTTCCTGACCTGCATACAGGTTTCTCAAGAGGCAGGTCAGGTGGTCTGGGATTCCCATCTCTTTCAGAATGCTCCACAGTTTATTGTGATCGACACAGTCAAAGGCTTTGGCATAGTCAATGAAGCAGAAATAGATGTTTTTCTGAAACTCTCTTGCTTTCTCCATGATCCAGCGGATGTTGGCAATTTGATCTCTGGTGCCTCTGCCTTTTCTAAAACCTGCTTGAACATCTGGGAGTTCACGGTTTACATACTGCTGGAGCCTGGCTTGGAGAATTTTGAGCATGACTTTACTAGCGTGTGAGATGAGTGCAATTGTGCGGTAGTTTGAGCATTCTTTGGCATTGCCTTTCTTTGGGATTGGAATGAAGACTGACCTCTTCCAGTCCTGTGGCCACTGCTGAGTTTTCCAAATGTGCTGGCATATTGAGTGCAGCACTTTCACAGCATCATCTTTCAAGACTTGAAATAGCACAACAGACTGGTTCCAAATAGGAAAAGGTGTACGTCAAGGTTGTATATTGTCACCTTGCTTATTTAACTTATATGCAGAGTACATCATGAGGAACGCTGGGCTGGAAGAAGCACAAGCTGGAATCAAGATTGCTGGGAGAAATATCAATAACCTCAGATATGCAGATGACACTACCTTTATGGCAGAAAGTGAAGAGGAACTCAAAAGCCTCTTGATGAAAGTGAAAGAGGAGAGTGAAAAGGTTGGCTTGAAGCTCAACATTCAGAAAACAAAGATCATGGCATCTGGTCCCATCACTTCATGGGAAATAGATGGAAAAACAGTGGAAACAGTGTCAGACTTTATTTTGGGGGGCTCCAAAATCACTGCAGATGCTGATTGCAGCCATGAAATTAAAAGACACTTGCTCCTTGGAAGGAAAGTTATGACCAACCTTGATAGTATATTAAAAAGCAGAGACATTACTTTGCCAACCAAGGTCCGTCTAGTCAAGGCAATGGTTTTTCCTGTGGTCATGTATGGATGTGAGAGTTGGACTGTGAAGAAGGCTGATCACCGAAGAATTGATGCTTTTGAACTGTGGTGTTGGAGAAGACTCTTGAGAGTCCCTTATACTGCAAGGAGATCCAACCAGTCCATTCTAAAGGAGATCAACCCTGGATGTTCATTGGAGGGACTGATGCTAAAGCTGAAACTGCAATACTTTGGCCACCTCATGCGACGAGTTGACTCACTGGAAAAGACTGTGATACTGGGAAAGGTTGGGGGCAGGAGGAGAAGGGGACGACGGAGAATGAGATGGCTGGATGGCATCACCGACTCTGTGGACATGAGTTTGAGTGTACTCCGGGGGTTGGTGATGGACAGGGAGGCCTGGCGTGCTGTGATTCATGGGGTCGCGGAGAGTCGGACACGACTGAGCGACTCAACTGACTGAACTGAACTGAACTATAGTTTCTGATGCCACAGGAGTAGAATGATTGATTCCTCTCCAGTTTCCTTATAAACTACTATTTTAAACCTAGATGCCTCCAAACTGGAGAACTTCGTAGTTTCTTAGATTGAAAACAGAGAAAATATGTAATCAACCACTGAACCAGTCATTCTGCTTACTGAAATCTCATTAGAAGAAACCTTCTGCTCTGTACAAGAAAATAAACATACATTCTGATTCTGAACCCCAGCACCCAGGTGGACATTACCCCTCACTGCTGAGGCACAGTAGTACTGATACAATTTTTGGCCTGAGAGCTTTTGTCTCTTAATGAACCCTTCCGGCAATTGTCAGACTCAAAGAAAGTCTCTTTCAGCCTATTAAAGGAGACTTTTACTTTCCCAGCTCTCTCCTCAATAGTAAACAACAGAATGTTCTCCAGATTCTATGCATGCTATGTGCTCAGTTGCTCAGTTGTGTCTGACTCTTTGCGACATAGACTACAGCCTTCCAGGCTCCTGTCCATGGAATTCTCCAGGCAAGAATACTGGAGCGGGTTGCCGTTTCCTCCTCCAGGGGATTTTCCTGGCCCAGAGATTGAACCCCTGTCTCCTGTGTCTCCTGCTTTGGCAGGAAGATTATTTACCACTGCACCACCTGCGTTACCTCCTGCGAATAACCTCTTTACAATCAGAAAAAAAAGGCTGCTCTCAGTTCCTATGCAGCGCCTGTGTGAATTCATGAGCAGACTGATGGCATTCAGTCTGCTCATTACAGAAAATAAAAGCAGATGATTTTTTTAGGTGTTCAATTATTTACATCTCTGTCAAGCCGCCGTGATGGGCAGTGCTTTGAGTGAAAAGACAAATCACAATAGATTTTTAATGGCCAGCCTGCGCTCTATAAGTTAGAATGAGATAATGTAATGAAACCTTGAAGACCTTTTCTTTTCTAAGCCATGCTTTACCCACTTTGAACTAACTCCTAAAAGTTGAATGCATGCGTGTTTAAGAAGCCAATTGTTTGTAGGCCTTGTCTGACAGTGGAGAAGGCAATGGCAACCCAATCCAGTATTCTCGTCTGGAGAATCCCAGGGACAGAGGAGCCTGGTGCATTGCCATCTATGGGGCCGCACAGAGTCGGACATGACTGAAGTGACTTGGCAGCAGCAACAACTTGTCTGACAGAGAGAAAAATAGCAAAAAAAACAATAGGAATTGTTTAAATAATCATGATGCATTTGCATCAGAATGACAATTGGAGAAATCTATCTCAACCTTCACATCAATTGGCTTTCAAATACTGTCCCCTTCAAGTTTTCAGGTCACTTCTGAAAATAATAATAAATTAGCCTCTGATGTTTTTCCACAAGTCCTCAGCACATCTTCTCTACTTTTGTCTTCTCTTAGCACCCACATTCATCTCTTTATTTCAGTTAGAGAATATTGGGATCCTGGCCAGCTTCATAGTTCTCAGGTTTTTTAACTTAATAGGATTTTTCAGAAATCATGTGGATATGGGTCATACGAATTAGTCTGCCCCTTCAACTTTCATTACCAGGAAAGTGTCTGTTAAAGAGATTTCGGTATTGATAGACATCAACATTTTCCCCAAAGGAGATGGCATCATTTTCAATGTTCAGGAAACAATTTTTCAAAGGATAGCCAGATTCAAAAACTACAGGAAATATAAAATGATGCACCTAAAATTGTGGTGATGTGAGCATTGTGGCCAGTATTTCTTAGCAGAAATAGAATGTTTTTTGTTTGTTTGTTTTTTAATTTTCAGGTCTGGAGTCACTACCTACCACTCCAAAAATCAGTGTCTGATGATATTAAATAATTCCTGCTGACAAAGGATATGTAAGCTCTCAAAGTGTTTCAGTTCAGTTCAGTTCTGTCGCTCAGTCGTGTCCAACTCTTTGCGACCCCATGAATCACAGCACGCCAGGCCTCCCTGTCCATCACCAACTCCCGGAGTTCACTCAAACTCATGTCCATCGAGTCGGTGATGCCATCCAGCCATCTCATTCTCTGTCGTCCCCTTCTCCTCCCGCCCCCAATCCTTCCCAGCATCAGAGTCTCTTCCAGTGAGTCAACTCGTCGCATGAGGTAGACAAAGTATTGGAGTTTCAGCTCAAAGTGTTTGGACACATACAAAAAGAGCAGTACCTGGAACTCAAGTTCAACTAAAGAGACACAAAATCTATTTAGTAATCTGCCTTTTTACAGTTCCCATGATGGGCACACTCACAGAAAGGCAGCAGATTCTAAAGTCAATTCCCAAAGTGGGTTCCATGGATCACTAATAGATATACCTTGATAGAAATATATGTGGAAAAACTATGTGCTTCAGTGAAAAATTATGAATGTCTAGATGACAATTTTCCAGGTTATCTGATCATAGTCTCTCACTGTCCTTGAACTATTTTTCAACTACATAGGTTGTAAACAACTGAAGTGAAGTGAAGTGAAGATGCTCAGTCATGTCCAACTCTTTGCGACCCCGTGGACTGTAGCCCACCAGGCTCCTTTGTCCTTGGGATTTTCCAGGCAACAGTACTAGAGTGGGTTGCCATTTCCCTCTCCAGAGGATCTTCCCAAACCAGGGATCAAACCCAGGTCTCTCACATTGTAGGCAGACACTTTACTGTCTGAGCCACCAAGATAAACAAATTCAGTCCTGTCCATAGAAAATCAATAAACTTCCCTTTCCATCTTGTAGAAACACCAGTATTACTTCCATGACTTCCATTTGCACCTTCATCTCACACTCCTTACTCTTTTCTTTCCTCACATGAAAGAAAAAGAGAATGGAACTTATTCTGGTATCTCTTGATCTTATACAGACAACCTATCTACAGCACCATCTATCAGACTGGTGCTCCACCCTTATGACTTCATCTAATCTTATCACCTTAAAAGCTTTTTCTCCAAATTCATTAAGGGTTATGGCTTCAACATAAGAGTTTTCAGTTCAGTTCAGTTTAGTCGCTCAGTCGTGTCCGACTCTTTGCGACCCCATGAATCGCAGCACACCAGGCCTCACTGTCCATCACCAACTCCCGGAGCTCACTCAAACTCATGTCCATCGAGTCGGTGATGCCATCCAGCCATCTCATTCTCTGTCGTCCCCGTCTCCTCCCACCCCCAATCCCTCCTAGCATCAAACTCTTTTCCAGTGAGTCAACTCATCACATGAGGTGGCCAAAGTATTGGAGTTTCAGCTTTAGCATCAGTCCTTCCAATGAACACCCAGGATTGATCTCCTTTAGAATGGACTGGTTGGGTCTCCTTGCAGTCCAAGGGACTCTCAAGAGTCTTCTCCAACACCACAGTTCAAAAGCATCAATTCTTCGGCGATCAGCTTTCTTCACAGTCCAACTCTCACATCCATACGTGACCACGGGAAAAACCATAGACTAGACGGACCTTGGTTGGCAAAGTAATGTCTCTGCTTTTTAATATGCTATCTAGGTTGGTCATAACTTTCCTTCCAAGGAGTAAGCATCTTTTAATTTCATGGCTGCAATCAGCATCTGCCGTGATTTTGGAGCCCAAAAAAATAAAGTCTGACACTGTTTCCACTGTTTCCCCATCTATTTCCCATGAAGTGATGGGACCAGATGCCATGATCTTCGTTTTCTGAATGTTGAGCTTCAAGCCAACCTTTTCACTCTCCTCTTTCACTTTCATCAAGAGGCTTTTGAGTTCCTCTTCACTTTCTGCCATAAGGGTGGTGTCATCTGCATATCTGAGGTTATTGATATTTCTCCCAGCAATCTTGATTCCATCTGGTGCTTCTTCCAGCCCAGCGTTCTTCATGATGTACTCTGCATAGAAGTTAAATAAGCAGGGTGGGAATATACAACCTTGACGTACTCCTTTTCCTATTTGGAACCAGTCTGTTATTCCATGACTAGTTCTAACTGTTGCTTCCTGACCTGCGTACAGGTTTCTCAAGAGGCAGGTCAGGTGGTCTGGTATTCCCATCTCTTTCAGAATGTTCCACAGTTTATTGTGATCGACACAGTCAAAGGCTTTGGCATAGTCAATGAAGCAGAAATAGATGTTTTTCTGAAACTCTCTTGCTTTCTCCATGATCTAGGGATGTTGTCAATTTGATCTCTGGTGCCTCTGCCTTTTCTAAAACCTGCTTGAATATCTGGGAGTTCACGGTTCACATATTGCTGAAGCCTGGCTTGGAGAATTTTGAGCATGACTTTACTAGCGTGTGAGATGAGTGCAATTGTGCGGTAGTTTGAGCATTCTTTAGCATTGCCTTTCTTTGGGATTGGAATGAAGACTGACCTTTTCCAGTCCTGTGGCCACTGCTGAGTTTTCCAAATTTGCTGGCATATTGAGTGCAGCACTTTCACAGCCTCATCTTTCAGGATTTGAAATAGCTCAATTGGAATTCCATCACCTCCACTAGCTTTGTTCGTAGTGATGCTCTCTAAGGCCCACTTGACTTCACATTTCAGTCAACTTTTGTTGTTTAATCACTGCATTTGACTCTTTGTGACCCCATGGACTGCAGCATGCCAGGCTTCCCTGTCCTTCACTATCTCCCAGAGTTTATTCAAATTCATGTCCATTGAGTCAGTGATGCTATCTAACCATCTCATCCTCTGCCACCCTCCACTTCTAACAGCTCAGTTCAGTTCAGTTCAATTCAGTCACTCAGTCGTGTCCTATTCTTTGTGACCTGAAATTCATAGACTTCAGCACACCAGTTTTCCCTGTCCATCACCAACCCCCAGAGGTTGCTCAAACTCATGTCTGTGCTTGCTTGCTTGTTTGCTAAGTCACTTCAGTCGTGTCCGACTCTGTGTGACCCCATAGATGGCAGCCCACCAGGCTCCACCGTCCCTGGGATTCTCCAGGCAAGAACACTGGAGTGGGTTGCCATTTCCTTCTCCAATGCATGAAAGTGAAATTTGAAAGTGAAGTCGCTCAGTCGTGTCCGACCCTCAGTGACTCCATGGACTGCAGCCTTCCAGGCTCCTCCATCCATGGGATTTCCAGGCAAGAGTCCTGGAGTGGTTTGCCATTGCCTTCTCCACATGTCCTTCCTACCAGTAGCTTAATCTAGAAATTTCCTCTTTTATGTATCATTCACTCAGGTGCTCAGGCCAAAACCTAGGAAACATTACTAATTATTCTCTTTCCCTTTGACCTCCACATCCAATCCAGTAGCAATTCCTGTTGACTTATAAGTTATATCCCAATTCTCATCACTAGTCAACACCTGTATTTCAATTACCATGGTCAAAGTCACAATCCTCACTCACTTGAACTGTTGATCACAAGGTGAACTTTAAAACTCAAGTCAGATCATGTCTCACCTTTGTTTTCAACCATTCAATGACTTGTCATCACACTTTTAATAAAATCTTTACTTCTTACCAGGTGGCCTTTCAAGAGGTTACATAATAAGCCCTTCCCGTCACATACACTCTATGTTTGTCTACAACAGTTCTCCCCTTATTTTTGCTTGAAGGTATCAAACTTATTCTGGTTTCAAAGATCTTATAATTGTTCTTTCTTCTCCAAGAAACTCTTATCTTCTAGATTTTTCTATAGCTTGGTCCTTATTCAAAAAAAAAAAAAACAGTTCAAATTGCACTTTGTCAGAGAGGACTCCTTTGACAGCCCTACTGCATCCTCCTTCCCTAACCCTGCCTCTTATCCTACTTTATTTTCTTCATGTCACTCATGAAAATCAGAAATTAAATCTTTCACCATTTTTTTAAAAGTATTGGTGTAATGTAAACTCCTGGAAGTAACAGGTTCATCTCTCTTTTTCATGCTGAATCTCCAATGTCCAGGGCTGAGTGTGTCTAATAGTAGCAGTTCCCAACCTTTTTGGCACCAGGGACCAGTTTCATGGAAGACAGTTTTTCCATGGACTAGAAACAGGGCAATGGTTTTGGGATGACTCAAGCACATTATATTTATTGTGCACTTTGTTTATAATCCAGTGCTGCTGCTGATCTGACAAGAGGTACTGCTCCACAGCCCAGAGGTTGGGGATCCTTTCCTTATGAGATGCTGTGTTAGGGTCAATAACTTCCTCCCTCCTCCAATACAATGTGGAATAAAGGTGTCCACATTTTATTCTCTGGAACCTGTGAATACATGACTTCAAACAACAAAGGGACTTTACAAATGTGATTAAATTAAAGATCTTAAAAAGGAGGAGATAATTTTGGATTATCTGGGTGAGTCCTAAGTGTAATCACAAAGGATTTTATGAGAAGTTAATAGGGGAGAAGGTGGTGTGGTGAAGACAAAAGTAGAGATCAGAGCTATATGCTCAGTTCAGTCACTCAGTCTTGTCCAACTCTTTGTCACCCCATGGACTATATAGTCCATGAAATTCTCCAGGCCAGAATACTGGAAAGGGCAGCCTTTCTCTTCTCCAGGGGATCTTCCCAACCTAGGGATCAAACCCAGATTTCCCGTATTGAAGGCAGATTCTTTGCCAGCTGAGCCACAAGGAAAACCCAAAAATACTGAAGTGGGTAGCCATCTCTTTTCCAGCAGATCTTCCCAACCCAGGAATCAAACCAGGGTTTCCTGTATTGCAGGTGGATTCTTTACCAACTGAGCTGTCAGGAAAGCCCTTTCCATCATCAAACTCAAGTCCATTGAGTTGGTGATGCCATTCAGCTATCTCATCCTCTGTTGTCCCCTTCTCCTCCTGCCTTCAATCTTTCCCAGCACAAGGTCTTTCCCAACGAGTCCATTCTTCTCATCAGGTGGCCAAAGTAGTGGAGCTTCAGCTTCAGTATCAGTCATTCCAATGAATATTTGGGACTGATTTCTCTTAGTATTGACTGATTGAATCTCCTTGCAATCCAAGGGATTCACAAGAATATTCTCTAGTACCACAGTTCTAAAGCATCAATTCCTCGGTGCTCAGCTTTCTTTATGGTCCAGCTCCCACATCCATACGTGACTACTGGAAAGACCATAGCTTTGACAAGATGGACCTTTGTGGGCAAAATAATGTCTCTGCTTTTTAATATGCTGTCTAAGTTTGACACAGCTTTTCTTCTAAGGAGCAAGCGTCTTTTAATTTCATGGTTGCAGTCACCATCTGCAGTGATTTTGGAGCCCAAGAAAATAAAATCTGTCATTGTTTCCATTGTTTCCCCATCTATTTCCCATGAAGTGATGGGACCAGATGCCATGATCTTTGGCCAGGAGCCAAAGAATGCTGGCATATTCCTGAAGCTGAATGAAGCAAGCAAAGAGATTCTCCCCTGAAGTCTCCAGATGGAAACAGTCCTGCATCTTGGTGTCAGCCCCGTGGGACCCATTTTGAGCTTCTGATCTCCAGAACTGTAAGAGAATATGTTTGTATTGTTTTAAGCTCACACAATTGTAGGAATTTTTGCAGCAGTAATAGGAAACTAATGTAGATGGATTTAACAGATATTTGCTTAATGAATAAATTACTTAAAAGAGGCAGTATAATCAATGAGAACACAAACTACAAAATAAGACTTCTTGAGTTCGAATCTAACCTGTTAGGTTAATAAGATAGTACATACAAAGCACCTGATATAATCACTCAGTAAATACCAGTTGTTTAATTATCATTGTAGTTTTAGTCCAAAGATAAGTCCTAGCCTTGTATTCCTTCCCCATGGTTGTATATTAAAATCACTCAAAGAGGTTTAAAATACTCATGGATTTCTCCCAAAGACAGGATCAGCTACCTGATGTACGGAGCCCCTTATTCATAAATTATTAAGAATTTTGAAATAGCAACAGTGTAGCGTTTAAACCAAGCTTTCGGCCCTTCTAAGTGTGGGTCCCTGTACCACTGCACAAGTTGCATCCCCATGCAACCTACCTCATGCGAAGATTCTGAAGATTGATCTAGGGTGGTGTTCTAGATTATTATCCATAATATTATCCGTAATATTAAAAGCCATAGTTGAGAACCTGTGATATAGTACAATAATGTCATTTCCAATGCTGGCTCTCCAGAGCATCTGTAAAACAGCCTATTGTTAAGACAAAGCTGAGGTTATCACCCACCGTGGTCAGGCAGAGAGGTGAGGACTGCCTCACCAGTCCAAAAACATCTGGAAAGGGAGAGGCAAAATTGTGATATTAGTTGAAATTTGAAAATCTCCTTTAAAGTTTTTTTCTTTTTGCTTGTTTGTTTTGTTTTTTCCACAAGGGAGGGAAGACTTGGTTAGGACTAGCTAAGAATCAGGAAACAAGAGTTTAGGATCAGTAAACACAGTAAGCCAAAAAGACTTGTAAACTACATTTGATACCCTCTAGTGACAAGTCTCGGAGAAGGCAATGGCAAGCCACTCCAGTACTATTGCCTAGAAAATCCCATGGATGGAGGAGCCTGGTAGGCTGCAGTCCGTGGGGTCGCTAAGGGTCGGACACGACTGAGCGACTTCACTTTCACTTTTCACTTTCCACTTTCACACATTGGAGAAGGAAATGGCAACCCACTCCAGTGTTCTTGCCTGGAGTATCCCAGGGACAGGGGAGCCTGGTGGGCTTCCGTCTATGGGGTCACACAGAGTCGGACACGACTGAAGTGACTTAGCAACAGCAGCAGCAGCAGCAGTGACAAGTCTGATGGAGATTTTAGAATGTTTCTGGAAATAACCTATTATAAAGTTATGTGTAAGTTTTCAAAGTTCTGGGCAAGTGTTTCTAGGTAAAGTTAAACTGATGAAACAACAGACTAATACAATGATGTTAATATAGAAAATAAGTTGTGCAGACAGTCTGGATTCTCCCCTAGAAGTATTAAATCATTGGCACTGCATCACACAAGTAAGCTAGAAACTCAGTCAGGCTAAAAACTGAAGTTTCTGATTCTGAAAATAAAACTTATACCACCTCACAGCCTGGTTCTACAGAACAATGGGATGTATAGCCATCTAACTAAAACCTCTCAAGGTACTCTCAGAATTTACACAAAACATATTTTCAAGACAGTATCCATGATAGGTATTAAACTTGCTGAAAATTGTAAAAGAGTAAAATATAATTGAATTTATAATAGAAAAACTCAAAGTATTAATTTTTCATCCTTAAAAAGATAATAGTTTCAAATCTAAAGGTAAATTATGAGAACAATTTTGAGGATTTTAAAATCCTTATGCCACATATGTAATATATCTGTGAATATTCTACTTAAGTTTGTTTCTAAGAAGAGTTGGTTCAGGAATCAGATTTGAAAAGGCTTCACAAATTATTATTTAATGACTGTTACTGTAAATTGAAACACATCTCAGTATTTTGGTCTGAGTATTTTCCTTTTTTCAAATAATTCAAAAATTTATGTTTTAGAAACTTTTACCAGAAATCCCCATCTTTTGGGGTTTATTGAATTACATCAAAAGTCTACTAAATTTTACCTAAACTAGGTGAGTGGTTTTTCTGAAAAATCTGCCCATGATTTTGAAAACTTTCATGATAAATTCTAATTTCCTGTTTGTATTAGCTATTTTTCCAGAAAGAACTAATTAATGATGCTTTTTTCATGGACAGACTGTGTTCTTGAGTTGCCAAAGGTATAATGCTAAGAGAAATATAACCCTCTGAAGAGAGTTTTACATATAAAATTAAATTCCATATGAAAAAGCAAACAAACATTATTAGCCATTGCACATGTTTTGTTGGGAACTTATAATGGTGCTGTGGAAGGAAGGAAAAAGGAAAATTCTTCCTAGCTGAGCAGAAGGTGTGAGATTTTCTTTTTCTACACCCACAAGGCTCATTTACTTCCAAGCAAACAGGAAACACTGACTGGAATTAATATCACTAACTCGGGAACTCACTGCAACATCTTTCACTCAGCTGTGAAATTTCCTATAATTAATGTTGGCAAAAGAAGAACAATTGTTTTGTTTCTAATTTTAGACTGAAGACTCAAAGTGTTGACAGAGACAAAATAGAAATAGGGAGAGAGATGATAGTCAAAAAAATATGGTCCAAAGAAGCAACAAATTTTATTGGATGAATTTATTGCTATTTCTTTCTAATGTGACAGGGACAATATATTAATTTATGAGTATTTGATATTTCCCCCGAGGAGGCAATAGCATAGCTGTCTCTCATTTCTTCCTTTATCCTTTTTCTACCCCATAGACTTTATTACATATATTCAGAGTAGTCATAGAGGGGGCAAAAAAAATTAAATATAAAAAGTTTTTAAAAGAACAAGATGAGGTTTTTTTACAAAAGCAGGGGGAAATGGGAAGTGAAAGAAAGGGGGAAATCAAGAGCTTATGCAGAAAGAGTCTAGGGTAATATTTGTAGGGAAAAGAAGGGAGCATGAAAATGAGGTGGAGGTTGAAGGGTAGCCCATGCACCTACAAATGAGAGGGTAGAAGAAGAAAAAATATGAGGTGGAGCTTTGGAGAAATGTTAATGTGGAATGAATTGGACTCTCCTTAGTACTTAGTTTTTTCTTTTAGACTTTCTAGAATAAACACCAAAAAAAAAGATGTCCTTTTCAACATAGGGGACTGGAATGCAAAAGTAGGAAGTCAAGAGATACATAGAATAATAGGCAAGATTGGCCTGAGAGTACAAAATGAATCAGGGCAAAAGCTAACAGAGTTTTGCCAAGAGAATGCACTGGTCATAGCAAACACTCTCTTCCAGTAACACAAGAGAAGACTCAGCACATGGACATCACCAGATGGTCAGTACCAAAATCAGACTGATTATTTTCTTTGCAACCAAAGATGGAGAAGCTCTATACAGTCAGCAAAAACAAGACTGGGAGTTGACTGGGGCTCAGATCATGAACTTATTGCCAAATTCAGACTTAAATTGAAAGAATCAGGGAAAACCACTAGACCATTCAGTTATGACCTAAATCAAATTCCTTACAATTGTATAGTGGAAGTGACAAATAGATTCAAGGGATTAGATTTGATAGACAGAGTGCCTGAAGAATTGTGGACAGATGTTCAGAATATTGTACAGGAAGTGGTGATCAAGAACATACCCAAGAAAAAGAAATCCAAGAAGTCAAAAAGGTTGTCTAAGGAGGCCTTACAAATACCTGAGAAAAGAAGAGAAGCTAAAGGCAAAGGAGAAAAGAAAAGTAAAACCCATTTGAATGCAGAGTTCCAAAGAATATAAAGGAGACATAAGAAAGCCTTCCTAAGTGGTCAGTGAAAGAAATAGAGAAAAACAATAAAATGGGAAAGACCAGAGATCTCTTCAAGAAAATCAGAGATACCAAGGGAATATTTCATGCAAAGATGGGCACAATAAGGACAGAAATGGTATGGACCTAACAGAAGCAGAAGATATCAAAAAGATATGGCAAAAATACACAGAAGAACTATACAAAAAAGATCTCAATGACCCAGATAACTATACAAAAAAGTTCTCAATTAACCAGATAACAATGATAATGTGATCACTCACCTAGAGCCAGACATCCTGGAAAGTGAAGCTGAGTGGACCTTAGGAAGCATCACTACGAACAAAGATAGTGAAGGTGATGGAATTCCAGTTGAGCTATTTCAAATCCTAAAAGATGATGCTGTTAAAGTGCTGCACTCAATATGCCAGCAAATTTGGAAAACTCAGCAGTGGCCACAGGACAGGAAAAGGTAAGTTTTCATTCCAACCCCAAAGAAAGGCAATGCCAAAGAATGTTCAAACTACCACACAATTGCACTCATTTCATATGCTAGCAAAGTAATGCTCAAAATTCTCCATGCCAGGCTCCAACAGTACATGAACCGTGAACTTGCAAATGTTCAAGCTGGATTTAGAAGAGGCAGAGGAACCAGAGATCAAATTGCCAACATCCACTGGATCACTGAAAAAACAAGAGAGTTCCAGAAAAATATTTATTTATGATTTATTGACTATGCCAAGCCTTTAACTGTGTGAATCACAACAAACTGCGAAAATTCTTATAGAGTTGGGAATAACAGACCACTTTACCTGCCTCCTGAGAAATCTGTATGCTGGTCAAGAAATAAAGAGTTAGAACCAGACATGGAACAAGACTGGTCCCAAATTGGGAAAGGAGTACGTCAAGGATGTATATTGTCACTGTGCTTATTAACTTATATGCAGAGTACATCACGCAAAATGCCAGGCTGGATGAAGCACAAACTGGAATCAGGATTGCAGGGAGAAATACCAATAACCTCAAATATGCAGATGACACCACCCTTATGGCAGAAAGCGAAGAGGAACTAAAGAGCCTCTTGATGAAAGTGAAAGAGGAGAATAAAAAAGCTGGTTTGAAACTCAACATTCAAAAAACTAAGATCGTGGCATCCCGTCCCATCACTTCATGTCAAATAGACGGGGAAACAGTGGAAACAGTGACAGATTTTATTTTCTTGGACTCCAAAATAATCATTGCAGATAGTGACTGTAGCCATTAAATTAAATTATGCTTGCTCCTTGGAAGAAGAGCCATGGCAAACCTAGACAGCATATTAAAAATTGGAGACAATACTTAGACCACAAAGGTCCATCTAGTCAAAACTATGGTTTTTCCAATAGTCATGTGTGGATGTGGGAGTTGGACTACAAAGAAAGCTGAGCACTGAGGAATTGATGCTTTGGAACTGTGGTGTTGGAGAAGAATCTTGAATGTCCTTTGGACAGCAAGGAGATCCAACCAGTTCATCCTAAAGGAAATCAGTCCTGAATATTCATTGGCAGGACTGATGCTGAAGCTAAAGCTCCACTAGTCTGGCCACCCGATGTGAAGGACTGACTTGTTGGAAAAGACCCTGATGCTGGGAAAGATTGAAGATAGGAGGAGAAGGGGATAACAGAGGATGAGATGGTTGGATGGCATCACTGACTCAATGGACATGAGTTTGAGCAACATCTGGGAGTTGGTGATGGACAGGGAAGTCTGGCCTGCTGAATTCCATAGGGTCACAAAAAGTTGGACACAACTAAGTGACTAAACTGAACTAGTACTTTTCCAGAGACAAAGTTAATCATTTGCATTTCTGGCTCCTATGTTGAGCTGTGTTGGCTGGAAAGACTGAACCACTACATTTAAATGGTTACACTTTGGAAGTGAGTTGCCAAATCTTTGGATTTGTGATGTGACTTCCAACGGTGCTTTTGTTTTTTTTTTTTTTTTTTATCTAAAAAATAATTTTATTTAAAAAGCACAAATGCAAAGAAATGAACAGAGGAAAATTTATGCGTCGAACCTGGACTGGTCACTTATGATAATATACATGCTACAATTCCATTGTCTCCAATCATTCCACCTTCACCCTCTCCCACAGAGTCCCAAAGACTGTTCTAAATGCCTATGTCTCTTTTGCAGTTTGGAATTTAGAAAAATGGTAACCTGAACCCAACGGTGCTTTTGAATTAAATTATCACCTGCAGCTTCCCTGGTGGCTCAGATGGTAAAGAATCCAACTGCCAATGTAAGAGACACAGGATTCTATCCCTGGGTCGGGAAGATCCCCTGGAGAAGGAAAAGGTAACTCACTCCCATATTCTTGCCTTGGAAATCCCATGGACAGAGGAGTCTGGCAGGTTACAGTCCATGGGATGGCAAAGACTTGTACACGATCTAGTGAGTAACAACACAAGAACAACATATCACCTGAGTCAACAGTACATTTTGATACAGCGGTCAGACTCTTGGAACAATGAAATAAAGTGAGACTAAGGAGTAGGTTCTCAAAATAATTCTAGAAAGCCAAAGCAAAGTGGTCAAGGCTTTGCTGAAATGGAAATTGAAAGGAAGGGGAAGAAGGAAAAGCAGTTCCAATTTGGAAATCAGATTTATGAGGCAAATATAATGAGTTAAATCAAGGCTGTCTTTAAAAGAAAAGCTTCTCTGTGAAATTACGAAATGAACATTAGTTTTAAGACAGCATCAATGACCATCTAACTTTTTAAGAAATTATATTCCTTCCACAACAGAGAAGGCCTATGTCAGTCCTGCTTGGAGCATAATGAAAGCTGCTGCCCTACTCATTGGTGGTGAACAGATTTATTCCGGGGGATCTGGCTGCTGCTGCAGAATTCAACTTCAGACTTTGGAACAACTGGAACAAAATCATTGCTCCCAGAAATTTGAGAAATCTGTGGGAAATACCATGCCAAGGAAGGGTCAAATAAAAAACATTGAGTTGTAATTTGATCATTTTACTAAAATGATACAAATATGCACAGACACAGAAATAGTGAGATGCTGTAGTATCTGACATCTGACACCAGGGCTGACTTAGGAAGCCAAAGCTATAACAGCTGCAATTAATGTTTTGAATGGTCTTGAGAGGCTGTGCCCACAAGTGGCAGAAAGCATGCCCAAGGTGTCCCATCTGCCAGGGGTGATGGAATGAGACTTGGCAAACCTCCTGGTTGGAGCAGTTAGGTGAGGGAGCTACAATCTGCTGATTTTAATCTTGAAGCAAGAACCTCATGACTTCTCACTACTGGTGGAGAAGACCTAGACTGAGTAGGATAAAGAAGGCATATTAAAGAGACACGTGTACTCCAATGTTCATCACAGCACTGTTTATAATAGCCAGGGCATGGAAGCAACCTAGATGTCCATCTGCAGACGAATGGATAAGAAAGCTGTGGTACATATACACAATGGAGTATTACTCAGCCATTAAAAAGAATGCATTTGAATCAGTTCTAATGAGGTGGATGAAACTGGAGCCTATTATACAGAGTGAAGTAAGCCAGAAAGAAAAACACCAATACACTATACTAACGCATATATATGGAATTTAGAAAGATGATAATGATAACCCTGTATGTGAGACAGCAAAAGAGACACAGATGTATAGAACAGTCTTTTGGACTCTGTGGGAGAGGGCAAGGGTGGGATGATTTGGGAGAATGGCATTGAAACATGTATATTATCACATGTGAAACGAATTGCCAGTCCAGGTTCAATGCATGATACAGAATGCTCGGGGCTGGTGCACTGGGATGAACCAGAGGAATGGGATGGGGAGGGAGGTGGGAGGAGGGTTCAAGATGGGGAACACATGTACACCCGGGGCAGATTCATGTCAATGTATGGCAAAACCAGTACAATAAAGTAATTAGCCTCCAATTAAAATAAATAATTTTTTAAAAAAAGAATGCATATTAACAGCCTGTAGGATCACCTAGTGAGGCTCATGCCAGAGGTCTGGAGCAGAATTAGGGAACTGAAAGTTACAGAAGGGATGCTCCTTCTCATTGAAATCTTCTCAGTTCAGTTCAGTTCAGTCGCTCAGTCGTGTCCGACTCTTTGAAACCCCATGAACCGTATCACACCAGGCCTCGCTGTCCATCACCAACTTCCAGAGTTTACCCAAACTCACGTCCATTGAGTCGGTGATGCCATCCAACCATCTCATTCTCTGTTGCCCCCTTCTGCTCCTGCCCCAATCTTTCCCAGCATCAGGGTCTTTTCAAATGAGTCAGCTCTTTGCATCAGGTGGCCATAGTATTGAAGTTTCAGCTTCAGCATCAGTCCTTCCAATGAACACCCAGGACCGATCTCCTTTAGAATGGACTGGTTGGATCTCCTTGCAGTCCAAGGGACTCTCAAGAGTCTTCTCCAACACCACAGTTCAAAAGCATCAATTCTTCGGTGATCAGCTTTCTTCACAGTCCAATTCTCACATCCATACATGACCACTAGAAAAACCATTTTGTTCTCAACCTTTGTTGACAAAGTAATGTCTCTGTTTTTTAATATGCTATCTAGGTTGGTCATAACTTTCCGTCCAGGGAGTAAGTGTCTTTTAATTTCATGGCTGCAATCACCATCTGCAGTGATTTTGGAGCTCGAAAAAATAAAGTCAGCCACTGTTTCCCCATCTATTTGCCATGAAGTAATGGGACCACATGCCATGATCTTAGTTTTCTGAATGTTGAGCTTTAAGCCAGCTTTTTCACTCTCCTCTTTCACTTTCATCAAAAGGCTCTTTAGTTCTTCTTCACTTTCTGCCATAAGGGTGGTGTCATCTGCACATCTGAGGTTATTGATATTTCTCCCCGAAATCTTGATTCCAGCTTGTGCTTCCTCCAGCCCAGCGTTACTCATGATGTACTCTACATATGTTAAGTAAGCAGAGTGACAATATACAGCCTTGAGGTACTCCTTTTCCTATTTGGAACCAGTCTGTTGTTCCATGTCCAGTTCTAACTGTTGCTTTCTGACCTGCATACAGGTTTCTCAAGGGGCAGGTCAGGTGGTCAGGTATTCCCATCTCTTTCAGAATTTTCCACAGTTTGTTGTGATCCACACAGTCAAAGGCTTTGGCATAGTCAATAAAGTAGAAATAGATGTTTTTTTCTGAAATCTTGTCAGGGAAGCATAAATAGGGCCCAAATCCCAATCAGGACCCCAAAAGACAGCTCTTCTCACAGGTTGGGCACTAATATGCTTCCAGTGCAGTAGTTTTTGAAAGGTGGAGACTGAAAAGAAGCCAGCAGGGGTAAGTCCATCAGGGCTTACCCTCCGCCTGTGTGGTTGGACCTGGAAGACAGATGTGGTCTCTATCCCCATCTGCCATGGAGAAGAGAGGTATGCAGTGGGGCCTCTACTTCAAGGAGGTTTGTCAGAAGAATGATATTTCCTTATTTGAAGAATGGAGACTGGAACAGAGGGTTTGAGATTCTCTGGGAAGGCAGGGGGATTAGTTACTCAATTTGATATGTTTCTAGAAATTCCATTAGCAAGTTTTTCCATTCACTGCCTTCAATGATGAATGTTGGCAGAAGCTGTTGAGTTTGATAGTGTCTCCTGACAGAGACCCCTGACAAGGATTTTTATCTTCCTGGAATTATCTAGGGAAGTTGGGGGCAGCAGATGGAAAGTGTAATCAGCACAGTTTCTTTTGACACATGTCCTTTCATAGCCTCTCTCTCACGTCCCCTTTCAATCAAGCAAAATTCTGGCAATGTCATTTTGGTATTTACAACTTTCCTGGACTAACTGGCTTAATTGTACAGTGAAAGAAACTTAGGAGCTGAGATGGGGTATCTCTATTAGAAAGGATCTGTAGAGAAAGGGTCTCTCTCCAGAAAGGTTAAGAATGGAGAGGTGGTAGGTGACAGGAAAATGGAGGTGGAACGAGATTGATTAATGCTCACACTTTGGGGATACTAGAGAGAATTATTCAGGGATAGACTAGAGATTAAAAGGAGGGAATAGTGCTGGCTTGGGGGAGGGAATTGATCACTCTGGGACTAAAAGAGGCAGAAAAGCAAAGGAATATAAGGAAATCAGAGTTTACTTTTGATTGCTAGATCTTGGTCCTTTGAATGCAATAATCCACAGAGACAGGGCTGTATGAGCCCCAGGATTTATATAGATCATGGAATCCTACCTCACAGCAAAGTGAAAAATGCAAGAGAGTCCACAACTCAACTTAAGAACTCAGTCATTACCAATTTCTTCCTCCCAGAGTTTGCATTTGCTTCTAGGTCATGGCATTCTGTTTTCAGGAACTGGATAAACCAAGGCTGTGCCTACTTCTAGTTCATCTTCATTTCTACTGTGAGTCCTTTCAGAGATCCAGCCCAAACCAGGGGGTTTCACAGGCCATCCTGTCCTTAACTAGTCTCTGACTCCTCAAAGAGACAAAGCTCTCAGAAAGATCACTCAGCTTCTCAACGCACTAACCATCTCCTCTTCTAGAAATAGCAAATGTCCTCAGTAGAAAGCTTCCCCTAACACCAAATCACATTCCTGACTTTTCTGTCTCCCATAGATCCTGACTTGGTAATCCTTCATTATCTTATAAACTCTGATCCTCTTAAGTAAGATGTGTGTGCATGTATGTAAGAATGTATCTTACTATCTTAACATTTATATACATATAAGAAGGGAATATTCATTGGAAGGACTGATGCTGAAGCTGAAGCTCCAATACTTTGGCCACCTGATGTGAAGAACTGACTCATTGGAAAAGACCCTGATGCTGGGAAAGATTGAAGGCAGGAGGAGAAGGGGATAACAGAGGATGAGATGGTTGGATGGCATCACTGACCTGATGGATATGAGTTTGAGCAAGCTCTGGGAGTTGGTGATGAACAGGAAAGCCTGGAATGCTGCAGTCCACGGGGTCTCAAAGAGTTGGCTACAACTGAGTGACTGAACTGAACTGAAAAAGAGAATGGCTACCCACTCCATTATTCTTGCCTGGAGAATTCCATGAACAGAGTAGCCTGACAGGCTACAGTCCGTGGGATCGCAAAGAGTAGGATACGAACAACCGATTAGCACTTCCATATGTATATATATATGCGTGTGTGTATGGGTATATATGTATATATACATTTATATCTATATAACGCAGCTTTTCTAGTTGTCCTCACTAGAAGGGTTGGTTAGAATTGTCTAGAATGTCATTAATGTATGTGGGTGTCCCTTAATATACCCACTGAAAAGATGAAGCACAGAGAAGTGAGATAACTTGCTCAAGTTCAAATCATGGCAAATGGTAGACCTGGGATTCACCCCAAGAATACCTGCTCCAGTATCTGTTTTCTCAAGCATCTGTTTCCTGCAGGGATAAAATATATCCATTGCTTTTTGGTGACATAAGAACAAATCTTGGAAAATCCTGAGGAATATATTTCTGACATTCATTCCAATATTTCTACCAAAGATTACTATAGTAGTAAAGTAATTCAGGAATATATCATAATCAGAAGATAACATGGGCCAGCCAAGAACTAGAAATACTCTACATGTCTGTTAACAGAAGAATAAATAATGTGTTGTATATTCATAAAATGAAATACTACATACCAATAAAAAGGATTGAACTGCTGATGAGTGCAGCATGGATGAACCTAAAATACATTATTCTAAGGGGGAAAAAGTGCCCTCTTCTTTTGTGTTTTAAAAGTTTACAGTTTTTATATAATATTATCTCAAGGATTAGGGCAAATATAATCCTGCTGTCTGATGAATAGTTTCCTTATGTACTTTATAATTTTGAATTGTGAATTAATCTTTAAGTGGGCTTTTTTATGGGAATTTTTATGCCAGCCAACAATGTTTTCAAGAGTACTTAGTTTTGTACTTTCTTTCACTAGTATACCCTCCTGTCCCATTCACATTTTATGAGATTTTTTTTTTATTTGGGGCCTTTTGAGACTATGAAGCTTATGCAAGTTCAAAGTTAGATTTGTAAAAGTCAGGCCTGGGGTTATGATTTCTTAAGGAAGACTACTGTTTTCAACACACAGATCAGGCCAAGACAGATAAACTTTCCTCACGTGCTAGTGAGTAGATTTTTTTGTTTCACTGAGTATATAATTGGGAATTTTATAGTTTTGACTCTAACTTCCCATCTTGGTATAGTCAAGACCTTGTATCCTACAGCTCAGTTCAGTTCAGTTCAGTTCAGTCGCTCAGTCGTGTCCGACTCTCCGCGACCCCATGAATCACAGCACGCCAGGCCTCCCTGTCCATCAGCTATGTGGTCAAAAAACCACACGCCCTCTGGTTGCCTCAGGCCACAGCTTCCAACACTAACATCAACCCCCACAACCACCTCCCCTACTAGGGCAGTCCCAGTACCAGGTCATGTTTATTTACTTCATGATTTTTGACCCCTGTGAATTTTTTCTTCTATTGTGGTTAACTTTGCCTTTAAAAAAGATGTCAGCTACAGTTTAGCCAACAATTCTAGTTTTTTGGTGGGAGATTTTTCAAATTTTATGTTCCCTCAATGTTGTTTATCAAATAAGTTTTAGAAATGCTAAAATCACCTCTTCCTTGGAGATTTTTTTCTTCTTTTTCTTTGGAGATTTACATCATTAGCCTGCTGCTGCTGCTGCTGCTAAGTCACTTCAGTCGTGTCCAACTCTGTGTGACCCCATAGACGGCAGCCCACCAGGCTCCCCGGTCCCTGGGATTCTCCAGGCAAGAACACTGGAGTGGGTTGCCATTTCCTTCTTCAATGTGTGAAAGTGAAAATGAAAGTGAAGTTGCGCAGTCGTGTCCGACCCTTAGCAACCCCACAGACTGCAGCCTACCAGGCTCCTCCATCCATGGGATTTTCTAGGCAAGAGTACTGGAGTGGCTTGCCATTGCCTTCTCCGCATTAGCCGGCTAAAAGACAACAATTTAAATTTAACCCTTTTTGGAACAATATATGCTAAAACTTCTCTTGTTGTGGGTTTGCCCCTGAATCACTATGTTGTTTGCATATTATGAATGAAGCAGTTTCCCTTATGAGAAAACTCAAGGAGAGTCATGGGTTTAACTGTTTCTTCAAGTCACTGCTTTAACCTGTCAATAGGCTTGTGTTGTACTCTCAAGATGGAGGCAGGTAGGGAAGTTGCTTTCTCTTATAGCATGAAAGCAGATATGCCCTTTTAAAAGAAATGTCAATAGTTTAGAAGCATAGAAGAAAAAAAAATTACCCTATTTTATGCCATTTAATGGACAATTTGACTCTGTTAGGAGGTAACACTTTTCCAGAGTCAGTGGAATAAAGGTTCTGAAGGAGGGTCAAAGGACCTGATGCTACAGTTATGGCTTTGCCCACAGGTGCTTCCCATATTCAGGAGTCAAGGATGTGAAAAGTCTTAGAATACTCTGTACAATATGTTTATTAGTCAAAATGGTTTAAAGTCAATGGTTAATCCATAACCTGCTGGTTTCTAATGCTATTTATTAGGTCAAGATTCACGCTCAGAATTTATTGAAAGAACTAGAGATTGAAGGACAATTCCATAGAGTAACAGCTCTGTAATTTTGCAAACTTGGCAGATTGTCCCTCTGAGTCTGGGCCTTATCCTATGAACTCTACCTAAGTAACTAACTAGAATTTTAGGAACTATATGCCCCACCAGGGACAAAAGAACACAAAAAATTCTGATGGTATAAAATTTTCCAAAGTATAATTTTTAAGGTTAACATGATAAATTGGATGTCTATCAACTAAAAACCCATTTAGGGAGATATAAATTACTGATTAGATATCAAAAATATAGAAATTGGAAGAAAATCTCAAGCAAATATTAATAAGAAACTGTTCCTCTCTCATTCCCTAAAAAAAGAAAATGGAGTCCAGAATCCACTCTGAATGTTCATCAAAAAACCTCCCATTGAGATAAATGTTAATCCTGTTTTTCAATATTTGCTGCTTAAAGATTGCTTGTGTTGATCAAAGGGGTTCCGAGTCCCTCTCTGCCTTAGAAACCCCTAATCTTTCCCTCTTGGTCACACATACCATCCAAACCCTCCGCCTGGACAAGGTTCCTTTCTTATAAACTACATAGCATCTCTTAACTTTTCTGTTCTTACCACACTCACTAATGTCCATCTCTCCAAACATGAACTCTATGAGCACACACCACTAACAGTCTGAAAACTCTGGTATCTTGAAGACCAATGATAGGAATGTTCAGAAGGAAGACAGACAGCCCTGGGCCCACAGGTGTTCTTCCCTCTCATGCGACATGACACACTCATACCACTAACATTCTCAGGAGTTTATCTTTCGTGAGGCACAAGTGCTACAAAGTCGTGTAAGATGAAGTCACTGTGGCAGAGATGCTGGCTCTCAATCCTCCTTTTTCTTAAGCACATGACAACACAGGCAGCACCCTTGTAGGCTGGGTGTGACCTCTCCCAGAACTTGTGAACAGAAGGGACTCAGCCCAGCTCTGACACACTTCTGGAGCACTCCTCATGCTCTCACCTGGGTTGGAGTGAACACGGCTGCCTCAGAAGGCACACATTACACAGCTGGAGCCTCCCTTAACCTGGGTCATGCACAGGAAAACCTGCATGAAGCAGCCTCTCTGCTGTCTGGGATGCTGGACCTCAGTGAAACAATAAAATTCTCCTTGTTCTGAAAGCCCCTGAGATTTGGGAGTCTGTTATCACAGCCTAGACTAGCCTTATCCTGTTCTAAGTCTCAAGAGAGTCACATATCCTATTACTGTGGAATAGGTTCCAAAGAACCTCCAAGATTGAAGCAAAGCAAGGGATTACTCCATGCATTACAGTGTTATTGGCTTCAAAAGCTACAGGTTTTGCTCCCACCAAGGATGCATGACCAAGTTCAAGTTGGTCTAGATACCACATAATGGATGTTCTTCCATTAGCATGCTGAGCCAGTTTCTCTAAGGACTTGGTGGTATGGAAGTTTAATCATTTTGTTCTTACTGCACATGTCCCTAACATCTTTCAAAAGTGAAAAATATAATATCCATTATTTCAGTCTCTGAGGGAGTTTGTCCTTTGTGCTTTTCTACTGCTATGCTGACAGGAAGGGTCAGGTGCAGGCAGGGTCTTCTGTGTGCCCTAGGAGACCAGGTCAATTCACACTGTCTTGGAGGGACAGAAGCAACCCTTGCCATCTGCTCCAGCCCTGGTCACCTCCAGAGCTCAGGAGAGAGGGGACCTGAGGGCAGTGAGCTTCCACAGGCAACACAGCTGTGACGAGGAGAAAGCCTGGGATCTTTGCACTCATTCTTGAGTTTTTGTGAACTTCCCAGAGCAAGGGTTTGGGATTCATCAAGTCAAGGAGAAGGAGGAAGAAGAGGGAGAAGGAGGACCAATGAACAAACAGAATGGAGGATGGACACACGAAAATTATTTTTTAACAAAGTAATATTTTTCACTGCCTAGGCAAATCAATTCTGTGAAATTCTTATATGAAAAACAGTACACTATTTTGTTTTTACTTAGTTATCACCATCATTAGGTTTTGATGCAAGTGGAAATTTATAATAAAATGAAAACAAATAGCATCAAGGATCACATACCATTCTATGATAAAGTGATTTGTAATTCAGGCAATGTATTGCTTGAGGCTCACATCTTGACTTCCCACTCCAGTTGTTGGTGATGCTATTTAAGGAAGCAGAAATACACAGATGAAGAGAAAAATAACTATCACTAGGCTAAAAATTAAGACCATTATAAGAATATAAATAACAAATTTATAATGTATTGCAATACAAATAAACAATATTTTTAGTATAAAAGCTGCATTTGCATTGTTTAGTAACAAATATGATTAAAATACATCAGAAACATGTTAAAGTTGTATGAGTCACATGTATACAGTGTCACAGTTCACACGAAGGTTCACTGAAACTAAGCCATCTGAAGACCATGTGTCCTGATCTGAAACTATCAAAGGCCTTCAAGCAAGCTTCCTGGTTTAGGAAAGATGCTCAAAAAGCTGCCCCATCTAGGTCCATCTGACTTGACTCCACCTTTGGTTTTCAAAATAAGCTATAATTTTCTAAAGGGGATCATAACGTAGACTGATGTAAACAAATACTAAACAAGAAGGAACTTTTCCATTGGCACAGATTTACATGAATACTTCCCCAAATATTATATTTGAAAGGATGGGTGAACCACACATTTATAGTACTGGCAGAAATAACACTTTAGCACTGAGAGGAAGGGCATATCAAAACTACTGATGAACATAGTAAAAGCACCAGTCACCCCCTTCCTTTTCCTATTTCATGCCAATTTAAGGTTTTAGGCTAAAATTTCAGGTATATCTTATCATTTCTGCTCTTTTGGACTCTCTAATGTTTGCCATTCTGTAAAACATGCTCCACTTTTAAAGGACTTGGTAATAAAATGTCACATGTCAAGTGCTTGCCTTAAAAGACAGTTTTATCATCTACCCAAATTATACATACCCAAATCATGGAGAAACATCACAGCTATCAATAAGGATTTGGGTCATAAAAGAATCAAAATTTGGCTTTCTCCAATGTCAGTGTCAGCCTGGCCAAAGCTTGCTTGCTTTTTATCACAGTGGTTATTTTGGATTTCTTCTTGTAGTCAGAGAGAACTGTGACTAACAGGGATTTTATGCCAAGGTCAAGCTACAGGTGTGTACACATGGGTGTCAGGCTCTGTGAGCTGAATGAACCAGCCTCTCATCCCATTCATACTTACAGATTCAAAGGGCAAGAAAGAAATGGACTGCCTATATGTTACTTCAGGATGAGATCTCTAAGCAAGCTGGGGTCATTCGCAAAGAGATGAATAATAAAAGGAAGAAATCAAGGAAACAGTAACTGGAGGTTTCAAACTTTCCCTCTAATCAGTGAATAGGCACTCCTCTCTCACTTCTCCCATTCCCAAATGAATAGTTTTATTTAATCTGCCTAACTCTGATATTCTATAACTAAATAACTTATAGAATATCAAAGTTAGGCATGATAATTCTTCTTATTTTTTGAATCAAAATCATTTCCATGCACTTGACTTCTGGATTAAATATATTATCTATAGGAAAAATCTATCCAATCCTATTGAAATGTTAATCTAATTTTAAATTATTTGGGACTGATATTTTTCCTTTAGTTTTATAGGCAGTAAGTACTGAAAATTAACCTAAAGGCTGCAAGTAGAAAGAAATTAAATTAGACTGTGTATATCTTTTGCCAGAATATTTTTAAAAAAGAGTAAAATCAGTCCCCAAAGCCAGATATTTCAACTTTTAATGGATCTGCATCTCCAAACTGTTTTCTCCTCTTCCTCTAATTTTTTTAAGTATTGCTGAGAAGAAAATATATTTTTCTTATTATATAATAAAATACTATCTGGAATCAAACTGGGAATTGGTGTTACATTTACAAAAAGCCAAAGTAGATTTTATTTTTTCATTCCATCCCCTTTAGTAAAATACTCCACTTAAAAAAAAAAAAAAGATTATTTCAACATGGGGGAGGTTGAGGGAAGTATTATACAGAAAAGCCAAACTACGAAACCTTTTTGATTCCATACCGTTGAACTTGAATTCAACGATCTTTGAAAATTTTGTTTCAGCTGATTAGAAAAGAAACAGAATCCAGTGCCAGGAGGGCAGGTTCAGCTTGGTTCTGCTCCAGAAAGGCTTCCTGATATCAGGGAGATGGAGCTGCCTCCCTGGAGTCACCACTAGAATGGATGCTTTGGGTGAGGAGGTGTCAGAGCTGCAGATGGTAGGAGGAGCTAGAAATGAGCACAAGCCAAGGTTTTCCCAGCCTGTCAGTTCTTTGATGGCCTCAAACTTGAGGTCATGTTGCTGTCTAAAGAGGAAACTGTTGGCAACTCTTAACGTCACCACACTGAGGGATGAGACTATCAGGTCACTACGTTGGAAAGATTAAAAATAACCAACTCTGAAAACTGGATTCTGTCAGAATAAGCACTCCCTTCGTGTGAGGCTTGCAACAGGCTCATCCAGCCACACCAGGGTAGAGTTTCAGAACCTCCCCCTTCTCCAGTGAGTCCATGTTCAAAGTTAATACAAGGCAAGGGTTATCTGGTGGCTCAGAGGTTAAAGCGTCTGCCTCCAATGCGGGAGACCCGGGTTCGATCCCTGGGTCGGGAAGATCCCCTGGAGAAGGAAATGGTAACCCACTCCAGTATTCTTGCCTGGAGAATCCCATGGACGGAGAAGCCTGGTAGGCTATACAGTTCACGGGGTCGCAAAGAGTCGGACACGACTGAGTGACTGAATGGAACGGAAGGGTTATCTAAGCAGCAGATAGGAGTGTACTGCATATTTCTTTTTAAAGATACAGGAGCTTTTTGAATTCCATAAACCTGTACTACTTATTATTCCATCTGGACTCAAGGGGTGTAAGATCAGCTTTAGACAACTTTCATAAGCTTGGAATCTAATATTATGAATTTATTCTAAGACACAAATCAGATAGATAGATGGATTTTTTGAAAGACATTGGGCCCCCTGGGTACTTTTAACAGACTAAGTATTGAGAGATTTACAGGAATAAAATTCTTTACAAGATTAAGGAAGAAGGAAATGAAACCAAATCTTTCATTTCTAGATATTCACTTTCATTAGTTCTTTCACCAAAAGCACATCACTGAAGGAAAACCAGAAATGGTTTTTCAGTTATTATTAGAGTGGTTCAAGAGCCAGGGAATCCCTTGAGACAGAAACAAAACAACACAGTATTCAAGTTTGCTTCATAAGACTACCTTGTACTAGCAAGACTTAGGAGACTTCTGGCTTCAAAAAGAGTATGCTAAAGGAGCTTTTTGAAGAAAAAAAAAAGACTACTTTTTGGCTAAAAACAACAACCAAAATCTCTCCTGTAAAACCCCTACTTCCTTTTGAATCTCCAAAGATTACATACAACATTTTGTCTGAGACGCTTGGCAGTCATGGCTTCATGAGCTGTGCTGCTTGATTATCTAAACACTTAATGCAGAATAAATGTAGCTGATGTCAAGCTGACTGCTGTCTGAGTCCTCTCACTGAGGAAGTATTGTGAAGAGTGTGGGGAGCCCACAGGGCCATGTGAGAAAATTGGAAATGTTAAAGATAAGAAATAAAACACAACAAGGGACGTTTGGAGTTAGGAACATTTCCAAGCTTTTTTTCCATAATAATCTCTAAGATCCTCTGAACTTCTGTCTCTAAAAAGTATATTATCATATGTGAAATGAATCACCAGTCCAGGTTCGATACAGGATGCTCGGGGATGGTGCACTGGGATGACCCAGAGGGATGGGATGGAAAGGGAGGTGGGAGGGGGGTTTGATATGGGGAACACATGTACACCTGGAGTAGATTCATGTCAATGTATGGCAAAACCAATACAATATTGTAAAGTAATTAGCCTCCAATTAAAATTTTAAAAATTTAAAAATGGAAAAAAAAGTATCCCTGTACTATGGCACCTGATATTTCTTACAGTTTGACAAAAATAAATGCTCAATACAAGAAGAAGCAAGATGTCCGCTACATTCTGAGGGTGCTCAGTTGCCCTGCTTTCACTTTAGAGGCCCGCAGCCTTGTCTGTGCCCATGAACAGTGCCCATGATGCTGGGGACCACTTCCTGTGGTTAAAACTCTGTAGCCTGGAGTAAACAAATGTGTGCTCATCCCTGGTCCCAAACAGACCCTATCATCATGTTTGTTTTTCTGTATCCTCATTGCCATGCCTGAAAGATTCTCATACATACGTGAGGGTTAATGCCATAAGACTACATTATTATTAAGAGAAGCTTGCTCATTCAAAAGGAAAATAAGAATTTAGTTTAAACTGCAGACAGAGGGGAAAGCTAACATATTCTTTTGGTCTGTATTCTTGGGAAAACTGTCCTCAGGCCGACGGCCACCTCTCAGCATGCTGACTTCTGCGCTGCCTCAATGAGTCTTCCACTGACTCTGCGCCAGCTGGATGGGGCTGCTGAGGGGTATCATCTTCCATCTCACTAGGTCCTTCATCCTCCTGGGCCTCCCTCAGGGACCCCTGGTCACGGGTATCACTCTTCTCATCCACACCAGCAGCGAAGCTGTCCTCTTCATCCTCCTCTGCTTCCTTCTCATAACCAAGGTCTTCTTTCTCATCCTCGTCATCTACAAGACTGTCCTTGTTTTCTTCTTCATTTGAATCATGCTTTTCCTCCTCTACATCCTGCAACTGTTCAGTTATATGAACCTCTTCTGACCTGAGATTCTGCTCTGTGGAAGAAAGAGAGGGAAACATTCTCTGAATAAACAACGGGCATTCACAAATGTTTTCACTAGTATGTGGAATCTAAAAAAAATAAAACAAATGAATATTATAAGACAGAAACAGACTCATACAGAGAACAAATTAGTGGCTACCAACTGGGAGGTGCAAGACAGGGGAAGGGGATAAGAGGTACAAGCTACTGCAGAGAGAAAGGAAAGCTCACATATTCTTTTGGTATATTCTGTAGGTATAAAATCTACACTGTACAAGGATGTAATGTATAGCATAGGGATATAACCAATATTTTATAATAACTTAAAATGGAGTATAATCTGTAAAAATATTGAATCAACCCTATTGTACACCTGAAATTAATATAATGTTTGACATCAACTATACTTCAGTTTTGGAGAAGGCAATGGCAACCCACTCCAGTACTCTTGCCTGGAGAATCCCAGGGATGGGGGAACCTGGTGGGCTGCTGTCTATGGGGTCGCACAGAGTCAGACATGACTGAAGTGACTTAGCAGCAGCAGCAGCAGCATACTTCAATTTTAAAAAGGTCATTCAGCAGTCGAGTGCATTTAGCTTTGAAATGAAAAGATGGGGCATAGGATGGCTTTCTCCATCGTGAAACTATGTTATCACACAGGACAGATCTCTGGATAGTATCCTAGCCCCACCCAGAGCATCTCCACCTCTCTCTGGAGACTCGCTGACCATGCTGACTTTGGCAGAGCCCAGAGGCATGGAGGGCAAAGGTTCTTTGTGTTCTGTATTATGTACCTTGTAGAATGCTCAGTGAAACACTCACTGGTCAGGGTGATTGGTTCCAACTGTGACTTAAGCAGAGCCAGTTGGAGTACTTTCCAGGAGTTTTTGGCCAGAGTGAGGAGGAAAAGCTTTCTCTCTTTCTACAGGGATTGTTAAACTGATAAAATGTGAGTTGGGGCTGTTGAAAGCCACTGAATCAGCATCATGGAGACCCAAACCTATCATCCTTGGGCTGAGCATGAAACCAGAACGTCCTTGGATTTTTCAGTTTTGTAAGCTAATAGATTCTCGCTTTTTCCCCTAAGTTACTTTAAACTGGGATTCTGTTACTTTTAAGAATTCTAAGGAACATAACATAGTTTATAATTATATATGGAAGTCCGAAAGCCTTAAAAACTTCAAGAATTGAAAAGAAATATAAACTTACTTAAACTCTCACATAATAGCCAGGACATGGAAGCAACCTAGATGTCCATCTGCAAATGAATGGATAAGAAAGCTGTGGTACATATACACAATGGAGTATTACTCAGCCATTAAAAAGAATACATTTGAATCAGTTCTAATGAGGTGGATGAAACTGGAGCCTATTATACAGAATGAAGTAAGCCAGAAAGAAAAACACCAATACAGTATACAAACACATATATGTGGAATTTAGAAAGATGGTAACGATAACCCTGTATGTGAGACAGCAAAAGAGACACAGATGTATAGAACAGTCTTTTGGACTTTGTGGGAGAGGGCAAGGGTGGGATGGTTTAGGAGAATGGCATTGAAACATGTATATTATCATATGTGAAACAAATCACCAGTCCAGGTTCGATGCATGATACAGGATGCTCAGGGCTGGTGCACTGGGATGACCCAGAGGAATGGGATGGGGAGGAAGGTGGGAGGGGGGTTCAGGATGGGGAGCACATGTACACCCGTGGCAGATTCATGTCAATGTATGGCAAAACCAATACAATATTGCAAAGTAATTAGCATCCAATTAAAATAAATAAATTTATATTAAAAAATAAAAATAAACTCTCACATAAAATTCAACCAATACAAAGTCTCATGAGTCTTCAAAGGGACTTCCCTGGTGGTCCAATGGTTAAGACTCTGTGCTTCCACAAGAAGTGCAGGTACAATCCTGGTCAGCAAACTAAGATCCCACAGGCCACAAGCAGGGCCAAAAAAACAAAGTCTTTCTGCAAACAATAGGAATAAAAGCAAGGAAATCCAGGGGTATTTGGTCCCAGAAACAGTGTGAAGTAGTGAAACAATTTGGGAAGACTGCTTTTAAAGGGTTCAGGGCCATTACTGGTACACAAGAGAAACTCAGTGAGGTTCACTTCCCCGCCCTCCTTGCTCATCCCAGTTTGAATGAAGGAAAATGTGTCAACTGATTAATTAAGGGCATACAATTCAAGGGGAAAAGTAATTTCCAAAATGAATGTTCCTAAATTTAAGAGAGGAGATAAAAGAATGCTTGCTTAAATCTATCTAGAGGACACATTTCAAGGAATTTGGTGGTGGTGATGGTTTGGTCACCAGCAAACCAAGGGGAAATTCACTATGAGCACAGAAGGGCATACCACAGATTTCCAAAGATACTCTATCTCATAAATTTGCCATACATACCTGAACATTCAGAATAATTCCTTGGAAGTTGCAAATAGAAACATTCTGATATTACTACCAAGACCTGGCGGGAAAACAGTGATTTTACAGTGAGTGAATGGGACATTTATGACCAAACAACCTTAAAGTTAGACCTGGCTTCTATAACCAGATATTCATAGACAAATACAGAGCAATTGGCCAAAAGTCCTCAAAAAACAAGACAAGGATATAATTAAGAATTTTCTATTTATATTTATGTGATATAATGTAGGAAATCACTATTAATTTAGAACAGACGTAACAAAGTCAAATGTATACACACAGCCCTCTAAAAATAGATGAATTAAGCAAGTATAAGAAAACCGACATTATCAGCCAAGTCTGAAGTGATGTTTTAAAAAACCCTACTATGATAAATGATGTCACTGTAATGGCAGAAAGTGAAGACGAACTAAAGAGTCTCTTGATGAGGGTGAAGGAGGAGAGTTAAAAAGCTGGCTTAAAACTCAGTATTCAAAAAACTAAGATCATGGCATCTGGTCCCATCACTCCATAGCAAATAGAAGGGGAAAGGTGGAAGCAGTGACAGACATCCTCTTCCTGGGCTCTAAAATCACTGAGGATGGTGACTGCAGCCATGAAATTAGAAGACAATTGCTTCTTGGAAGGAAAGCTATGAAAAACCTAGACAATGTGTTAAAAAGCAAAGACATCACTTTGCCAACAAAGCTCCATATAATCAAGGCTATAGTCTTTCCAGTAGTCTTGTACCAATGTGAAAGATAGACAATAAAGAAGGCAGAGCACCAAAGAATGGACGCTTTCAAATTTGGTGCTGGAGAAGACTGGAGAGTCCTTTGAAAAGCAAGGAGATCAAACCAGTCAATCTTAAAGGAAATCAACCCTGAATTCTCTGGAAGGACTGATGCTGAAGCTGAAGCTCCAATACTCTGGCCACCTGATGTGAACAGCTGACTCACTGGAAAAGATACTGATGCTGGAAAGACTGAAGGCAGAAGGAGAAAAGGGCAACAGAGGATGAGATAGTTAGATAGCATCACTGATTCAGTGGACATGAACTTGGGCAAACTCTGGGAGATGGTGAGGGACAGGGAAGCCTGGCGTGCTGCAGTGCATGGGGTCTTGTAGAGTCGGACATGACTTGGTGACTGAACAACAATAACACTGACAATAAAACTAGTCTGTATATGGGTTGTCCCTCACCAGTGGGAAAGCCCTGATTATGTGGAAGAATATTTCATGGTATAGAATTACTAAGAGTGCCACAGAAGTTAACAGAGGGACAAACTGTGAGAAAACACAACAATGATGTGAACTAAATCTTATTTTAAACAGTGATTGGCTGATCTCACCTCCAACCTTGATTGCAGCATTGACTCACTTTCTACCTACTATAAATATGTTGCTTCCCTTGATAAACTACACACTTCCTAGAGGCAGGTTCATTCCAGTCCATGTTCCACACCTGGACTGTGGGCTGCGGCAATGAAACTGATAGGACGATACATGAAACGGGGATGAGTCAGTTGGAGCCCCTGGCTCTCTACACCCTCACATGTCCTTGCTACAGCAGCGCCCAGCACAGAGAGACCAGCACAAGAGGAAGCCGCCCATTTGAAGGGTTTCACAGGTCCTCTTGTACCGAGCTGACTCCAGGGCTTCACCTACGCTGTGAACAACTGCCAAATCTTTAAAACAGGAATAGTACTTCATAAATGTAAGGGGGTTAAAAATTTTTTAACTCCAAGTCATGGTCCTTTGATTCAATTTCATAAACATCAAATGAGTAACTCACTTTGATTATTACCACCTGTATATTCATTTATTACTTAATATTTGGTTCATTACATTTAAGATATCATGTTAACATCTGGAGGGAAGGGCTCAGGAGGAGATTAAAAAGGAAGCTTAATTATAAAACAATATGGAACAGGGAACTCATAAAAGAATGAAGAAAGTTCTTTAACAGATTCTTAAGAGATACAGAAATGACAATCAGGTATAGGGGTGGGGAAGGATCTAGAATGACCTCTTGAAAGTGGCCTTTAGGGCCCTGGACCTGGTCAGGAGAGGACAGGCAACACCAGTAGTCTGATTCTTGTAAGCAACACAAAATTGGACCACAGAGGCTCTTAGAACCTGTTGTTGTTCAGGCACTAAGTGACCCCATGGACTGCAGTATAGACTGCTTGGACCCCATGGACTTCCCCAGGGTTTGCTCAAACTGATGTCCATTGATTCGGTGATGCCTTCCAACCATCTCACCCTCTGTCACCACTTCTCCTCCTGCTTTCAATCTTTCCCAGTATCAGGGTCTTTTCCAATGACTCTTGCATCAGGTGGCCAAAGTATTGAAGATTGGATCCAGAGAAATGCCTAAATGCCAGGCAGAGGACTCCCACATGCAGGGCAATGGGATGCACAAAGCACTGTGGGTTGGAGAAGAACAAGTTTCAAGCCATTAAATTGATGTGAACAAAGAGGAAAACATTTCAATCTGAAAAGACAGAGTTTGAAAACCTACATTATAGCCACATGCTTATAGTAGCTATTCAAGGAATATAATGTTTTTTGTGACTTTCTTTTTCCTTTTGCCTTTCTTAATACCAACTGAAGGGGAAATTTTTGGTCCGGTCACATTGCAAGGGAAAGAAGAAACACCTGCCAGTGACAAATAATTGGCATTTACAACAAATCCTGGAAGGGAGTAAGTCCCACCTGTGAGATAACTGGGCCATCTAGAATGATAGGTAAGGGGGCCTAGAAGAGACTTAAGGGACACCAGCCTCGGCCCTGGGGAAGTCATTTAAGTGTTTTCTCACTTGCATTCTCTCTAAAGGACAAGTCTGGGGTCAGTCTACCACTAAGGGCTGTTTCATATCTCTAATAGTACATAATTCCATTACACCGTCATCCTTCCCAGAAATTGGGAGGAAAAATCCTCCCACTCTATCAGTTTAGGGTCTATTTTCCAGTCTAAAGAACCACTCTCTAGGGATGGGCCACTTTCCAAGCCACAAACAGGGTCTAAACAGAAATGGTACTCTTCTCTTTCTCTTTCCTCCAACAGTTAGATTTCCAGGTTTCAGCTTAGCAGACAGCTAGGCATCTAACAGAGGACAGCAGGTGGATTTGCCATCTTTCACAGGGAGTGATAGCTACACTTCCTGATACTAAAGACCCTCTCTGTGGAGGCTCTGTGCTAGGAAATGATCAGCAATATATACTGGGTTGACCAAAAAGTTCATTCGAGTTTTCTCATAAGATCTTTGGGGAAAACCCAAATGAACTACTGGCCAACCCAACAGAAAAATTGTCCACCCAAGCTGAAATATCCAAAATGTCTACACCAACTGAAATGGAGACCAGATAAGAGAGGCATAAGATTGCTACCCGTGTATTTCATGGCTCTTCTGCCTGTCAACAGCTTTGCTGTTTTCCATCCTTCAAAGCACAGTTGCTGATGTCAGAAAGTTATGAGGCCAGGGTGATCTGATATACAGATATACACTTATGTATCTTTCCCATATTGGTTTAAAATGTAAAATATATACTTGATTTCTAAAACTGAGCCCTTTGATTACATGTGAAAAATAACACTTGGTAAAATATTTCAGCCATTACTAGGCTCAATCAAGATAGCAAACAAAGATCAAACTAGCAGCCTTATTTTGACTTCCCATCTTTTAAAATTACAAAAAAATAGAAAAATGTGATAGCCTTATGGGAAACATAGACATGATCAGGAAATCACTTCTGTATGGAAAACATCCTGCCCCTCCTGGCCAATGCATATGTTAAACTCCATAAAGACTCATAGAGGGAAGGAGACCCTCTGAGGTCACCAGGACCGAGCTTCACATGATGGCACACCAGGTCTTGCTTTCAGTCCCCAGTTAATGGCAAAGGTGACACGGAGCAATGAGCTGTCACCTGAGACCTCACTAAAGGCAAAAATTCTAGAGGTTGTGTCTCTTTCAATACACATTACAGGTGTAGAAAAGGCATTTTGAGCAGAGATATGTGCTTGCGGTTTTATGGAAATGTATTAACAGAAAACGTATGAGTCTATTTAGTTCAGTTCAGTCGCTCAGTCATGTCTGACTCTACCATCCCATGGATTGCACTAAACAAGCTTCCCTGTCCATCACTCTCTCCCAGAGACTGCTCAAACATGTCCATCAAGTCGGTGGTGCCATCCAACCGTCTCATCCTCTGTTGTCCCCTTCTCCTTCTGCCTTCAGTCTTTCCCAGCATCAGGGTCTTTTTCAATGAGTCAGTTCTCCACATCAGGAGGCCATAGTACTGGAGCTTCAGCTTCAGCATCAGCCCTTCCAATGAATATTAAGGACTGATTTTCTTTCGGGTTGACTGGTTGGATCTCCTTGCAGTCCAAGGGACTCTCAAGAGTCTTCTCCAACACCACAGTTCTAAAGTATCAATTCTTCAGCACTCAGCTTTCTTTATGGTCCAAATCTCACATCCATACATGACTACTAGAAAAACCATAGCTTTGACTATACAGATCTTTTTCAGTAAAGTAATGTCTCTGCTCTTTAACATGATGTCTAGGTTTGTCATAGCCTTTCTTCCAAGGAGTCGGTGTCTTTTAATTTCATGGCTGCAGTTACCATCTGCAGTGACTTTGGAGACCAAGAAAATAAAGTCCATCACTGTTCCCATTGTTTCCCCATATTTTGCCATGAGTCTATTACTGCTTTGAAATTATTATCTCCTTAAATAACGCTCTCTTCCCAACTTCTTATGAAGGAACAACATCACTTGGTCACTTGAATAGTCTCGAATCAACTCTCTTCTTCAGATAAAGTCTCTAATAACCTTCCTACACTGATAATTTGACTCAGTTTCCAAATAAAATTAGGGTTTACGCATGCCTGACATTTTAGACTTAAAGTTAACCTCAAAAATAAAATTCTAAAACCCTTTATGTTGAGAAGAGTTTTCAGTGGTCTTCCAATAGGCCCATACTAAACTACACCCACCATAACTCCATCTCAGAATCTCCCAGGATCTCATATTGTTCCCCCTACAGAAGCCACGCAGTCATGCAGGTCCAAAATAGATAGCAGGTGGGAGAAGTACATTGATATCCACAAAGTTATATCCAAAGTCAAATCATTTTAGGCCAGAGGACTAAGGACACGTTAATTAGCAATAAGATTAATACAGTAGAATGGAACATACCCAGGACTAATGAATAACATTCCATCCCTACCATGAAGTTAACATCAGCAGTCAAATGACAAATACAAAACATTATATAAGGTAACCATGCTCATGGCAAAATAAAATCAAGCCTCCTTGGCACCTTGAAATATGACTTTGTAGTACCAAGTTATGACTTGTTCTAAAGGTGACTGCTAACATTTTCTTTAAGTTTATTTTTTAAAAGATGGTGCAAAAGAGCTGATATACATTACAAAATGTAAGAACAGACTTAAAGACAATTTTACATAAAGGGCTGTCCTTCTAGAAATTTTTCAGTTCAGTTCAGTTCAGTTGCTCAGTCATGTCCAATTCTTTGCGACCCCATGGACTGCAGCACATCATTATATGCAGAGTACATCAAAATCACTGCAGATGCTGATTGCAGCCATGAAATTAAAAGACGCTTGCTCCTTGGAAGGAAAGTTATGACCAACCTTGATAGTATATTAAAAAGCAGAGACATTACTTTGCCAACCAAGGTCCGTCTAGTCAAGGCAATGGTTTTTCCCATGGTCATGTATGGATGTGAGAGTTGGACTGTGAAGAAGGCTGATCACCGAAGAATCGATGCTTTTGAACTGTGGTGTTGGAGAAGACTCTTGAGAGTCCCTTATACTGCAAGGAGATCCAACCAGTCCATTCTAAAGGAGATCAGTCCTGGATGTTCATTGGAGGGACTGATGCTAAAGCTGAAACTGCAATACTTTGGCTACCTCATGCGACGAGTTGACTCACTGGAAAAGACTCTGATGCTGGGAAAGGTTGGGGGCGGGAGGAGAAGGGGAAGACCAAGAATGAGATGGCTGGATGGCATCACCGACTCTGTGGGCATGAGTTTGAGTGTACTCCGGGGGTTGGTGATGGACAGGGAAGCCTGGCGTGCTGTGATTCATGGGGTTGCGGAGAGTCGGACACGACTGAGCGACTGAACTGAACTGAACTGAACTGACATCATGAGAAATACTGGGCTGGATGAAGAATAAGCTGGAATCAAGATTGCATGGAGAAATATCAATAACTTCAGATATGCAGATGACACCACCCTTATGGCAGAAAGTGGAAAAGAACTAAAAAATCTCTTGATGAAAGTGAAAGAGGCGAGTGAAAAAGTTGGCTTAAAGCTCAACATTCAGAAAATTAAGATCATGTCATTCGGTACCATCACCTCAGGGCAAATAGATGGGGAAACAGTGGAAATAGTGGCTGACTTTATTTTGCGGAGTTCCAAAATCACTGCAGATGGTGACTACACCCATGAAATTAAAAGACGCTTACTCCTTGGAAGGAAAGGTATGACCAACCTAGAAAGCATATTAAAAAGTAGAGACATTGCTTCACCAACAAAGGTCCACCTCATCAAGGCTATGGTTTTTCCAGTGGTCATGTATGGATGTGAAAGTTGGACTATAAAGAAAGCTGAGCACCAAAGAATTGATGCTTTCAAACTGCAGTGTTGGAGAAGACTCTTGAGAGTCCCTTGGACTGCAAGAAGATCCAACCAGTCTATCCTAAAGGAGATCAGTCCTGAGTGTTCATTGGAAGGACTGATTTTGAAGCTGAAACTTCAATACTTAGGCCACCTGATGCGAAGAGCTGACTCATTGGAAAAGACCCTGATGCTGGGAAAGGTTGAAGGCAGAAGGAGAAGGGGACAACATAGGGTGAGATAGTTGCATGGCATCACCGACTCGATGGACCTGAGTTTGGGTAAACTCCAGGAGGTGGTGATGGACAGGGAGGCCTGGCATGCTGCAGTCCAGCTTGTGCTTCACCCAGTCCAGCATTTCTCATGATGTACTCTGCATATAAGCTAAACAAGCAGAGTGATAATATACAGCCTTGATGTACTCCGTGCCCGATTTGGAACCAGTCTGTTGTTCCATTTCCAGTTCTAGAAAATTTTAGTGATCAATTATTCCTATCATACAGTGTTTAAGAGCTAAGTGATTAGCATATAGTATAACTTTTACAAACTTCTTAGAGTTTTGTGCTCAAACTGATCAAGAGCAGGTAAAGAGAAAGATTTCATAAATATATATAATCAGGAGTAAAACATACACAAATATTTACAGCAGCCCACATAGTTAAGTATAAATGTATTATTCCAACCCTTACCTAAAACTCTCAGAAGAAAGTGTACAGATACCTAATGAAAAGGAATTTTCAAATCCAAAGAAGACATAGTGATGTGGCTTGCATCTCATTTTTACACATAATGATTGTGATTTTTTTTTTTTATCCACACTTGGGAAAACTGGAGTGTATGTATAAGAAGCTGAGCACATTTAAAGGTTTAATTTGAGGATACAAACAGGAAAAAATCATCTTATTTACTCAAGGAACAAATTCACTGGTTTGGCCTTATCACTACGGTGTTCTAATCTTGTAGGTAATTTGTGACTTCACAACTAAATCAGTTGTCAACTATCAACTCAAGTTCAGTCTCTATTTCTCTCTTCAACACTGCTTATATTTTGGGTAGCACATATCTTCAGAATATTCAAGGGGGAGGATAGAGTGATAATAATTTAATGAATTTTCCATTTTATCTCGTTTCCATTGAAAGCAATATCATAAAAGCAAATGTTATTTAACTGCTTAGATTATACACAAAATGATGTTTGTGTATATGCTTTTCCTTTCTTGGCTGCTTTCTAATTTTGCATTAAACCAACTGGCTTTAAAGACAAAAATTAAAAGAAAAGAGAGATTCACATTATCTCTTACCAGACCCATGAAAAGGCCAAAAATCAAGGTGACTATGATAAAAAACACATAAGAATACCAAGCAGGAACTCCAAGGGTCACTGTGAAATAGTTGCGAAAATGCTGTAATCATAAGAAAAAAGTAAAAATAGATATTTTTATTTATATTGAGAACTAAAAAATGCTTTAATCTCCCTGTTTAGCACTTTACTCAAGTCTACAATTGTTTCCTTCCAATGAACACCCAGGATTGATCTCCTTTAGAATGGACTGGTTGTTGGAAGGACTTATGCTAAAGCTGAAACTGCAATACTTTGGCCACCTCATGCGACGAGTTGACTCACTGGAAAAGACTCTGATGAGGAGAAGGGGACGACAGAGAATGAGATGGCTTGATGGCATCACCGACTCTATGGACATGAGTTTGAGTGAACTCCGGGAATTGGTAATGGACAGGGAGGCCTGGCGTGCTGTGATTCATGGGGTCGCAGAGAGTCGGACACGACTGAGCGACTGAACTGAACTGAACTGAACAATTGTTTCCACATATGAGCTCCCACAAAGATCATCCAGCAGATTATGCATCTTTATTATTTATCAAGAATAAGGCAAATTGAGAATCTGAAAGTAATAATCAAGGTCATACCTAGTAAGAGTTGTACTTCCTTGAAGTTCAACAGAAGACCAAACAGAACTCTGGTAGGATTGTTTATCTAGTCCCTTCGACCATCATGAGATGTTTTTTTTTTTTTGGTCATTATCCCCAAATAATTTATATACCTTAATTTTTAATCTTAATATGGTATCCATAAAAAATTAAACTTCTTGGACCTGTATCAATTTTTGAGTAGAACTAAATTACTGCTTATGGAACATCAACCATTTAAATGTCTCCATAGTTCCTTTTTCTAATCAGATTCTTACTGCTCTACATTCACCCATCCTTTACAACTTTCCTAATCACCATAAAACCTAAATGTAATAATAGAAGACATTTTCCAGTTAATTCATTATAAGCAAATAAGATATCATCAGTCTTTGAAAAAAATGCACATCCCTTCTTATTTACTGTCCCCTGGGACTCTATTTGATGCCAAACACTAAAAAAAATGAGTAAGGAGATACAATCTGAGTTAGAAATATTACATGCTAACTCATACAGGAATTATAGATGTGGACCTGCTTGTGTGGAATCAAAGCCCATTTAGACATGGACTTACAGGAACCATGTTGCCTCATTATGCCTTTGAGATCATCTATTTTAGGCCCTTTCAACTTCAAAAACATTCACTAAAATGCCATAGTTTTATGATTTTTTTATATTTATATATAGCTTTATCTACAAAATAACTGGGCACAGGATGAAATGGCTCCAAGCTAAATGCCACCAGCAAACAGAAATAATGACTGAATGACTTGCCTAGAACTGATGAGGTTGATGAAAACTAGTCTAAGATTCTACCTTAATATTTCTCGAAACTGAAGTGACTCAAGTATCTCCCACTGGTTTCTCAGTTTGTAACTGTCAATACAATTAAATAATATATTTGATTCTGGCTTAATTTAGAATAATAAACAAAAGAGTTTGTTAACTGATCTAGAAAAATCTGAGATCTCTTCTCTCTAATTGTTTACTCAGCAATAGAGATACATCTTAAGACTCCTCAAGTTTTTAAATACTGACACATGTAATCAAAGTCTTCAATAAATATTTATTGAATAAAGAAAATATACTAGAAAATCTTTAAACTATTCACAGGACATGCACACAACCCCTGACTTATAAAATAGCTGATGGCTCTGGTCATCGTTCTGTCTTCAGTCAGGGCAACTATTTAAGGATAATCTAGCACTCTGCAGCCCAAGAAATCAAAAGAGGTATTTAGGATATAAAAGGTTGTTTTGTTCAAACTCTGTTTAGTGGAAGTTTTAAGATGCATTGTATATTGGAAATTTGGTATATTGAGCATAGTCTATTTATGCTTGTCTTGATTATTCAATGTCATCATAAAAATTAAACTCTAAAATGTGCCAAAGAATTAGAAGACATGAAAAACCAGTATGCTTTGTGCTGACCCATGGACATATGAATTCTGTATCTTGCTTTGTAAGTAGTATCACCCCATATAGTTGGAATAAATAACAAATCTAGTTCTAGTCCTTCTGGACAGTGTCTTAGGCCCTTTTGCAAAATAAATGATGTAAGAAACCCTCAAGAAATTTTCTAAGTTATTTTCTAGAATTCAGTATCTATGAATCACTGCATTCTGAGTCATGTTCTTAGTGCATTCAAAAACATCCTCTTACAAGTTGTACTTCAATTTTCTTGTATTGACTTTCTCCTAAAGGATTTAGTTGAGCTTCTTAGAGAAACGCTGCCATCTTGTGGTCTTTTTAGGTGATTACTACTAAAGCCTCATTCAGTTCAGTTCAGATCAGTTCAGTAACTCAATCGTGTCGGACTCTTTGCGACCCCAAGAATCACAGCACGCCAGGCCTCCCTGTCCATCACCAACTCCCAGAGCTTGAAGCCTCATTAATCAGCCAAAAATCTTTATCTGTTTACTTGTCTGAGTCCACAATGGTTTCAGAGTACCTTTAAAACTATTAGGGTTCCTGGTACTAGGCAAATGAAGAAAGCTGTATACATGTTTTCAAGTAATAACTGATTAAAATTGATCTAGTTCAATTTTAGATTTCTGTGTTTCTGTTTCTTTAATTGCCAAGCAAAGTAACAATTTTCACTTGTGGAAAATACTGACTTGATTTCAATATAATGTGCTGATTACAAGGAAGCATCATAATATTTCCTTAAAATGTAAGAAAATGTCACCTGCTGGACCCAATACCCTATATTATACTTTTGTGAAAGTGACTGAGTTAGAGATAATTTTTAATTATTAACAGATTTGAGTGAGAGGACTAGATGAAGACACTGTTACAGCAGAAAAAAGGGATATTCTAACCAGTGGTCAGATGGATTAGAGGAATAGAAGCAGGCCAAGGCATCCAAGGTTCAGAGGTGGAGCTTTTTATAAGACTCACTCAGAACACAACAAAAAGGTTGAAAGTTGAAAAAAAATAATTCCAGGTGTGCACTAACCAAAAAGAAAAAATTATGGTTTTAATATTAGACAAAATGACCTTGTAGAATGTAAATGTGTAGAATGTAAATGTAATTCAGTTCAGTTCAGTTCAGTCGCTCAGTCGTGTCCGACTCTTTGCGACCCCATGAATCACGACACACCAGGCCTCCCTGTCCATCACCAACTCCCGGAGTCTACTCAAACCCACGTCCACTGAGCCAGTGATGCCATCCAGCTATCTCATCCTCTGTCATCCCCTTCTCCTTCTGCCACCAATCCCTCCCAGCATCAAAGTCTTTACCAATGAGTCAACTCTTCACATGAGTTGGCCAAAGTATTGGAGTTTCAGCTTTAGCATCAGTCCTTCCAATGAACACCCAGGACTGATCTCCTTTAGTATGGACTGGTTGGATCTCCTTGCACTACAAGGGACTCTCAAGAGTCTTCTCCAACACCACAGTTCAAAAGCATCAATTCTTTGGCTATCAGCTTTCTTCACAGTTCACCTCTCACATCCATACGTGACCACTGGAAAAACCATAGCCTTGACTAGACGGACCTTTGTTGGCAAAGTAATGTCTCTGCTTTTTAATATGCTGTCTAGGTTGGTCATAACTTTCTTCCCAAGCAGTAGCGTCTTTTAATTTCATGGCTGCAGTCACCATTTGCAGTGATTTTGGAACCCAAAAAAATAAAGTCTGACACTGTTTCCACTGCTTCCCATCTATTTCCCATGAAGTGATGAGACCAGATGCCATGATCTTAGTTTTCTGAATGTTGAGCTTTAAGCCAACCTTTTCACTCTCCTCTTTCACTTTCATCAAGAGGCTTTTGAGTTCCTCTTCACTTTCTGCCATAAGGGTGGTATCATCTGCATATCTGAGGTTATTGATATTTCTCCCGCAATCTTGATTCCAGCTTGTGCTTCTTCCAGCCCAGCGTTTCTCATGATGTACTCTGCATATAAGTTAAATAAGCAGGGTGACAATATACAGCCTTAACGTACTCCTTGTCCTATTTGGAACCAGTCTGTTGTTCCATGTCCAGTTCTAACTGTTGCTTCCTGACCTGCATGTATACGTTTCTCAAGAGGAAGGTCAGGTGGTCTGGCATTCCCATCTCTTTCAGAATTTTCCATAAATGTAATTCTTATGTGTCAAATTCTACAATTTCTTATAAAATTAAACTTTTGTTCTTTTTAAAAATATCTGGAAAGTCTAAACATATATATATATATATATATATCTACTGTACTTCTCAGTCACGAATAAGAAAATATTAATTGGTTATTCAGAGATAGATCATGTTCTCTTCAAATATCCTCTTCTCTGCAGTCCAATGCATTCACACAGAATCCATCCATGCTGCCCAAGGCTGTGCCCTGTGCCAACAGAGGTAAAATATTAACTCTTGGCCTTGATGTGCTTCAAATGTCACACACTTAAATCATTTGCATGACATATGAAAAAAAAAGGTAACTTCTTGTTTATCAGCCAAGTTACAAAAGGTTTAAGCAATTATTTATTGTTCCTGATACTGTCTTTTAAAATAAAACTACTTTATAACAATGTGTGAAGGCCATAATCAACTTCCATCTAACCTCTTCTTAACCCTCAGACTCTTGATGAAAGTGAAAGAGGAGAGTGAAAAAGTTGGCTTGAAGCTCAATATTCAGAAAACTAAGATAATGGCATCTGGTCCCATCACTTCATGGGAAATAGATGGGGAAACAATGTCAGACTTTATTTTGGGGGGCTCCAAAATCACTGTGGATGCTGATTGCAGCCATGAAATTAAAAGACACTTACTCCTTGGGAGGAAAGTTATGACCAACCTAGATAGCATACTAAAAAGCAGAGACATTACTTTGACAACCAAGGTCCGTCTAGCCAAGGCTATGGTTTTTCCAGTGGTCATGTATGAATGTAAGAGTTGGACTGTGAAGAAAACTGATAGCTGAAGAATTGATGCTTTTGAACTGTGGTGTTGGAGAAGACTCTTGAAAGTCCTTTAGACTGCAAGAAGATCGAACCAGTCCATTCTAAAGGAGATCAGTCCTGGGTGTTCATTGGAAGGACTGATGCTAAAGCTGAAACTCCAATACTTTGGCCACCTCATGCAAAGAATTGACTCACTGAAAAAGACTCTGATGCTGGGAAGGATTGGGGGCAGGAGGAGAAGGGGATGACAGAGAATGAGATGGCTGGATGGCATCACTGACTCGATGGAGGTGAGTTTGAGTGAACTCCGGGAGTTGGTGATGGACAGGGAGGCCTGGCGTGTTGTGATTCATGGGGTCGCAAAGAGTCAGACACGACTGAGCAACTGAACTGAACTGAACCCTCAGAACAAATTCTTCTCTTGACCTGCAGTTGTAATAGATTCTGTACTAAGCTCTTAAAAATTCCTGACACCTATTACAATTATCCTGTTGTTTTAGACATTTTATGGCTATAACATTTTCAAACAGCTTTCAGAATATATGACTCTGTGGACTTTTAATGTCAAAATATTACAACAGTACAACAGGAAGAATCCTTATTCTCAGTTCCTGAGTGCAATTCAAAATTCTCAACCTTGGGATAAACTTCTGAACAATATTAAGAAAATATCAGAAGAGAACCAAACAAAACTCAAGCTATCTGGTTAGAGGAAAAGCACTAGTTATTGTTTAATATGATATACAAATGTCAAAAAAAAAAGACAGTTAACAGGATTTAAACAAAACATGCTAAATCCAAGTCACCAATATACTTTCAGTTGTTAAAGAAAAGGAATAAAAAATAGGTATATCTCACAAAGCAGAAAATATAGTACAACTGAAAAACTTAGACACAAAAACTTGTTCTTAAATTTCCCTAGATACATTAATATGCACAAAAAAAGAGTTTTCATGAGATCTTTGAATAATAAGTTCTAAATATGGCAAATGACCTATAATCATAACAGAAAAGACAAAAAAAAAGTGTCTTTACACAGCTCTAAAACCTCAGGGAAACATGTTTTTTCTGAACGTGGGAATTTGGACCCGATAGTAAAAGCACTGTTTTCCTCCTGTGAAAGCAGGATATTTACAGCCTCAAACCTTCCAGAAAAACACGCTGGTTCTATTTCTCTTCATCATAGCATTTTTGGTCAAGTATCTGAGTTTTCAGAAAGAAACAGCCTGCTTGCCGCATCTTGCTGGGAAGTCATCTGACAGTACAGTTTCACCTAATCAGTGTAACAATAGGTATGGGAGTCAACACTCACAGAAAACTCTTCCCTGACCTATTTTCTCATGAAATGGTAATGTGTCTTACATGTGTCTTTACATAGCTGTGAAACTTCAGGGCAACATGGTTTCATGAACCTGGGAACTGGGGCCTGATGGTAAAAATAGAATTTTCCTCCTGTGAAAGCTGAAAAGTTGCCGCCTTAAACCTGCCAGAAAAACACACTGATTCATTTTTCTCTTCATTTTCAACAACAGCTTTGGTCAAGTATTTGAGTTTTCAGAGAAAAAGAGGCTGCTTGTCACTCCTTGCTGGGAAGTTGTCTGATATTACAATTTTACCTTATCAGGGTAACAACAGGTATGGTAGACAACAACCGTGAAACGTACTCCCTGGCATCTCTTCACATGGAATTGTCCAGTGTGTCCTAGGAGTGTTTTACACAGCTCTGAAACTGCAGGAGAACATTTTTTTTGAACCTGTGAATTGGGGCCTAATGGAAAAATTAGTATATTCCCCTGTGAAACCTGGATAGTTGTAGTCTCAAACCTACCAGAAAAACACATTGATTCATTTTTCTCTTCATTACAACAACAGCATTGGTCAAGTATTTGAGTTTTCTAAAAGAAATAGGCTGCTTGCATCTACTTTCTTGGAAGTCATCTAACAGTGCAGTTTCACCTATTCAGAGTAACAACAATTATGACAGTCAAAATGCACAGAATACTCCCTCATGAACTCTTTTCTCATGGAATATTAACGGGTGTCCCATGTGTGTATTTACAGAGTTACACCTGGGTTCTGGGGTCTGATGGTAAAATGGTAAAAGCAGTATTTTCCTCCTGTGAAAGCTAGATAATTACAGCCTCAAACCTGCCAGAAAAACAGCCTGGTTCATTTTTTTTTCTTCTTTACAACAACTTTGGTCACTTTTCTGAGTTTTTTGAAAGAAACAGTCTACTTGCCATTTCTTTCTGGGAAGTCTCTGACAGTATGGATTCACCTCTTCAGGGTAACGACAGACATGGCACTAAACACTCACACTCTCCCCTGATCTTTGCTAAGAAACCGTGCAGTTTCACCTAATCAGGGTAACAACAGCTATGGCAGTCAACACTCATAAGAAAACTCACCCATGACCACTTTTCTCATGAATGGTACACTGTGTCCTAGGAATTTCTTGACACAGCTCTGAAACTACAGGGATACATATTTTTGTGAACGTGGGAAATGGGCCTAAATGGCAAAAGCAGTATCCTCCCCACACCCTGTGCAAAATGGATAGTTGCAGCCTCAAACCTGCCAGAAAAACACCCTGGTATTTTTTTCACTTCATGACAACAACAACTTTGGTCAAATATTTGAGTTATCTGAAACATGCTGCTTGCTGCCTCTAGTAGGAAGTCATCTGAAAGTACAGTTTCACCTAATTGGGTATGAGAATTATGGCAGTCAACACTCACAGAACCCTCTCCCCTGATCTCTCTTCTCATGGAATGGTATGGTATGTCCTATGTGTATCTATACACAACACCAAAATTGCAGGGAAGCAAGTTTTGTGAACCTGGGAACTGGGACCTGGTAGTAAAAGCAGTATTTTCCCCCTGGAAACCTGGATCACTGCAGCCTCAAACTTGCCAGGAAAACACTCTGGTTCATTTCTCTCTTCATTAAAACAACTCTGGTCATGTATTTGAGTTTTCTGAAAATAATAGGCTGCTTGCCATTTCTTCCTGGGAAGTCATCTGACAGTACAGCTTCACCTAATCAGGATAACAACAGTTATGGCAATCAACACTCACAGAACACTTTCCCTTGACTTTTATCTCATGAAATGGCACAGTGTATTCTAGGAGTGTCTTTATTCAGCTCTGATACTGTTGGGAAACGTGTTTTGTGAACCTGGGAACTGGTGACTGATGGTAAAAGCAGTATTTTCCTCATGTGAAATCTGGATAGTTGCTTCATCAAAACTTCCAGGAAAATACCCCGGTTAATTTTTCTCTTCGTCTAACAACTTTGGTGAAGTATTTGAGTTTTCTAAAAGAAACAGGCCGCTTGCCTCTACTTTCTGAGAACACATCTGAAAGTACAGTTTCACCTAATCAGGATAAAAGCAGTTATGGGAGTCAATAATCACAGAACATTCTTCCTTGATACCTTTCTCATGGAATGGTACAGCGTGTCCTAGGTGTGTATTTATTCAGTTCTAAAGCTGTAGGGAAACGTGTTTTTGTAAACCTGAGTTTTGGGGCCCGATGTCAAAAACAGGATTTTCCCCCTGGGAAAGCCAGATAGTTGCAGCCTCAAACCTGCCAGAAAAGCACACTGGTTCAGTTATCTCTTCCTTATAACAACCTTGGTCGTGTATCTGAGTTTTGCTAAAGAAACAAGCTGCTTGCCTCTTCTTGCATGGAAGTCATCTGACAGTACAGTTTTGCCTACTCAGGGTAACAACAGGTATGGCAGTAAACACTTGCAGAACATTCTCCCTTGATACCTTTTCTCATGGAATGGTATAGTGTGTCCTAAGTCTGTATTTACACAGCTCTGAGACTGCAGGGGCACATGTTTTGTGAACTTGATAACTGGGGCCTGATGGCAAAAACAGTATTTTGCCCCTGTGAAAACCGGAAAGATACAGCTTCAAACCTGCCAGAAAAACACCCTCGTTCATTTTTCTCTTTATTAAACAACAACTTTTGGTAAAGTATTTGAATTTTCTGAAACAAGCAGGCTGCTTGTGATTTCTTCCAGGGAAGTCATCTGCATAGTTTCCCCTAATCTTGGTAACAAAAATTATAGAAGTCAACACCCACAGAACAATCTCCCCTGATCACTTTCCTAATGGAATGCTACAGCATATCCTAGGTGTGTCTTTACACAGCTTTGAAATGGCAGTTAAACATGTTTTTGTGAACCTGGAAACTGAGGCCTGATGGTAAAAGCAGTATTTTCCCCTGTGAAAGCTCAATAGTTGCAGCCTCAAGCCTTCCAGAAAAGCACACTGACTCATTTTCTCTTCATTCCAACCACAAATTTGATCAAGTATTTGAGTTTTCTGAAAGAAATTCTTGCCCCTTATTGCTGGGAAGTCATCTGACAGTACATTTTCTCCTAAGCTGGGTAACAACAGGTATGGTAGTCAACAATCAAAGAACACTCTCCCTTGATCACTTTTCTAATGGAATTGTATGGTGTTTCCTATGTGTATATTTACATAGCTCTGAAACTGCAGGGTAACATGTTTTTGTGAACATGGAAATTAGGGCCTGATTGCAAAAGCAGTATTTTACCCCTGTGAAAGCTGGACAGTTTCAGCCTCAAACCTGCCAGAAAAACACACTGGTTCATTTTTCTCTTCATTACAACAAAAGCTTTGTCAAGTATTTGAGTTTTCTAAAAGAAACTGGCTACTTGCCGTTTCCTGCTAGGAAGTCATCTGCTGGATAGTGCAACCTTAAGCCTACCAGAAAAACACACTGGTTCACTTTTCTCCCCATTACAACAACTGCTTTGTTCAAGTGTTTGTCCTTTATGAAAGAAACTGCCTGTTTGCCACTTCTTGCTGGGAAGTCATCTGAGAATACAGTTCCACCTAATCTGGGTAACAACAGTTGGGCAGACAACAGTCGCAGAACACTCTCCCCTGACCTTTTTTCTCATGGACTGGTACGGTGTGTCCTAGGTTTGTCTTTACACAGCTCTGAAACTGCAGCAAAACATGTGTTTGTGAACCTGGGAATTCAGACTTGACAGTAAAAGCAGTATTTCCCCCTGTGAAACCTGGAAAGATACAGCTTCAAACCTGCTAGAAAAGCACAGTGTTCATTTTTATTCTTCATTAAAGCAACAGCTTTGATCAAGTATTTGAGTTTTCGGAAAAAAACCGTCTGCTTGCCAATTTAGGCTGGAAATTTCCCTGACAGTACAGATTCACCTAATCAGTGTAACAACTGATATAGCAGTCCCCACTCACAGAACACTCTACCCTGACCTCTTTTCTCATGGAATGGTATAGTGTGTCCTAGGTGTGTCTTTGCACAATTCTGAAACTGCAGGGAAACATGCTTTTATGAAACTGGGAATTGCGGTCTGATGGCAAAAGTAGTATTACACCCCTCTGAAAGCTGGATATTTGCAGTCTCAAAATACCAGAAAAATACCACGGTTCATTTATCTATTCATAACAACAACAGCTTTGATCAATAATTTGAATTTTCTGAAAGAAACTCGCTGATTGCCACTCCTTGCTGGGAAGTCTTCTGGCAGTAGTGCCACCTAATCAGGGTAACAACATGTATGACAATCAACACTCACTGAACACTCTCCCCTGACCTCTTCCTCATGGAATGATACAGCGTATCCTAGGAGTCCTTTACACTGTCTAAAACTGCTGGTATAAACTGGGCCTTCATGGTAAAAGCAGTATTTCACCTGGGAAAGCTGGATAGTTGTAGCCTCAAACCTGCCAGAAAAACACACCGATTTATTTATCTCTTCATAGAAATAGCAACTTTGGTCAAGTATTTGAGTTTTTTGAAAGAAACATGTTGCTTTCCACTTAGTTGTTGGGAAGTCATCTCTTATACTATAGTTTCATCTAAACAAGATAACAACCAGTATGGCAGTCAACACAGTGCACTCTTCCTTGACCTCTTTTTCATGGAATGGGGCAGTGTGTCCTAGCCATGTTTTACAAAGCTCTGAAACAACAGGGGAACACGTTTTTGTGATCCTGGGTATTTGGGCCTGGTGGCAAAAGAAGTATTTTTCCCTTGAGAAAGCTGGATACTTGCAGCCACAAAACTGCCAGGAAAACAACTTGGTTCATTTTTCTCTTCATAACATCAATAACTTTGTTCAAATATTTCAGTTTTTTAAAAGAAACTGACCATTTCTCACTTCTAGCTGGGAAGTCATCTGACATTACAGTTTCACCTAACCAGGGTAACAACAGGTGCGGTAGTCAACACTCACAAAACACTCTCCCCTGACTTCTTTTCTCACAGAATGGGATAGTGTGCCCTAGGTGTGTCATTACACAACTCTGAATTGGCAGGGAAACATGCTTTTGTGAACCTTGAAATTGGGACCTGAAGGTAAAAGCAGTATTTTCATCTATGAAAACGTGATAGTTGCAGCTTCAAACCTGCCAGAAAAGCACACTGGTTTCCTTTTCTCCTCATTACAATGACAGCTTTGGTCAAGCATTTGTGCTCAACAAAAATGGCTGCTTGCCATTTCATCCTTGGAAGTCATCTGAGAGTACAGTTTCATCTAATCTGGGTAACAACAGATATGGCATTCAACACTCACAAAACACCCCTCCTTGACCTCTTTTCTCATGGAATGGTAGAGAGTGTCCTAGGTGTGTCTTTACAGAGTCTGAAACTGCTGGTAAACATGTTTTTGTGTACTTGGGAATTATGGTTTAACGATAAAAACCGTTATTTTCTCCTGTGAAAGCTGGATATTTGCAGCCTCACCTGCCAGAAAAACACACTGGTTTCATTCTTTTCTTTATTACAACAACAAATTTGTCAAATATCTGAGTTTTCTATCAGAAACAGGCTGCTAGCCACTTCTTGCTGGGAGGTTCTCTGACAATACAACTTCACCTAATCATCGGCAGTCAACACTCACAGAACACTTTCTCCTGAACTCTTCTCTCATGCAATGATGCAGTATATCCTAGAACTGTCTTTACACAGCTTTGAAACTTCAGGGAGATATGTTTTTGTGAACCTGGATATTGGGGTCTAATGGCAAAAAAAAGGATTTTCCCAACATGAAGGGTGGGTAGTTACAGCCTTGAAACTGTAAAAAAGACACCCTGATTCATTTTTCTCTTTGTAACAACAAAAAGTTTGGTCAAGTATTTGAGTTTTCTGAAAGAAACAGGTTGTTTTCCACTTCTAGCTGGAAAGTCATCTGAGATTACAGTTCCACATAATCAGGGTAACAACAAGCATGGCAGTCAACACCTGATTAATGAAACAGTACTCCTAGATGACTTCCTGGCAACAAGTGGCAAGAAGTCTGTTTCTTTCAGAAAAATCAAATACTTGACCAAAGCTGTTGTTGTAATGAGGAGAAAAATGTACCAGTGTGTCTTTCTGTCGGGTTTGAGTCTGAAAGTAACCAGCTTTCACAGGGGGATTGATTTGCCATCAGGCCCCAGTTTCCAGGTTCTCTAAAGAATCTTTCCCTGAAGCTTCAGAGTTGTGTAAAGACACACCTAGGACAAATCATATTATTTGATGAGAAAAGAGATCAAGGGAGAGTGTTCTGTGAGTGTTCCTTGCCATAACTGTTGTTACCCTGATTAGATGAAATTGTACTGTCGGATGACTTCCCAACTAGAAGTGCCATCAGCCTGTTTATTTCAGAAAACTCAAATACTGGACCAAAGCTGTTGTTGTAAAGAAGAGAAGAATGAGCCAGTGTGTTTCTCTGGCAGGTGTGAGGCTGCAACTATCCAGCTTGCACAGGGGGAGAATACTGCTATTGCCATCAGGCTCCAATCCACACATTCACAAAAATATGTTTTCCTGCAGTTTCAAAGCTGTGTAAAGATACTCCTAGGACCAGCTCTACCATTCCATGAGAAAAGAGGTCTGGGAGAGTGTTCTGTGAATACTGACTGCCATAAATGTTGCTACCTTGCTTAGGTGAAACTGTACTATCAGATGACTTCCCAGTAAAAAGTGAAAAGGAGCCTTTTCCTTCCAGAAAACTCAGATACTTGACCAAAGTTTTTGTTTTAATGAAGAGAAAAATGGACCAGTGTGTTGTTTCTGGCAGTTTTGAGGCTGAAATTATTCAGATTTCACAGGGGGAAAATACTGCTTTTGCAATCAGGTCCCAACTCTCAGGTTCACAAATGCACATTTCCCTGCAGATTCAGAGTTGTGTAAAGAGACTCCTAGGACACACCATATCATTCCATGAGAAAAGACGTCAGGGGAGAGTGTTCTGTGAGTGGTGACTATCACAACTGTTGTTACCCGATGAAGAGAAACTGTACAGTAGGAAAATCTTTCTGTAAAAAGTGTCAAACAGACTGTTTCTTTCAGAAATCTCAAATGCCTGAACAAATTTGCTACTCTAATAAAGAAAAATAAAGCAGTGTGTATTTTCTAGAGAGTTTCCTAAATAGTTGAGTTGCAACTATCCAGCTTTCACAGGGGGGAAATACTGCATTTGCCATCCAGCCCGAATTCCCAGGTTCACAAAACATGGCTCCCTGCAGTTGCAGAGCTATGTAAAGACACTTTTAGGACACTCTGTACCATTCCATGAGAAAAGAGGTCAGGGAAGAGTGTTCTGTTAGTGCTGACTGCCATACCAGTTGTTACCCAGATTAGGTGACTGTACTCTCAGATGACATTCCAGCAACAGCAACCTGGGTTTGTTTTTTGTTTTTTTGAATCAGAAAACTCAAATATTGACCAAAGCTGCTGTGGTAATGAGGAGGAAAATGTAGCAGTGGATTTTTTTGGCAGGTTTCTGTCAGTAACTAAAAGGCTGTCACAGGGTGAAAATACTGCTTTTGCCATCAGGTCCCAATTTCTAGATTCACAAAAGTCTGTTTCTCTTCAGTTTCAGAGTTATGTAAAGACACACCTAGGATGCACCGTACCATTCTATGAGAAAATATATCAGGGTATACTGGTCTGTGAGTGTTGACTGCAATATCTGGTTTACTCTGATTAGGCGAAACTGTACTATTAGATGAATCCCAACAAGAGGTAGCACCCATCTGTTTCTTCCAGAAAATTCTAATATTTGACAACATTTGTTGTTGGAATGAAAAGGAAAGTGAACCAGTGTGGTTTTCTGGCAGGCTTGAAGCTGTAAATATACAGCTTTCACAGGGGGAAAATCCTGTTTTGCCATCAGTTCCCAATTCCCAGGTTCACAAAATCATTTTTCCCTGCAGTTTCAGAGCTTGTAACAAGACACATAGGACACAATGTCCCATTCCATGAGAAAATAAGTCAGGGAAGAGTGTTCTGTGAGTGTGTGTGCCATACCTGTTGCTGCCCTAATTAAGCGAAAGTGTACTGTCAGATGGCTTCCAAGCAAGAGAGTGGCCGGCAGTGTGTTTCTTCCAGAAAACTCAAATACTTGACCAAAGCTGTTGTTTATCTGAGAGATAAATGAACCAGAGACTTTTTCTGGCAGGTTTGAGGCTGCAACTATCCAGGTTTCACACCGGAAAAAAAGTCTTTGACCTCAGAACCCAACTTCCATGTCACAGAAATATGTTTCCATGTAGTTTCAGGGCTTTGTAAAGACATTCCTAGAACACACCATACCATTCCATGATAAAAAAAGAAGGTCAAAGGAGAGTGTTCTGTGAATGTTGACTGTTATATCCATTGTTATCCAGATTTGGTGAAACTGCACTGTCAGATGACTTCCCAGCAAGAGTTGGCAAGAAGCTTGTTTCTTTCATAAAACTCAAATACTTGACCAAAGTTTCTGTTATTATGAAAAGAAAAATGACCAAAGTGTGTTTCTGGCAGGTTTGAGGATGCCACTATCCAGCTTTCACAGTGGGAAAATACTGCTTTTGCCATCAAGCCTCAATTCCTAGGTTCAGAAAGCTTGTTTCCCTGCAGTTTAAAAGTTGTGTAAAAACACATCAAGGACTTTCTGCACCACTCCATGAGAAAAGTTGTCAGGGGAGACTGTTGTGTGAATGTTGACTGCCATATCTGTTGTTGTCATAAGTTGAAACTGTGCTGTCAGATGACTTCTCAGCAGGGAGTAGCATGCAGACTGTTTAATTCAGAAAACCTGAATACCTCACAAAATTGTTGTAATGAAGAGTAAAATGAACCAGTGTGCTTTTCTGGAAGGTTTGAGACTGCAACTACCCTGCTTTCACAGGTGAAAATACTGCTTTTACCATCAAGTCCCAATTACCAGGTTCAAAAAAGCATGTTTTCTTTCAGTTTCAGAACTGTGTAAAGACTACCTAGGATACACTGTACCATTCCATAAGAAAAGAGGTCAGGGGAAGAGTGTTCTGTGAGTATTGACTGCCATACCTGTTGTTACCTGATTTGGTGAAATGGTACTGTCAGATGACTTCCAAGCCAGAAGTGGAAAGCAGGCTTTATCTTTCAGAAAACTCAAATACTTGACCAAATCTGACGCTACACTGAAGAGAAAATGAACCAATGTGTTTTTCTGGAAGGTTTGGGGCTGCAACTACTCACATTCAAAGAGAAAAATAGAGCTCTTTCAATCAGGCCCCAAATCTCAGGTTCAGAAAAACATATTTCCATGCAGTTTCCAAGCTGTGTAAAGAACTCCTAGGACACAGTGTACCAGTCCATTGGAAAAGAGGTCAGAAAAGAGTGTTCTATGAATGCTGACTGTCATACCTATTCTTATTCCGATTAGGTAAAACTGTAAACTCCCAGCTAGAAGTGGCAAGCAAACTGTTTCTTTCAGAAACCCAAACACTTGACAAAATTGTTGTAATGAAGAGAGAAATGAACCAGTGTGTTTTTCTGGCAGGTATCATCTGCAACTCTCCAGCTATCACAGGTTAGAATATTGCTTTTACCATCAAGCCCCAATTCCCAGGTTAACAAAAAAAAGTATTCCAGTAGTTTCAGAACTGTGTAAATACACACTAAAGACACAATACACCATTCCATGTTAAAAGAGATCAAAGGAGAATGTTCTGTGATTGTTTCCTGCCATTACTGTTCTTAGCAGGATTAAATGAAACTATATTTTCAGATGACTTCCTAGCAAGAAGTGGCAGGCAGTCAGTTTCTTTCAAAAAACACAATACTAGACCAAAGTTCTTGTTATATTGTGGAGAAAAGTGAACCAGAGTGTTCTTCTGGGAGGTTTGAGGTTGCGAATATCCAATTTGCACCAGGGGAAATTACTGCTTGTGACATTAGGCCCCAATTCCCAGGTTAAAAAAAAAAAAAAACCACGTATCCCTGCAGTTTCGGAGCTGTGTAAAGACAGTCCTAGAACACCCTGCATCACTGCATGAGAAAATAGGTCAAGGAAGAGTATTCTGTGAGTGTTGACTGCCATCCCTATTGTTACCCTGAATAGGTGAAACTGTTCTGTCAGATGTCATCCCAAAAAGAAGTTGCAAGCAGCTGTTTTCTTTCCAAAAACTCAATTACTTCCCCAAAGCTGTTGTTGAAATGAAGAGGAAAATGAACCAGTGTGTTTTCTGGAAAGTCTGAGACTGCATCTATCCAGCTTTCACAGGTGAAAGTACTATTTTTACCTTCAAGCCCCAATTCTCAGGTTCGCAAAACAAGTTTTCCTGCAGTTTCAGACCTGTGTAGAGATGATCTTAGGACACACTGTACCATTACATGAGAAAAGAGATCAGGGGAGTGTGTTCTGTGAGTGTTGACAGCCATACCTATTGTTACCCTGATTAGGTTAAACGACTCCCCAGCAAGAAGTGACAAGCAGCCTGTTTCTTTAGAAATCTCAAATACTTGATCAAAGCTGATATTGTAATGAACAGAAAAATTAACCAATGTGGTTTTGGGGGCAGGTTTGATAGCATATTAAAAAGCAGAGACATTACTTTGCCAACCAAGGTCCGTCTAGTCAAGACCATGGTTTTTCCAGTGGCCATGTATGGATGTGAGAGTTGGACTGTGAAGAAAGCTGATTGCCGAAGAATTGATGCTTTTGAAATGTGGTGCTGGAGTAGACTCTTGAGAGTCCCTTGGTCTGCAAGGAGGTCAAACCAGTCCATTCTAAAGGAGATCAATCCTGGGTGTTCATTGGAAGGACTGATGCTAAAGCTGAAACTGCAATAGTTTGGCCACCTCATGTGATGAGTTGACTCACTGGAAAAGAGTTTGATGCTGGGAGGGATTGGGGGTGGGAGGAGACAGGGATGACAGAGAATGAGACGGCTGGATGCCATCACCGACTCGATGGACATGAGTTTGAGTGAGCTCCAGGAGTTGGTGATGGACAGGGAGACCTGGCGTGCTGTGATTCATGGGGTCGCAAAGAGTCGGACACAATTGAGTGACTGAACTGAACTGAACTTGAGGCTGAAACTAAACGCTTTCACAGGGGAATAAAATTGCTTTTGCCTTTAGATGCCAATACCCAGGTTCAGAAAATTATGTTTCCCTGATGTTTCAGAGCTGTGTAAAAGACATTCCTAGGACACACTATACCACTCCATGAGAAAAGAGGTCACAGGAGGGTGTTCTGTGAGTGCTGACTGTCATTACTCTGAACTGGTGAAACTGTTCTCTCAGATGACTTCCCAGCAAGAAGTGGCAAGATGCCAGTTTCTTTCAGAAAATACAAATACTTGACCAAAGTTCTTGTTGTGATGAAGAGAAAAATGAAGCAAGGTGTTTTAGGGGCAGTTATTTAGTGGCTATATCTATCCAGCTTTCATGGAGGGGAAATACTGCTTTTGCCATCAGACCCCAATACCCATGTTCACAAAAGCATGTTTCCTTCCCGTTTCAGAGCTGTGTAAAGAAACACGAAGGACACACTGTACCATTACATGAGAAAAGATGTCACATTAGAGTGTTTTGTGAGTGTTGACTACCATACCTACTGTTACCCTGATTAGTTGAAACTGTAATGTCAGATGACTTCCCAGCAAGAATGGCAACAGCCTGTTTCTTTAGGAAAACTCAAGTGTTTGACAAAATCTGTTGTTTTAATGAAGAGAAAAATGAACGAATGTGTTTTTTTTGGCAGGTTTGAGGCTGTAACAATCCAGCTTTTACAGAGGGAAAATATTGATTTGCCATCAGGTCCCAATTCCCAGGTTCTCAAAAACATGTTTGCCTGTCTTTTACAGCTGTGTAAAAGCATTCCCAGGACACACTGTACCATTCCATGAGAAAAAGGTCAGAAGAGAGTGTTCTGTGAGTGTTGACTACCATAACTGTCATTACCCTGACTAGGTGAATCTGTTCTGTCATGTGACTTCCCAGCAAGAAGTGGCAAGCAGCTGTTTCTTTCTCAAAACTCAAAAACTTGACCATAGTTGTTGTTTTATGATGAGAAATATGAACCAGGTTGCTTTTCTGTGCAGTTTGAGGCTCCAACTATCAAGCTGTTACAGGGTGAAAATACTAGTTTTGCCATCGACCCCAAATCTCAGATTCACAAAAGTGTGTTTCCCTGAATATCAGAGTTGTGTAAAGACACTCCTAGGATGCATTGTAATATTCCAGGAGAAAAGAGGTCAGGGGAGAGTGTTCTGTGAGTGCTGACTGACATACCCATTGTTACCCTGATTAACTGAAACTGTACTCTCAGATGACTTCTCAGCAAGAAGTGGCAAGAAGCCTGTTTCTTTAGTAAAACTCAAATACTTGATCAAAACTATTGAAATGAAGAGAAAAATCAACCAGTGTGTTTTTCTTGAAGGTGTGAAGCAGCAACTATCCTCCTTTCACAGGTGGAAAATACTGCTTTTGAAATCATGCCCCAAATACCAGGTTCAAAAAAACAGGTTTCCCTGCAGTTTCAGAGCTGTGTAACCACTCTGAAAATGTTCCATGAAAAAAAAAGGTCAGAGGAGAGTGTTCTGTGAATGTTGACTGCCATGCCTGTTACCCTGATTAGATGAAACAGTGCTGTCAGATGACTTCAAAGCTTTAAATGGCAAGCAGCCTGTTTCTTTCAGAAATTTCAAATACTTGACAAAGCTGTTGTAATGAAGAGAAAAATGAACCAGGGTGTTTTTCTGGCATATTTGAGGCTGCAAATCTCCAGCATTCACTGGTGGAAATACTGGCTTTGCCATCAGGCCCAAATTCGCAGGTTCACAAAGACATGTTTCCCTGCAGTTTCAGAGCTGTGTAAAGACAATCCTAGGACACTATGTACCATCTCATGAGAAAAGAGGTCAGGGGAAGGTGTTCTGTGAGTGTTGAATGTCATACCTGTTGTTACCCTGATTAGGTGAAGCAGTATTATCAGATGACTTCCCAGCAAGGAGTGGAAAGCAGAATTTTCTTTCAGAAAACTCTAATGCTTGACCAAAGCTATTACTGAAATCAAAAGAAAATGAACTTGTGTGTCTTTCTTGAAGGTTTCAGGCTGCAGCTCTCCAGCTTTCACAGGGGAAAATATTGCTTTTGCCATCAGGCCCTGTATCTCAGGTTCAAAAAAACATGTCTCCCATCAGTTTCAAAGCTATGTAAACACTCTTAGGACACACTGTACCATATCATGAGAAAAGAAGTCAGGGGACAGTATCCTGTGAGTTGAGCTATGCCTGTTTTTACCCTGACTATCTGAAACTGTACTGTAAGATGACTTCACAATAAGTGAGAAGCTGCCTGCTTCTTTAAGAAAACTCTAGTTCTTGATCAAATCTGATATTGTAATGTAGGGAAAAAATGAATCTCTGTGTTGTTCTGTCAAGTTTGAGGTTGCAACTATCCAGTTTTCACTGGGGATAAATACTGGTTTTGCCATCAGGCCCCAGTTTGCTGGTTCACAAAAACATGTCCCCCTGCAGTTTCAAAGCTGTGTAAAGACAGTCCTAGAACACACTGTACCATTCCTTGAGAAAAGAGGTCAAGAGAGAGTGTTTTGTGAGTGTCAACTGCCATATCTGTTGTTACTCTGATAAGGTGAAACTATACTATCAGATGACTTCCCAAAAAGAAGTGGCAAGTAGCCTGGTTTTTTAAGAAAGCTCAAATACTTGACCAAAGGTGTTGTTATGAAGTGAAAAACGAACCAAGGTATTTTTCTATCAGTATTGAGGCTTCAATTTTCCAGCTTTCACAGGAGGAAAATACTGCTTTTGCCAATGGTCCCCAATGCCCAGGTTCAGAAAACAAGATTCTCTGCAGTTTCTGAGCCGTGTAAAGACACAACTAGGGCACACTGTACCATTCCATGAGAAAAGAGATCAAGGGAAAGTATTCTATGAATGTTGAATCCCATAAATGCTGTTACCCAGAACAAGTGAAACTGTACACTCAGATGACTTCCCAGCAAAAAGTGGCAGATAGTGAATTTCTTTCAGAAAACTCAAATATTTGACCAAAGCTTTTCTTGTAACAAGAAGAAAAATGAACCAGTGTATTTTTCTGGCCAGTATGAGGCTGCAACTACCAGCTTTCTAAGGGGGAAAATACTGCATTTACTTTAAACCCCAATTCCCAGGTTCACAAAGACGTGTTTCAGTACAGTTTCAGAGGTGTGTGAAGACACTCCTAGGACACACTGTACCATTCCATGAGAAAGAGTTTAGGGGAAAGTGTTCTGTGAGTGTTGACTTCCATGTCTGTTGTCACCCTGATTAAATGAAACTGTACTGTCAGATTACTTCCCAGTGTGATAGGGCAAGAAAACACTTTCAGAAAATTCAAATACTTGACAAGAGCTTCTGTTGTAATGAAGATAAAAATGAATCCATGTGTTTTTCTGGCATGTTAAGGCTGATAGTATCTGCTTTTACAGAGGGAAAATACTACTTTTGCCATCAGGCCCCTATTCCCAGGTTCACAGAAACATGTTCCCCTGCAGTTTCAGAGCTGTGTAAAGACACTCATAGGAAACACTGTACCATTCCTTAAGAAAATAGATCAGGGAAGAGTGTTCTTTGAATGTTGACTGTCATACCTGTCATTACCCTGATTGGTGAAACGTTACTGTCAGGTGACTTCCCAGCAAGAAGTGGCAAGCAGCCTGTATTTTCTAAAACTAAAAACCAAAGCTGTTTTTTGTAATTAAAAGAAATATGAAACACTTGAGTTTTCTGGCAGGTTTGATATTGCAATTATCCATTTTCTAAAGGTGGAAAGTATAGCTTTTACCGTAAAGGCCAGATTTCAGGTTCACAAAAGCATGTTTCCTGGCTGGTTCAGAGTTGGGTAAAAACTACCTATGACACACCATTCCATCCATGAGAAAGATGTCAGTGGAGATGTTCTGTGAGTGTTGACTGCCTTATCTGTTCTTACTTTTATGAGGTGAAACTGCTGTCAGATGACTTCCCAGCAAGAAGTCAGAAGCATCATTTTTATTTCAGAAAACTCAAAATCATGACCAAAGCTGTTGTTGTAATGAAGAGAAAAATGAACTAGTGTGTTATTCTGGCAAGTTTAAGTTTGAAACTAACCAGTTTTCACTCAGGAAAATACTTTTTTGTCATCAGGCCCCAATTCCCAGATTCACAAAAACATGTTTCCCAGCGATTTCAGAGCTGTGTAAAGACACTCCCATGACACATTGTACCATCCCTTTAGAAAAGATGTCAGGGAGGAGTGTTCTGTGATTGTTGACTACCATACCAGTTGTTACTCTGGTTAGGTGAAACTGTACTGTCAGATGACTTATCAGCAGAAAGTGGCAAGCAGCCTGTTGCTTTCAGAAAACTCAAAAACTTGACCAAAAACTGTTGTTAGAATGAGGAGAAAAAAGAACCAGTGTGTTTTTCTGGCAGGTTTGATGGTGGAACTATCCAGCTTTTTCTATGGGAAAAAACTTCCTTTGCTATCAGGCCCCAATGCCCAGGCTCACAAAAACATGTTTCTCTGCATTTTCAGAGTTTGTAAAGATACACCTAGGAAACACTGTATTGTTCCATGATAAAAGGGGTCAAGGGACAGTGTTCTTTGAGACTTGACTCCCATACATATTGTTACCTTGATTAAGTGAACCAGCACTGTCAAATGACTTCCCAGCAAGAAGTGTCAAGCAGCCTGTTTCATTAGAAAGTTCAAAGACTTGACCAAAGCTGCTGTTGTAAATATGAGTAAAATGAACCAGTGGGGTTTTCTGGCAGGTTTGCATTCTTGTTCTGTCACTCAGTCATATCTGACACTTGTGACCCCATGAACTGCAGTATGCCAGGTTTCCCTGTCCTTCACTATCTCCTGGAGCTTGCTCAAACTCATGTTCATTGAGTCGGTGATGCCATCCAACCATCTCATCCTCTGTCATCCTCTTCTCCTCCTGCCTTTAATATTTCCCAGCATCCTGGTCTTTTCTAATATATCAGCTCTTCACATTAGGTGGCCAACATAATGGAGCTTTAGATTCAGCATCAGTCTTTCCAATGAATATTCAGGATTGATTTCCTTTAGGATTGACTGGTTGGATCTCCTTGCAGTCCAAGGGACTCTCAAGAGTCTTCTCCAACACCACAATTGAAAAGCATTAATTCTTCAGCACTCAGCCTTCTTATGGTCCAACTCTTACACCCATGCATGATTATTTGAAAAACCATAGCTTTGACTAGAAGAATCTTTGTGGGCAAAGTAATGTCTCTGCCTTTTAATATGCTGTCTAGGTTGATCATAGCTTTTCTTCCAAGAAACAAGTGTCTTAATTTCATGGCTGCAGCCACCATCTGCAGTGATTTTGGAGCCCAAGAAAATAGTCTGTCACTGTGTCCATTGTTTCCCCATCTACTTGCCATGAAGTGATGGGACCAAATGCCATGATTTTAATTTTCTGAATGCTGAGTTTTAAGCCAACTTTTTCACTCTCCTTTTTCACTTTCATCAAGAAGCACTTTAGTTCTTCTTCACTTTCTGCCATAAGGGTTGTGTCATCTGCATATCTGAGGCTGTTGATATTTCTCCCAGCAGTCTTGATTCCAGATTGTGCTTCATCCAGCCCAGGGTTTCTCATGATGTACTCTGCATATAAGTTAAATAAGCAAGGTGACAATATACAGCTGTCACATACTCCTTTCCCAATTTGGAACATGTCTGTTGTTCCACGATCAGTTCTAGCTGTTGCTTCTTGACAGATATACAGGTTTCTCAGGAGGCAGGTAAGGTGGTCTGTTAGTCCCAACTCTTTAAGAATTTTCTACAGTTTGTTGTGATCCACACATTCAAAGACTTTGGTGTAGTCAATAAAGTATAAGTAGATGTTTTTCTGGAACTCTCTTGCTTTTATGATGATCCAGTGGATGTTGGCAATTTGATCTCTGGTTCCTCTGCCTTTTCTAAATACAGCATGAACATTTGGAAGTGATCAGTTCATATACTTATGAAGCCTGGCTTGGAGAATTTTGAGCATTACTTTTCCAGTGTGTGAAATCAGTGCAATTGTGCAATAGTGTGAATAGTCTTTGGCATGGCCTTTCTTTGCGATTGGAATGAAAACACCTTTTCCAGTCATGTGGCCACTGGTGAGTTTTCCAAATTAGCTGCCATATTGAAGGTAGGTTTGAGGCTGCAACTATCCATCTTCCAAAGGTGGAAAATATAGCTTTTACCATAAGGGCACAATTCCCAGATTCAAAATGTTTCCCTGCATTTTGAGAGCTTTGTAAAGACACACCTAGGAAACATTGTACCATACCATGAGAAAAGTGGTCAGGGGAGAGTGTTCCATGAGTGCTGAGTGTCATACCTTTTTTACCCTGATTGGGTGAAACTGTAGCGTCAGATGACTTCTTAGGAAGAAGTGGCAAGCTGACTTTTTTTTTCCAGAAAACTCAAAAATTTGACCAAAGCTGTTTTGAAATAAGGAATAAATGAACAGTGTGTTTCTCTAAAGCTTTTGAGGCTACAATTATCCAACTTCCAAAGGTGGAAAATATAGCTTTTACCACATGGGTCCAATTCCAAGGTTCACAAAAGCATGTTTCCTAACTGTTTCAGAGTGATGTAAAGACACACACTGTATCATTCCATGAGAAAAGATGTCATTACAAAATACAAAATACAGGAGAATATTCTGTGAGTGTTGACTGCCATACCTGTTGTTACTCTGATTACGTGAAACTATACTGCCAGATGGCTTCCCAGAAAGATATGGGAAGCAGCCTGTTGCTTTCAGAAAACAAAATCACAACCAAAGCTGTTGTTTTAATGAAATGAAAAAATGAAACAGTGTGTTTTTCTGGCAAGTTTAAAGTTGCAACTATCCAGCTTTCACTGGAGGAAAATACTTCTTTTGCCATCAAGCCCCAATTTTCAGGTTCACAAAAATAATTTTCAATTATACACAGTTTCAGAGCTGTGTAAAGACAGACACATTAGGACACATTGTAGCTATTCTATAAGAAATGATGCTAGGTGAGTGTCTTCTGTGAGTGTTGAACACCATACCAGTTGTTACTCTGATTAGGTGAAACTCTACTGTCAGATGACTTCCTAACAAGAAGTGGCAAGCACTCTGTTGCTTTCAGAAAACTCCAAAACTAGAACAAAGCAGTTGTTATAATGAAGATAAAAATGAACCAGTGTGTTTTTCTGGCACTTTTGAGGCTGCAGATATCCAGCTTTCACAGTGGGAAAATACTTCTTTTTCCATCAGGCCCCAATTACCAGGTTCACAAAAAGATTTTTCCCTTTAGTTTCAGAGCTGTGTATATACTCCTAGGCACAAGGTAGCTAGCATTCCAAAAGAAAAGAGGTCAGGGAGAGTGTTCTGTGGGTGTTGACTGCCAAACCTGTTGTTTCTCTTATTATGTGAAACTCTATTGTCAAATGACTTCCCAGCAAGAAGTCTTAAGCATCCTTTTTATTTCAGAAAACTCAAAATCATGACCAAAACTCTTGTTGTAATGAAAAGAAAAATTAACCAGTGTATTTTTCTGGAAAGTCATAGCAGCAACTATCCAATTTTCACTGGTGAAAAATACTTCTTTTGCCATCAGTCCCCAATTTCCAGGTTCACGAAAACATTTTTCCTGCAGTTTCAGAGCTATGTAAAGACACTTTTAGACTTCTTTTATTCCTTTCCCAATTTTGAACCCGTCTGTTGTTCCATTAAAAGTTGAAACTGTTGCTTTTTGACCTGCATACAGATTTATCAGAAGACAGGTGATGTGGTCTGGTACTCCCATCTCTTTAAGAATTTCCACAGTGTGTTGTGATCCACACAGTCAGAGGCTTTAGAGTTAGTTGTGGAAACAGAAGTAGACATTTTCCTGGAATTCCCATGCTTTTTCTATGGTCCAATGGACATTGCCAATTTGATCTTTGGTTACTCTTCCTTTTCTAAATCCAACTTATCCAACTGGAAGTTCTTGGTTCACATCCTGCTGAAGCTTAGCTTGAAGGATTTTGAGCATAATCTTGCAAAATGAGAACATTCCTTGTCATTGCCTTTTTGGCGTATTGAAATGAAAATTGATCTTTTCCAGTCCTGTGGTCATTGCTGAGTTTTCTAAATTTGTTGACATATTGAATGCAGCACTTTAATAGCATCATCTTTTAGGATTTTAAATAGCTCACCTGGAATTCCATCACCTCCACTAAGTTTGTTCATAGTAATGCTTCCTAAGGCGCCCTTGACTTCACACTCCAGGATGTCTGGTTCAAGATAAGTGACCAGTACCAATTTACATTCCCACCAACAGTGTAGGAGGCTTCCCTTCTCTCCACACTCTCTCCAGAATTTATTGTTTGTGGATTTTCTGATGGTAGCCATTCTGGCTGCTATGAGGTGATATCTCATTGTAGTTTTGATGTTCATTTCTCCAATAATTAATGAAGTTGAACATCTTTTCATGTGCCTGTAGGCAATCTGTATGTCTTCTTTGGAGAAATAGTTATCTAGATCCTCTGCCAATTTTTGATTTGGTTGTTTGTTTTGATGCAGTTAAGCATCATGAGCTGTTTGTAAATTTATCCCTTCTTGGTCACATCATTTGCAAATATTTTTTGCCAATCTCTGGGTTATATTTTCATTTATTGTTTCCTTTGCTGTGTAGAAGCTTTTTGGGTTTAAGTATGTCTTATTTGTTTGTTTTTGCTTTTGTTTCCATTATTCTGGGAGATGGACAGGTAAAGATATTGCTGAAATTTATGTCATAGAGTGTTCTGCTAATGTTTTCTCTAGGAATTATATAGTGTTTGGTCTCACAGTTATGTTTTTAATGCATTTTGAGATTATTTTTGTGTGGAGAGTTAAAGAATGGTCTGATTTCATTGTTCTACATGTAGCTGTTCAGTTTTCCAAGCACCATTTGTTAAAGAGACTGTCTTTTCAACATCTTGTAGTCTTGCATCCTTTGTCATTAATTAATTGGTCACGGGTGAATGGGATTGTTTTGGGTATTTTTATCCTGTTACATTGTTCTATATTTCTATTTTTGTGCCAGTCCCATACTGTTTTTCTGACTGTAGCTTTGTAGTATAGTTTGAAGACAGGGAGTCTGATTCCTCCAGCTCTATTTTTCTTACTCAAGATTGCTTTGGCTATAAGGGTTTTTTTATGTCTCCTTTTAAAAAATGAGATTTTTTTTTTTAGCTCTAGTTCTAAGAAAAATGCCATTGGTAATTTGATAGGCATTACATTGAATCTGGAGGTTGCCTTGGGTAGCATAGTGGTGTTGACAATATTGATTCTTCCAATCCACGAACATGGTATATCTTTCCATTAGTTTGTGTCTTCTCAATTTCTTTCATCAACATCATAGTTTTTGGAGTACAGATTTGTCTCCTTAGGTAGGTTTATTCCTAGACATTTTTTTTTCTTTTTGATACAACAAAAAATGAAATTGTTTCTTGAATTTCTCTTTCTGATCTTTTGTTGTTAGTGTGTAGAAATGCAACAGATATCTGTGTATTACTTTTGTAGCATGCAACTTTATCAAATCCATTGATAAACTCTAATAATTTTCTGGTAGCATCTTTAGGATTTTCTGTGTATACTATCGTGTCATCTGCAAACAGAATGCTGCACTATAGTTTGCTGATTGTTCTTCCATTTCTGCATCCCCTCTCTTCCCTGATTAGCAAGTGGTTGAACGTGCCATTTGGAACACAGGGAAGTTCCTGGAAGCTGAATAGGCCTATTTCCCACAAATGAGAAATGGGGAGCAGAAAGGATTTGTGCCTGGGAACCCCACAAGGCCCTTCTTGATTTCAGTCCCTCCTTTTCTTTGATACTCTTCAATCTTGAGAACAGGTGTTTGACAAGAAAGGTAATAATCATTTTGGATAGAGACAATGATCATAAACTAAGCAGAGGAGATTGATTTTAAAAGAACTCAGTTTCAAGCCGAGAAGAATATAGGCTGGACATCTTGTTTCATGTTTTCTTTTTTAAAAACAATTTATTTATTTCTAATTGAAACATAATTGCTTCACAATATTGTGTGAATTTCTGTCATACATCAGCATGAGTCAGCCATAGGTAAACATATGTCACCTCCCTCTGAAACCTCCCTCCCACTTCCCACCCCATGCTACCTCTCTAGGTTGTCACAAAGCACTGATTTGAGTTCCCTGAGTGATCAGCAAATTTCCATCGGCTATCTATTTTACATATGGTAACCAGAGATCAAATTGCCAACATCCGCTGGATCATCGAAAAAGCAAGAGAGTTCCAGAAAAACATCTATTTCTGCTTTATTGACTTTATGGTGGAAGAAAAATGAGCCTTGAAAAAGCTTTTCTAAACTTTTTTAAAACCAAAGAAATATCTGATGTTTTTGTAACACTGATCTTCTAGGATGCAAAGCATCCTGATGTCTCCACACTGACAGGGTATGGGGAGAAGAATTAAGGTGGGAGATGGGCAGCTGGAGGAACCTGGGCAAACCCAGGACTTGTTAGGGTTCTTACAGTGAGCAGGGATGAGAGGCTTGCTTACCTGCTATGCTGACTGTCCCTGGGATGTCACAGCTACCATGAATCATGAATTCATGATTTGGCTGATTTTTCCACCCCCACAGCAAAGAGTTAGCTGTGGGGGTGGCAGCAAGGCACATGTAAGAGGCAGGAGTTTCAACAAGGGCTTCTGCTGTTACTCCTTGCAGAGTCCCCCAGCTGATTCCTTCAGACAAACTGTGACTCCTTTAGTTCATTTCCAAACCTTGCTCATCCCAGGGTTATGAGCTACCTTTAAGGCTTTTCCCTACTTCTCATCACCTGCAGACTTCATTCTCAGACTTTGGAGGTCCCAAAACTATCAATTCTTCTGTCATTCATCTTCATCCAATCATGTTCATGAGAATTAGCCTCACCCAGTTTTGTTCTTTGGGAGTTAACCCAGACTCTAAGCAGTTCTTCCCTCCTTCTCATCAGTAAAATACAGTGGCCCAGGAGACAATGAGTTATTAAAATTTTATGCTGAGGTGTTTAGGAGTAATGGTGTCTTAATATGTTCCTCCTCCTCTTGCATCTGGAGATACAGTACTTAAGTCAAGGAAATGATTTGTAATGGTAAGATTTTGAGCATGTGACAGGCCAACGGGAGGGATATTTTGGGGTGAAGAAGCCCCTCTGGAATTACCACTTACCGGGATCAGTGACTCTAGGACTGGAAGAGTGTAGGAAGTACAGCTCCCATTTTCATCTTCCACAAGCTTTCTGGATACAGTGCATCCCTAGAATGCTAGCCCATCAGGTTGTGGATGCTGAGTCAAGAGACTTTGAAATGGGGGAAGGCAGACAGGGTTCTGATGTCTAACATCTATGCCAGTTGATTAGTAATTAGTGTGAAAATTCTTTTCCTCAATTCTTAGTGACTTTTTATTCAGATTAAAATCATTTCTTAGGTCAGTTTCCCAAGGCAAAATAAATAAAAGCAAAATAAACAAATAGGGCATAACCAAACTTATTTGATTTATCAACAAAATGAAAGATAACCTACTGAATGAGAGGAAATATTTGCAAACAATGTGACCAACCAGGGGTTAACATCCAAAATATACAAACAGCTCATACAACCTAATATTTTTTTTAAAAAATCAAAAACTGGGCACAAGACCTAAGTGGCATTTTTCTAAAGATGTGTAGATGGCTAATAGGCACATGAAAACATATTCAACTTTGTAATAATTAGATAAATGCAAATAAAAACTACAATGAGGTATTACCTCACACCAATCAGAATAGCTATCATCAAAAAAGTTTATAAATAATAAATTCTAGAAAGGGTGTGGAGAAGAGGGAAGCCTCCTAAACTGTTGGTGGAAATGTAAATCAGTGCAGACATTATGAAGTTTCCTTTAAAAACTAAAAATAGAACTACTGTATTGCTGGGATCATTCCAGCAATCCCACTCTTAAGTATATATCCAGAAAAGATGAAAACTCTATTTCAAAAAGATGTTGTTGTTTTCCAGTCGCTAAGTTGTGTCTGACTCCTTGCAACCTCGTGAACGTTAACACACCAGGTTCCTCTGTCCTTCACTATCTCCCGGAGTTTGCTCAGATTCATGTCCATTGAATCAGTGATGCTAACTAACCATCTTCTCCTCTGTGACCCCTTTCTCATTTTGCGTTCAGTCTTTCCCATCATCAAGGATTTTTCCAATGAAATGGCTCTTCACATCAGGCACCATCTTCTTCAAGGGTCACCACCTTGTTGTGGTGAAGGTGCTTGTGTAACTCAATGAAGCTATGAGCCATGCCATTGAGGGCCACCCAAGATGGATGGGTCATAATGGAGAGTTCTGACAAATTGTGGTCCATTGGAGGAGGTAATGGCAACCCACCCTAGTTTCTTCCCACTAGAACCCCATGAACAGTATAAAAAGGCAAAAATATATGACACTGGAAAATGTGCCCTCCAGGTCAGAAGGTGTACAATATGTTACTGGGGAAGAGTGGAGGGAAATTACTAATAGCTCCAGAAAGAATGAAGTGGCTAGACCAAACCAGAAATGACACTCAGCTGTGGATGTGTCTGTAGTGAAAGTACAATCCATTGTTGTAAAGAACAATATTGCATAGGAACCTGGACTGTTAGGTCCATGAACCAAGGTAAATTGGATGTGGTCAAGCAGTAGATGGCAAGAGGGAACATCAATATCTTAGGAATCAGTGAACTAAAATGAACGGGAATTGGGTGAATTTAACTCAGATGCCCATTACATCTACTATTGTGGGCAAGAATCCCTTAGAAGAAATGGAGTATCCATCACAGTCAACTAAAGAGTCTGAAATTCAGTACTTGGGTGCAGCCTCAAAAATGACAGAATGATTTCAGCTCCTTTCTAAGGCAAACCATTCAACATCACAGTAATCCAAGTCTATTCCCCAACCACTAATGCCAAAGAAGCTGAAGTTGAACAGCTCTATGAAGACCTACAAGGCCTTCTAGAACTAACACCAAAACAGAAGTCCTTTTCGTCATAAGAGACTGGAATGCAAATTAGAAGGTCAAGAGGTATCTGGAATAACAGGCAAGTTTGGCCTTGGAGTACAAAATGAAACAAGGCAAAGGTTAACAGAGTTTTGTCAAGATAATGCACTGGTCATAGCAAACACCTCTCCCAACAACCCAAGAGACAATTCAACACATGGGCATCACCAAATGGTCAGTGCTGAAATCAGATTGATTATATTCTTTGCAGCTGAAGATAAAGAAGCTCTATACAATCAGTAAAAACAAGACCTGGAGCTGACTGGCTCAGATTGTGAACTCCTTATTGCAAAATTCAGGCTTAAATTGAAGAAAGTAGGGAAAACCACCAGGCCATTCAGGTCTGACCTAAATTAAATCCCTTATACAGGTGAGGTGATGAATACAGCAGAGGTGATTATACAGAGGAGGTAATAAACAGATTCAAGGGATTAGATCTGGTAGACAGAGTGCCTAAAGAACTATGGACGAAGGTTTGTAACATTGTACAGGAGGCAGTGACCAAAACCATCACAAAGAAAAAGAAATGCAAGAAGGCAAAGTGGTTGTCTCAGGAGGCTTTACAAATAGCTGAGGGAAAAAGAAAAGTGAAAGACAAGGGAGAAAGGGAAAGATACATACCCAACTGAATTCAAAAAGACACATACACCCAATGTTCACAGCAGCACTATTTCTATAGCTAAGGTATGGAAACAACCCAAATGCCCATTAACAGACAACTAGATTAAGAAGATTTAATACACATGCATGTGCGCACACACACACACACATTGAAATATTACTCAGCCACAAAAAATGAAATATGGCCATTTAAGAATCATGGACAAACCTCAAATTTATATATTTAAGAAGTAAGTCAGACAAAGACAAATATTATATAATGCCACTTACACATAAAATTTTAGAAATAATACAAACGAATCTATATGTAAAGCATGCTCACAGACATAGAAAACAAATTCACAGTTATGAAAAGGAAGAGGTAAGGGAGAAGGCCAAATTAGGAGCATGGTATTAACAGATATAAACTACGATACATAAAATATATAAACAACAAGGATTTACTATATATTATAGGGAACTACATTCAATATCTTATAATAACCTATAAAGAAATGTAGTCAGAAAAAATGAAATGACTATACTGTGTACCTGAAACTAACACAATATTGTAAATCAAATACACTTCAAATTTCTTAAAAGAAAAAAAAAAAAGCTTTATCTTGGTGACACGCACAAAATCAAGTCAAGGCCAGTTGCAAGAATCGTTCTTTATGATCACAGAGCAGGCAAGTCCCTCTAAGTGAATAGCCAGAAAGCATTATTATATTCATGTTCTTCTCACAAGCAAAGTGAATGTTTGCATTCTGAATGCTTCTTCTTTCAAGAAGAAAAAGGACACAGATAAGCTATATCTTGAATCATAAGCCATAACTATGAGAGGACACCTGAAATCAGAGAGTGAGGCTCCCTGGACTCATTTGAGATGGTTGATATCGCTGCCCAATCTACTATATCAGAGGTACCAAGGTGGAGCCTTCCTCAGCCCCTTCACCTTCACCCTTTTGATGGAGTCTCTGTGTGCATCATTATCACCTTGGTTAGTTTCACCATCTTCTTTCTCTTCATAATGACTAACCGCCTAACCAATGACATCAGTCATCTTCATTCCACTCAACATTGAAGTTCATCTCAGTATCTCCTCCTCTGGGCAAATCTCCCAGCCTGTCTTTTCAGCTTCGGCTTGTTGTTCCCTCCTCAGTGCTCTAAAATTGTATGCTCCTATGGATCCATCTCCTCCACCAGGCTGTGAGTGTCTCAAGCACTGAACTGATTTTCAATCTTTGTCTCCCCAGCACCTAGCAAATAAAGCTTGTGGGTATTCAAAATTCACTCAAAGAAGTAAAGATTAAGAGTACATTTCAACAACATGGAGCTTAATTCAGTCTCCAACCTCCTCTTAAGTTCAGTTCAGTTCAGTTCACAACTCTATATGAGCCCACCCCTTTTCCCCTGTACCCCTCAATACAGCTGTGGTTCTCAAATGACTGTACTCCTGTGCTTGCTTCTATACCTTCCCATCCCCAGCAAGAGGCCAATTCATGGTATAGCCCATCTGGGATATTGAGTAAGAAAGGGTAGCTACAAGAGACATTTGAGAATAAACATCAACAAGGGTTGATAGCAGACTGGATGTAGAAATTGGAGATGAGTGGGGAGCCAGGTAACCAGAAGGCTGCCACTGACACAGACAGTACAGTCAAAAAGAGCTTTAGGATAGGATAGTGGAACAGGTGAGTTCAGTTGAGGACAAGTTGACTTTAGGAGGTTAGCAGTGCTCAGGGGGATATTTCCAATAGGTCAATGGAACTATAAAACAAGTACCCCAAATTCCTGAAGGCACTAGAAGCTTAGAGATAAAAGGATTCTCCTCCTAGAGCCCTGAGGGAAAAATGAGGCCCTGCTAACAAATTGATTTCTTGCTTTTGGCCTCCAAAACTTTGAGAAAATAAATTTCTGTTGTTGAAAAAGTCTTGTGCCCCAAGAAAAGTAGTATGCCCAGAGTTGGGCATGTAGAATTCAGTCGCCATATTAAGATGAAAACAGAGGACATACAACATTATCCACTTGAGGATTCCAAAGACAAGAGAGTAGGCAAAGAAAAGCATCAGGACCAAGACTCAGTTTTGAAAGCACCATCGTATATGGGGGCAGGACATGGAGATGAGGACTCAAGGAATAAGTCAATACAGTGCCTGTCATATTAGAACCTGAGCAAAATGAAAAATCAGTAATACTGGTCCTATTTATTCAAAAGATGTATATTTTATTCATCATGGGTTTTGTATTGCCATTTTTTTTTAATATTTCTTATCTTGACAGACAAGATAGAATGCAACAGTCCAGCAAGAAAAGGAGACCTACAGCCACTGAGTCCCATGGCCAGAGCCCATACACTGGGTCCCACCAGCGCGGATGAAAACCCTGGCTCTGACATCTGTTAGGTGCATGATCTTAGGTACATGATCTCAAGTTGGTCACTTCACTCCCCTAAATTTGGTGTCCTCACCTGAAAAATAACACCCTCCTGGCAGTTGCCACAGTGCCTGCCCTAAAATTCTGTTCCCAAGGATTTCAGATTGGGAGGAGGAAAATGAAGAGGCTGGACAAAGAGGAGATGACAGTAGAAATGAAGAGCCAGGAGAGAGAGAAGAGATGGCACAGCCAGGAAATCAGGTTCTGTCCTCTCCACATATAATGGAGGGACAGATTCACACAGAATTGGGACATTCTATCAACTGTTCACATTTTATGTGTTGCTTTAAACTCTGGTTTTTTAGTATCTGTGACTTCCTTCCATTTGTTCGCGGAATGAAGAATCAAAATCTTTCCTCCCATCAGGTGGGAAAGGCCCAGTGCCCAGAGTGGACTGAATCCTAGCCACTATCAAGCCCAGCCCACTCTCCTGCCTCTGTATTCTTGAAGCATTCTCACAGTCCCTTTGATTAGTGCCCTCATGGTGACAACATACAGCCAATCTAGTGTGGCTCCAGGAGTACTGGGGAGAGGCCAGGTGAGGGAGGGGGGTCTGCCATTATCTCCTTCCCGACCATCTGTTTTCAGAAGCTTGTAACTCCCCAGTATGCTTTTCCCTGGTGGAAAATGACCATGTTTGGTGTCTGCCCAAAGGAGAATCTCTATGGAAAGTTTGAGAAAGATCCCCTCTGGCTGGGAATGTGAAAAAAGCCCGTGCCTTTCCCATTTGGAGAAAAAAAAAAGGAAAGAACATATTTGAGATGTGGTTATTTTTGTCTCTGTTTCAGAAGGAGCTGACTTGGATAGTGCTACTTGGCCTGCATCCCTACCTCTTTGTTGGGAAAGGCGGAGGGAAAAGTGATGCAGACCCCAAAATGTTTATGTCTGTTCTCAAGAATTTTTTCTCTTTTAGTAGATATGTTGTTGTGGTTGTTTTAGTCTCTCAGTTGCGTGTGACTCCTTTCTGACCCCATGGATTATAGCCCACCAGGGTTCTCTGTCCATGGGATTTTCCAGCCAAGAATACTGGAGTGGGGGCCATTTCCTCCTGCAGGGGATCTTCCCAACCCGGGGATAAAACCTGTGTCTCCTGCATTGCAGGCAGATTCTTTACCACTGAGCCACCAAGGAAGCCCTTTAGTAGATACAGCCTACAAATAATACAGTGTATAAATCTCAGAATCTTATCTGTACAGCTTGATGGATTGTTACATATGTATATAACCATTTAACTACTGCCCAATTCAAAAGGCTCCTTGTGCCTTTGCCTGACAATTCTCATCCATGAAAGTTAACCAGTTAGCTTTGCCTGTTCTTAAATTTCATATAAATGGAATCCTACAATAAGTATGCATGACATCTTGTTTCATTCACTCAATATAATGCCTATGATGTTCATTCATATGGTCACTTTTTGTATTCATTTGCTAGGGCTGCCAAAGTACCACACGCTGGGAAATTTATTTTCTCACTGTTCTGTAGGCTAGAAGCCTTAGAGCAAAATGTCAGCAGGGTTGGTTTCTTCTGAGGCCTCTCTCCTTGACTTGTGGATGACTGTATTCTCTCTGTCTTCACATGGTCTTTCCTCTGTGGTTGTCAGTGTCTCAATTTCCTCTTCTTTTAAGAAAACCAGTTATTTTGGATCGGGGACCATCCAAATGACATCATTTCAACTTAATTGCCTCTTTAAAGATTTTATCTCCAAATACAGTCACATGAGGTACTGGGAGTTAGATTTCAACATGTGAATTTGGTGAATGGTACACAACTCATACTATGATACTGGTTTGTTCTTTTCTATTGCCAAATTTTATTTCATTGTGTGATTCTATCAATTTATGTATTTGTAAATATATAACAATTAACATCTAACATCTGAATTATTTCCAACTTGAGACTATTACAAGCTATTAACATCTCTAGTACATGTTCTTGCCTAAAAAATCCCATGGACAGAGGAGTCTAGTGGGCTACAGTCTAAAGGGTTGCAAAGAGATGGACATGACTGAGCAACTGAGCACACACACAGGAGGCTTCTCAGGCAGACTCCTCAAAACAGAGTCCTTACCCTAAAGATTATGAATTCAGGACAGACCCATCACTCCCCATTTTCTTCCTGCATTCTGACTGCCCTGGTGCTGGAAATTCCTGCAAAAATTACTCCCCTGACTTACAATCTTGTCTTTCCTAATGTCTTCAAACTTGAAAACTGACTCAACTTGAAGAGAACAAGAAGAAAACCATGACTTATCCAGGCCCCCAAATACAAGTCTGGGTCCTCAGAACCAGCAGCACAGGGGAACATATTTGGAAAATAAATAAATAAAGCAAATCTTTATCTTGTTCTTTAGACTGAAAGCAAATTTTAAGTATAAAAAAGCAGGAGGGGGGCTTAAGATGGGGAACACAGGTACACCCAGGGAGTATCATGTCAATGTATGACAAAACCAATATAATAACGTAAAGCAAAAAAAAAAAAAAGTAACTATGAAAGTATTAGAAGGAAAAAGTGGTAAATATATTTATAATCCTAGAGTGCAATGTCCTTTCTAAACAAGATAAAAACCCAGACACCATAAAGGAAATGATTGCTACTTCTGACTACATAAAAATTTAAATTGTTTGAGGTAAAAGTACCATGGAAGTCAAAAGATGAACAACAGAGAGGGGTGAAATTTGCCATACATTTGTCAAAGAGCTATTTTTCTGAATTTACCACAAAAAAAGTTATACAAATCAGAAAGGTCCTGACAACTCCATAGGAAAAAAAAAATGGAGAAAAGGGTAAAAACAGGAGGCTACAAAAGAAGAAATGCAGATGTCAATATACATGAGAAAACGTGCTCTGCTTAATCATAAGTAAGTAAATGCAAATTAAAACATTAAGATACCTTTCTAAATCTAATTGTATTATCAGGAATACAAACATTTAACAGGGGTCATTTGATGAGATTTGGGGGAAACAGGCATATATCAACATGTGCACTATTAGTGTGTGTGTAAATTGACAATTTGGCCACACCATCAAACATTACAACTTGTATAGCATTTGATCCAGCAATTCCACTGTTAGCAAAGTAGTTTCCAGATATACTGTCAAAAGTGATCAATATATATGTTCATTACAGCTCTACTTTATAGAAGCAAAAAATGAACTGAAAGCAATCTAAATTTCAGCCAATAAGGAAAATGGGCAATAAATAGTAGTATATCTATTTTAATGCAATATTGTATCTATGAAAGAAGAGAATTAGGTAGAACTGGATGTACTGATATAAATAAATTTCCAAGACATATTAAGTGATGGATGTAATGTAAATGTCTAATGTCTCTTCCTTCATAGAACTGGGAACTCCCCTTAGGTCCCAAATAAGTTTTTTTCTCCAAGACGCTGACTTACAGGTAAGTTCTACCTAGCCCAGCTACTGAGTAGCATGCCCTGCTGGAGAAATGAGTGATCCCACAAAATACTCCAAATCAGAGCAAGATCTGATTTCTTGCAAAGTTCTTACACTTCCTAGGAAGTCTATACCTTCCTAGCAAGGTATTCAGTTTCCTCACTTGTCAAATGAGGCAAATAGATCCATAATCTCAAAGGCCCCTTCCAGGTCTGTAAGGAAACTGAGTGAAACAAATGTTCTCCCTCTACCACAGCTTCTGTGGAATTCACTCTCAGAGATTCTAGGGATCTAATACACCTGGATTCAAATCCCAGCTCCCCCCTTACAAGGTCTATGACCTTGGGAAAATTATTTACACCCTTTGAATTCATTTCCTTATTTAAATAATAGAAAAAATAATACTTTGTAGGCAAGGACGCTCACCAAGTTTCCACTCCAGATAAACATACTCTTTCTGGGGTTCCAAGTGGCCTCCATGTTGCCAAACTAACTGGGCATTCCTTTGTCTTTATCGTGCCTCTTTGTGACATCTGACAGTATCTCTTACAGCCTCCTCAATCTCTTTGAAGTTCTTCCTTCTCCTTCTTTGTCCCCAGCCTCTCCTATTTTCTCCCCCTTCCCCAGCCACTGTTTCTTACTCTTTCTTATGGGATTTTCTTCATCTTGTGTCAGTGTTTTTAAGTACATAAAAAGAAGTTCAACCTCACTCACAACAAAAGGAATGCAAACTAAAATGAGATCATTTTTCACCCATCAGATTAACAAAGTATGAAGAGTTTGGGAACAGTCTTTGGGCAATGATGTAGGGAAACAGGCATTCTTGTGCGTTAGAGAAGCATAATTTGTAAGCCTTTTTGGAGGGCAATTTGGTGCAATCAAAATTTTAAATGTATAAGAGGATCTAACCCAGCAATTCTATTTATAAGATTTTTCAATAGAGAAGGGGGCTTCCCTGATAGCTCAGTTGTTAAAGAATCCACCTGCAATGCAGGAGACCCCAGTTCAATTCCTGGATCAGGGAGATCCATGGTGAAGGGATAGGCTACCCACTCCAGTATTTTTGGGCTTCCCTGTGGCTCAGCTGGTAAAGAATCAGCCTGCAATGTGGGAGACCTGGGTTTGATCCCTGGGTTAGGAAGATCTCCTGGAGAAGGGAAAAGCTACCAGTATTCTGGCCTAGAGAATCCCATGGACTGTATAATCCATGGAGTCACAAAGAGTCGGACACGACTAAATATATAAGAGGATCTAACCCAGCAATTCCATATATAAGATTCTATACTAGAGAAAAAATCTACTAGATATATTCCCAATGCCCATTCTTTACTACAGAAACTAATTTTGTTGTCATAGCAACAAGTCAAACTAAAGGACATTTCCCACCTTCCCTTAAGATAGGGATGGTTATTTGATGCAGGTCTGACCCATTGGATATAAGCAAAAAAAATTTGGAAGGCTTCCAGAAAATCTCTTTTAAAGAATAACAAACTCCGCTGATGATGCACCCTTCTCACCTATGTTGTCGTCTTTCCTTTCTCCTTCCTGGAATGTGTATGTGATAGCTTGATTTGGAGCAGCTGTCTTCTAACCATAAGGAAAAGGACCTGGAGAATTTGCTGTAATGTTATTGAGACACTAAACATAGTAGACACTGAAGAGATCAAGAAGAGGTAGAAAGACTACATAGGAAAACTGTACAAAAAAGATCTAAATGAACCAGATTACTAAGTGGTGTGGTCAGCCACCCAGAGCAAGACATCCTGGAGAGTCAAGTCAAGTGGGTCTTAGAAAGCACTGCTGTTAATAAAGCTAGTGGATGCGACAGAATTCCAGTAGAACTATTCAAAATCCTAAAGGATGATGCCATCAAGATGTTGCATTCAATATGTCAGCAAATCTGGACGATCCAGCAGTGATCACAGGACTGGGAAAGGTTAATCCTCATCCCAATTCCCAAGAAGGGTGGTACTAAAGAAGGAGATAACCATCAGACAATTGCATTCATCTCCTATGCTAGTAAGGCCATGCTTAAAATTTTGCATGCTAAGCTTCAGCATTACGCAAAACAAGAACTTCCAAATGTCCAAGCTGGGTTTAGAAAGGGAAGAGAAAACCAGAGATCAAATTGCCAACACCCTCTGAATCATAGAGAAAGCAATGGAATTCCAGAAAAACATCTACATCTGTTTTATTGACTACGCAAAAGCCTTTGTGGGTCATAATAAACTGTTGAAAGCTCTTAAAGAAATGGGAGTGCCAGACGATCTCATCTGTCTCCTGAGAAACCTGTATGCAGGTCAAGAAGCAACAGTCTGAACCTGTATGGAACAACTGATTGGTTCAAGATCTAGAAAGGAGCACAACAGGGCTGACTGCTCTCATCCTGATTGTTTAAGCTATATGCTGACCACATCATGAGAAATGCTAGTCTGGGTGAGTTACAAGCTGGAATCAAGATAGAAAGAAACATCAACACCTCAGATATGCGGATGATACTAATGTAATGGGAGAAAGTGAAGAGGAACTAAAGAGCCTCTTGATGAGGGTGAAGGAAGAGAGTGAAAGAGCTGGCTTAAAACTAAATATTAAAAACACTAAGATCATCGTATCCGGCCTCATTACCTCATGGCAAAAAGAGTGGGGAAAGCTGGAAGTAGTGACAGATTTCCTCTTCTTGGGCTCTAAAATCACTGTGGATGATGACAGCATCCATGAAATCAGAAGACGTTTGCTTCTTGGCAGGAAAGGATGATGCCGTAGATAAACCTAGACAGTGTGTTGAAAAGCAGAGGCTTTACTCCACTGACAAAGGTCCATATAGTCTTCCCAGAGGTCACATATGGTTGTGAGAGCTGGACTGCAAAGAAGGCAAAGCACCAAAGAATTGATGCCTTCAAACTGTGGTGCTGGAGAAGGCTCCTGAGAGTCCCTTGGAGAGCAAGGAGATCAAACCAGTCAATCTTAAAGGAAATCAGCCTTGAATAATAAATATTTGGAAGGACTGATGCTGAGGCTGAAACTCCAGAATTTGGTCATCTGATGATTTGGTTCGCTGATATTTGATCATTAGCCGACTCACTGGAAAAGTCCCTGATACTGGGAAAGATTGAGGGCAGAAGGAGGAGAGAGTATGAGAGGATGAGATGGCTGGATGGCATCACTGACACAATGGACATGAACTTGGGCAAACTCGGAGATGGTGAGGGACAGGGAGCCCTGCTGTGCTGTAGTCTGTAGGGTCACAAAGAGTTAGACTCAACTGGGCCACTAAACAAGAACAAACCAATGTCAGCATTTGCCTACCCTAGATTTCTCATGACATGAGAAAAAATAAAATTTTTATATTATTTAAATCACTTTGTGCTTCCCTCATGGCTCAGATGGTAAAGAATTTGCTGCAGTGCAGGAGACCCAGGCTCAACCCTAGGTCAAGAAGATCCCCTGGAGAAGGGAATGGCTAAATTTCTCTTACATTAAACCAAAATTAATCCTAAATTTTGTTTGTACAAACAAGGATATTTAGGCAATATTGCTTATACAGCAAAAGTCTGGAAACATACTGAATTCCCACTTGTAAGGAACTGGTTAATTAAATTATGGTATACGCATATGATGGAATATTATACAATTCTTTAAACGAATGAGGTAGATTTTTGATGTGAAGAACTGACTTATTAGAAAAGACCCCAATGCTGGGAAAGATTGAAAGCAGGAGGGAAAGGGGATGATAGAGGATGAGATGGTTGGCTGGCATCACCATCACGATTGACACGAGTTTGAGCAAGCTCCAGGAGTTGGTGATGGACAGGGAAGCCTGGTGTGCTGCAGTTCATGGGGTCACAAAGAGTCGGACACCATTGAGTGACTGAACTGAGCAATGATCTCCAAGATATTTCAGTTCGGTTCAGTCGCTCAGTGGTGTCCGACTCTTTGCAACCCCATGGACTGCAGCACGCCAGGCCTCCCTGTCCATCACCACCTCCCAGAGCTTACTCAAACTCATGTTCATCTAGTCAGTGATGCCATCCAACCATCTCATCCTCTGTCATCCCTTCTCCTCCTGCCTTCAATCTTTCCCAGCATCAGGGTCTTTTCAAATGAGTCAGTTCTTCACATCAGGTGGCCAAATTATTGGAGTTTCAGCTTCAACATCAGTCCTTCCAATGAATATTCAGGACTGATTTTCTTTAGGATGGACTGGTTGGATCTCCTTGCAGTCCAAGGGACTCTCAAGAGTCTTCTCCAACACCACAGTTCAAAAGATATTTTTGATATTTAGTTTTTTTTTTTTTGGTGATATAGAATTCTATTATTTTTCTGTTGACCAATCATGATACAATGGTATTAAAGTGAGTAAGAATTACAAAATCACATAGTAAAAGATGTTTATCAGTTCTTGCAATCGATAGCCAGACAGAAAATAGAAGATAATTACAATTGCAAACCCTAATCGGAACATGATTAACCTAATATAAAATGATTACATACAATTTGGGGGGTCAGGCAAAGTGACGTGGTAAGTAGAAGTGCATACATGCACATGTTTTCATCATGCAGCTAGTCTATGTCTTTTGGTTGGTGCATTTAATCCATCTACATTATGGTAATTGTCAATATGTATGATTCTATTACCGTTTTCCTAATTGTTTTGGGTTTATTTTCTGTAGGTCTTTTCTTTCTCTGGTGTTTTCTGCCAACAGAAGTTCCTTTAGCATGTGCTGTAAAGCTGGTTTGGTGGTGCTGAATTTTCTTAACTTGCTTGTCTGGAAAGCTTTTGATTTGTCTATCAAATCTGAATGAGAGTCTTGCTGGGTAGAGTATTCTTGGTTGTAAGTTCTTCCCTTTCAACACTTTAAATATATCATGCCATTCCCTGTTGTTTTTTGAGTTTCTGTTGAAAATGAGCTGGTAGCCTGATGGGAGTTTCCTTGTATGTTATTCTTCATTTTTCCCTTGTTGCTCTTAGTACTTTATCTTTGTTTTTAATTTTTGTGCATTTGATTATTATGTGTCTTGGTGTGTTCCTCCTTGAATTTTTCCTGCCTGAACTCTCTGTGCTTCCTAGACTTGGTTGACTATTTCCTTTTCCATGTTAGGGAAGTTTTCAGCTATTAACTCTTCAAATATTTTCTCAGGTCCTTTCTCTCTCTCTTTTCCTTCTGGTACCCCATAATGTGAATGTTGGTGCATTTAATGTCGTCCCGGAGGTCTAAAAGAAGGCTGTCTTCATTTTTTTTATTCTTTTTTCTATATTCTGTTCTGTGGCACTGATTTCCACCATTCTGTCCCCAAGATAATTTATCCACTCTTCTACCTCTGTTATTCAGCTATTGATTCCTTCCAGTGTATTATTCATCTCTATTTGTTTGTTCTCTAGTTCTCATAGGTCTTTCATAAACATTTCTTGCATCTTCTCCATTCTTTTCCCAAGATCCTGGATCATCTTTACTATCATTATTCTGAATTCTTTTCATGGAAGGTTGCCTATCTCTACTTCATAGACTTGTTTTTCTGGGGTTTTATATATTCCCTTCATCTGGGGCATAACTCTCTACTTGTTCATCCTGATTAACTTTCTATAATGTGGTTTTTTTCTAGCTATGGGATTGTGGGTTCTTCTTGTTTCTTCTAGTCTGCCCTCTGATGGATGATGCTAAGAGGTTTCTGTAAGTTTCTTGATGGGAGGGACAGAGTGGGGAAATCTAGGTCTTGCTCTGGTGGGCAGGGCCTTGATCAGTAAAGCTTTAATTCAATTATATGCTGATATGTGGGGTTGCACTCTCTCCCTGGTACTTGTTTGGCCTGAGGTGACCCAGTCCTGGGGTATGTGGGCTCTATGGTAGAGTTAATAGCAATTTCCAAGACGGCTTACACCAAGGGAGACCTTCCAGGACTACTGCTGCCAGTGCCCCTATTCCTGCAGTGAGCCCCTACTGACCCACACCTCCACACTAGCAGGCAGTTTGGTTCAGTCACCTGTGGGGTCACTGCTGCTTTCCTCTGGGACTTGGTGTGCCCAAGGTTTTGCTTGTGTCCTCTAATACTGTAGTCTCTGTTTCCCCCAGTCCTGTGCAAGTCCTATAATTAAATTCTACTGGCCATCAAGGCCAGATTCAATGGGAATTCCCAGGCCCTTTGTCAGATTCTTAGGCCTGGGAAGCCAGGTTCAGAACCTTCACAATAGTGCAAGAACTTCTTTGATATTATTGTTTTCCAGTTTGTGGGTCATCCACGTGGCAAGTATGGAATTTGATTGTATCATGATTACAACCTTCCCATCTCACTTCAGCTTCTTCTTTGTCTTTGAATGTGGGGTATCTTTTTTGGTGAGTTCCAGCATTCTCCTGTTGATGGTTGTTCAACAGCTAGTTGCAATTTTGGTGCTCTCACAGCAGGAGATGAACACATGTCCTTCTACTCTGCCATCTTGAACCAGAAACCCTATTTAGTTAAGTTTTGGGGGGAAATGATATAGAAAACTAAACACAGTGTGCTAACATTTATGTAAAATTGTTTTACAGGCTTAGAACTTTTCCAGAATACAGATAAAACTGATATGCCTTTGAAAATGGTGCCTGGATTACTAGGAATCAGGAATGAGCAGGTGGGAGACTTGCCATTCACTGCATACCCTTTTGTATTGCTTGACTATCTACCAGGTGAACATTTTATCTTCCAAAAAAAAGTTTGTCAATTAGAATTAAATTATACTGCTTTATCAAACAGAGAGAAAGAGCCAGAATGAAGAAGGAAAGTCAGTGAATTCCATCACTCATTCTTCTCCCTTCGTTCTTTTTATTGGATGACCCTGTCCCATGGCCTCAACAGTCACATGATGGTCCCAAACTTGGATATTCAGTCATGTATTCACTGATGAATCCACACTTACCCATCTGACCACTCTCCGAACATCATAACATGGAAGTCCTATGGGCACCCAAAATTCAGTATGCCCAAACCTACACTACTCCTCCACCTGTGTTTTCTGAAAAACATGCCAGGTTTAAGCCAGCAATGCCTATTCAGTGGCCCTGCCATCTATGAAGTGAAGAAATTCTCCAACTCCTGCTTTCTACCCTGTGTCTCAACCTCACCCCTCTCCCATCTGGTTTCCTTGGACTTCTTAGAGATTTTGCACTAGTCAGAACCTTCCAACAGTGTAGCCATATGCCCTAATGTAGACATACGCTGCTGCTGCTGCTGCTAAGTCACTTCAGTTGTGTCCGACTCTGTGTGACCCCACAGACGGCAGCCTACCAGGCTGCCCCGTCCCTGGGATTCTCCAGACAAGAACACTGGAGTGGGTTGCCATACAGTGCTGCTGCTGCTAAGTCACTTCAGTCGTGTCGGACTCTGTGTGACCCCACAGACGGAAGCCCACCAGGCTCCCCCGTCCCTGGGATTCTCCAGGCAAGAACACTGGAGTGGGTTGCCATTTCCTTCTCCAATGTGTGAAAGTGAAAAGTGAAGTTGCTCAGTCGTGTCTGACCCTTAGCGACCCCATGGACTGCAGCCTACCAGGCTCCTCCATCCATGGGATTTTCTAGGCAAGAGTACTGGAGTGGCTTGCCATTTCCTTCTCTGTGCCATACGCTGCTAATGCCCAAATGTAGCCATATGCTACTAATCGGGTTTTGCCCCTCAGCAGCATACACTACCGGAGAAGGCAATGGCACGCCACTCCAGTACTCTTGCCTAGAAAATCCCATGGATGGAGGAGCCTGGTAGGCTGCAGTCCGTGGGGTCGCTAAGGGTCGAACACAACTGAGCGACTTCACTTTCACTTTTCACTTTCACACATTGGAGAAGGAAATGGCGACCCACTCCAGTGTTCTTGCCTGGAGAATCCCAGGGACGGGGGAGCCTGGTGAGCTGCCATCTATGGGGTCACACAGAGTCGGACACGACTGAAGTGAGCATACAATACTCTCGTCATTTTTTATTCACTCTCTTCCCGCCTAGACTGAAATTCCCATGGGAAGAAGAAACAATCTTGTGTATTTCTCTGATAAATTCCTCATACTGATAGCAAGACCCAATAGCAGAGTTCAGACACCAATTGCACAAGCTGAAAGCTGTAGCCATTATCTCACCCTCCACATTCAATCATATCCCATTACTACAGCTCCTTCATTAGCCTCAAAACCATTCACTTCTCTCCATCTTCAAAGTCACAATCCTAATACAAGCCTTGTCACTTCTCCCCCAGATCCATAGCCACAGTACTCAACAGGTCTCCCTAAGTCTAACCTGGCCCTTCTAGTGCTAATGTCAGAATGGAATGTGTAAAATGGTAAATTTGTCATGTCACTAAGCAAACAAATAATAATAATAAACAAACACGGATTGTAAAGGTTCACTGTTGTGTTCAGACCTTATTACAGCCACAAGGCCTCCAAAAGGCCTTTCCACTCCTGCCTCACACCTCTAGTCTATCTCAAAACTCTGACCTCAATCACATGAAACAATTTACACTTCCTTAAAAGTGTCAGTGCTTTAAAACTCTGTGCCTTCACACAAGTTCCTTCCTCTGCATGGAACATAGCCAACATTTCCCACCACTACCCCTTAGTTTTCCTTTTAGTTAAACCCTTCAAACTTAGCTCAAATATTACCACCTTCAAGAAGCCATCCAGGAGGGAACAAGATGGCAGAGGAGTAGGTAGATGTAGAGTCCATCTCTCTCCACAGATACATCAGGAATACACCTTCAGACACAGAAGTGCTTGCAGAACACCAGCTGAGAGCAGGCAGGAGTACCTGACCCCCAGAAAAGAAAATATAGAACCATGCAAAACTCGGTAAGATGAAAAAACTAAGGGTGGAAACAGGAGAATTAGTTGGACTGGACCTACCCTCGGCGGGTGAGGGAACTGAAGCAGGGGCAATTGTTTCAGTCAGAGGAGAAACATTTGAGGCTGAGAGTAAAGCAGCTGATCTGAAGCAACCTAAATGGAATGAGAATCAGACAGTCCTTGCCGCAGCCATATGTACCCTTGTCAGGAACATGGGTCCCCTAGAAGGCACAGCATCTGGGAGCTGGAGTGTAGGGATTGTGGAGCAATCCCAGGGTGAAGTCTGCTGTTGACTGTGGGAAAACAACCCAAGGGGACATGAGGGAGGATACTGTGGTGGGAAATGTCTGTGGAGGAAAGCCAGGCAGCCATGGAAGCAAGGCAGTACTGCTGAGTCATGCATAGTGGGTGCAGCCGTCACCGTAGCCTCTCACTCCCCCCACATACCAGCTGAACAATAGAGAGGTTGGCCCATCAAGTGCCTGACGTTGGGAACAACAGAGTAGAACCCCACCCAGGGTGCCCCTTTAAGTGCCTGATGCACTGAACAACAGAGACAGACCCCAGGCAAGGGACCCCTCTAAGTGCCTGAAGGTGCAGAGCAACAGAGAAAGACTAGCCAATGAGACCTTCTAACCAACAGCTGCTAGAGGCTCAAAAAAGACTCTGCTGCTGCTGCTGCTGCTAAGTCACTTCAGTCGTGTCTGACTCTGTGTGACCCCACAGACGGAAGCCCACCAGGCTCCCCTGTCCCTGGGATTCTCCAGGCAAGAACACTGGAGTGGGTTGCCATTTCCTTCTCCAAAGACTCTGACAGGGCCACAATTCCAGTGGCTGAGGCAGTCTGTGTCCCTGCACACTTGGCGCCAACAGGGTCCCCGCGACCCAAGCAGCTGCACCACCTTCATGCTCAACTCTCACAGGGTTGAGGAGGAGGGCAGTAGAGAGCTGCCACAGGCTTGGAAAAGTCTTGTGTCTGCACATGTAGGGTCACTTCAGTCGTGTCCAACTGTGCAACCCTGTGGACTGTAGCCTGCCAGGCATCTCTGTCTATGGGGTTCTCTAGGCAAGAATACTGGAGTGGGTCGTCATACCTTTCTAGAGCACTATATTTCCTACTGTCCTAGCCACCAACTCCCCTGAGTACCTAGTGCTGCCAGGACTCCTGCAACCCAAGCAGCTACACCACCTCCACACCTGGCACTCATGAGACCAGACCCAAGTCCTTCAGGGCAGCCTCAGGAGCAAACCCCTGTGGACAACCCACATGCAGAGGTGGAAATAAACCACAATTGAAACCCAGGGGCAGTATGGCTAAGGAAGAAGACCCAAAACCTTCCCACCAGGTGTACAGCTGAAGATTAAATCCACACGATCAACTAGGCAGACTCTGTGTCTATGAAATATATAAAAGGACATTGAGAGCTCCCACACAAGAAAATGCACTAGTTCTGACAGCTGTGGACATTGGAAGCAAGAACACACAGGAGTAGGAACAGATTAGAACCTGAGCTGCTCCCATAGCAGGTCCGGATACCTGCGCAGTGTTGGAGGGCATCCTAGGGAGGCAAGGTAGACTGTGATTCCCAGCGAGAGAAAGAACACTGACAGCAGAGACTTAAGAAAAACATTTATTATTATTTTATTTTGACTTGTTCTGTGGTTTCTCTTGGATTTTTTTTTCATTTATTCATTTCTCCTTTTTTTTTTCCTTTTTTTCTTTCCCTTTGTTGTAGTTGTCAATTTTATTAGTAATATTAAATCTATTTAGCCTTTTGAGGTTTTTTTTCAATCACACTTTTTATTCCTGTTATAAACTTCTGCCTCTATGTTGGCCTTTTGCAGTTATGTGGAATTTTTCTATATTTCTCTCTTTTTTTAATTTAAATTTTTAAGTTGTTAAATTTATTATTTTTTCTACATGTATTCCTTGTTTGCTTTCCCTACTGTTCTTTCCCCCTTGCAGTTAATCTTTAATATATATAAATCTTCTTTATCTACTTCGATTTAACTTTCCATTTGAATTCTTTCTTTCTTTTCTTTCTTTCCTTTCTTTTTCTCACCATATTTGTTAGTTTTGTTTTCATTGCTTTATTCCCACTTGGCACCTTGCTTTAGTTTTGTTTTCCAGTTTGTGCTTTAGTTAGTTTTGTTCTTAACTGGTGCATATCATTTTTGGTTTCCTTTGTCCACTGGGTCAATCTATTGTACTTTATTTTTGTTGAACTGTTTTGATTTTGCTTATAGGTATATATGTATGTGTGTATATTTCATTATTTTAATTATTATTTACCTGATTTTGTAATTGCCATTTCTCTGAGGTGCGTCTTTTGTTTCTCATTTTTGAGTATTTGTTTCAATCCCATTCAATGCCATAACAAACCACCTATGGAATCTCCATTCTTGGCCAGAGATCAAGTCCTAAGCCTTTGGAGTAGGATTGCTGACTCCAAGACCCTAGACTGCCAGAGAACTCCTAAACCTAGGGAAGTATCAAATAGTGAGAACTCCCACAAAGGCAACCACTTGTATACAAGATGCAGCATCACCCAAGTTCCAGTAGCACCCTGTGCAGGACATCTCATCCAAACAACAAACATTGAAACATGTATATTATCATATGTGAAATGAATCGCCAGTTCAGGGTCGATGCATGTTACAGGATGCTCGGGGCTGGTATGCAGGGATGACCCAGAGGGAGGATAAGGGGAGCAGGGAGGTGGGAGGGGGGTTCGGGAGGGGGAACTCATGTACACCCGGGGCAGATTCATGTCAATGTATGGCAAAACCAACCAATATAATATTGTAAAATAAAAAAAAAAATTAAAAAAATTAATAATAATAATTAACCTCCAATAAAAATTTTAAAAAAAAAGAAAATACAAATGAAATCATCAGCAAACAGGAGTATCACCTTACTCAGCCCTACCCCTCAAAAGAAAAAAAAATAATTTATCTACTCTTACAGGAGAGCACAAGTCACACCCTACGTGATGCTGACACAAGCCACTGGACCAATCTTATGAGAGCAGTAACCAAAAGGAAGAAAGAATTCGACCTTGAAGCTTGGAAATAAGAGACCTCAAACACAATAAATTTTAAAAATGAAAAAGCAGAAAAATACTGCACAAATGAAGGAACAAACTAGAAAAATACAAGTTTAAATAAACGATGAGGAAATAGGCAAACTAGGAGAAAATCAAGAATCAATTAACAAAGACCTAGAATAATTAAAGAATAAACATACAGAGACAAACAACACAATTACTCAAATTAAAGACACTCTAGAAGGAATCAATAGAATATCTGAAGCAGAAGAACAGATCAGTGAGCTGACAGATACAATGGTGGAAATAATTGCTAAAGAGCAGAATATAGTAAAAAGGGGAACTTATGTAAACCCGGGGCAAATTCATATCAATGTATGGCAAAACCAACCAATATAATATTGTAAAATAATTTGCCTCCAATAAAAAATAAATTAATTACCTAAAAACAAACAAACAAACAAAAAAAAAGAATATAGTAAAAAGAATGAAAAGAACTGAGATAGTCTCAGAAACCTCTGGGACAATATTAAATGCATCAACATTTTGAATTATAGAGGTCCCAGAAGAAGAAGAGAAAAAGAAATGGTATGAAAAAATTTTTGAAGAGATTATAGTTGAAAATTTCCCCAACATGGAATAGGAAATAGTCAATCAAGTCCAAGAAGTACAGAGTCCCAATAAGGATAAACCCAAGGAGAAACACACCAAGACAAATACTAATCAAACTAACAAAGATTAAACACAAAGAAAGAATATTAAAGAAGCAAGGGGAAAGCAACAAGTAACATACAAGGAAAACCCCATATGTTTAACAACTGATCTTTCAGCATAAACTCTGTAGCCAGAAGAGAATGGCAGAATATACTTAAAGTACTGAAAGGGAAAAAGCTACAACCAAGATTACTCTACCTGGCAAGAATCTTATTAAAATTGATGGAGAAATCAAAAGCTTTACAGACAAACAAAAGTTAAGAGAATTCAGTACCACCAAAAAGCTTTCCAACAAAGGTTAAAGGGACTTATAGAGTCAGAAAATACAAGAGATAAAAAAAAGGATCTACAAAAACAAATCCCAAATTAAGAAAATAGCAAAAGGAATATGCTGCTGCTGCTGCTAAGTCGCTTCAGTAGTGTCCGACTCTGTGCGACACCATGGACAGCAGCCCACCAGGCTCCCCCGTCCCTGGGATTCTCCAGTCAAGAACCCTGGAGTGGGTTGCCATTTCCTTCTCCAAAGCATGAAAGTGAAGTCACTCAGCCATGTCCAACTCTTCGTGACCCCATGGACTGCAGCCTACCAGGCTCCTCCATCCATGGAACATATATATCAATAATTACTTCAACTGTAAGTGGATTAAATGTTCCTAACCAAAAGACACAGACTGGCTGAAAGGATGCAAAAACAAGACCTACATGTTTGCTGTCTACACGAAACCCACTTCAGATCTAAAGACACATATAGACTGAAAATGAGAGGATGGAAAATATATTCCATGCAAATAGAAATCAAAAGAAATCTGGAGTAGCAATCCTCATATCAGACAAAATAGATCTTACAATAAAGAATACTGCAAGAGATAAGGAAGGACACTACATAATGATCAAAGGATAAGTCCAAGAGGAAGACACAACAATTGTAAATATCTATGCACCCAACATAGGAGCAGCTCAATGCATAAGACAAACACTAACAGACATAAAAGGAGAAATTGACAGTAACACAATAATAGCAGGAGAGTTTAACACCCCACTTACACCAAAGGACAGATAATCAAAACAGAAAATTAACAAGGAAACACAAGTCTTAAATGATACATTAGACAAGATGGATCTCATTAATATCTTCAGGGCTTTCCATCTAAATGCAGAAGAATACACCTTCTTCTCAAGTGCACCTGGAGCATTCTCCAGGATAGACCACATCTTGGGTCACAAATCAAACCTCAGTAAATTTGAAAAAATTGAAATCATACCAAACATCTTCTCCAACCACAATGCTATGAGACTAGATATCAATTACAAGAAAAAAAAACTGTAAAAAACACAAATACATGGAGATTAAACAATACATTTCTAAATAATGAACAGGTTACTGAAGAAATCAAAAGGGAAATAAAAAAATTCCTAGAAACAAATGACAATGAGAACACAACTCAAAACCTATGGGATGCAGCAAAAGCAGTTCTAAGAGGGATGTTTATAGCAATACAATCCTAACTCAAGAAACAAGAAAAACATCAAATAGATAACCTAAATTTACACCTAAAACAGCTGGAAAAGGAAGAACAAGCAAACACCAAAATTAAGAGAAGGAAAGAAATCATAAACATCAGAGCAGAAATAAATGAAAAAGAAATGAAAAAAATAGTAAAGATTAATAAAACTAAAAACTGGTTCTTTGAGAAGATAAAATTGGCAAACCTTTAGCCAGACTCATCAATTAAAAAAAAGAGAGAAGAATCAAATCAACAAAATTAGAAATGAAAAAGGAGATATTGCAACAGGCAATGCAGAAATACAAAGGATTATAAAAGACTATTATGAACAACTATATGGCAATAAAATGGATAACCTGAAAGAAATGGATGGATTTTTAGAAAAGTTCAATCTTCCAAGACTAAAATAGGAAGAAATAGAAATCATAAACAACCCAATTACAAGCACTGAAATCGAAACTGTGATCAAAAATCACCCAAAAAATGAAAGCTCAGCATCAAATGTCTTCAGAGGTAAATTCTATCAGACATTTAGAGAAGAGCTAATGGCTATCCTTCTAAAACTCTTTCAAAAAATTGCAGAGGAAGGAACATTTCCAAACTAATTCTATGAGGCCACCATCATCCCGATACCAAAAGCAGAAAAAGACAACACACAAAAAAGAAAACTACAGGCCAATATCACTGATGAACATAGATGCAAAAACCTTCAACAAAATTCTAGCAAACAGAATTCAACAACACATTAAAAAGTTCATACACCATGATCAAGTCATGTTTATTCCAGGAATACAAGGATTCTTCAATATAGGCAAATCAATCAATGTGATACACCATATTAACAAACTGAAAGATAAAAATCGTATGATAATCTCAACAGATGGAGTAAAAGCCTTTGACAAAATTCAGCACCCATTTATGATTAAAGTTCTTCAAAAAATGGGCAAGAAGGAACCTCCTCAACATAGTAAAGGCCATATATGAAAGCCCACAGCAAACATTATTCTCAATGGTGAAAAATTGAAAGCATTCCTCCTAAGATCAGGAACAAGACAAGGGTGTCCACTCTCGCTACTATTATTTAATACAGTTTTGGAAGTCCTAGCCAGGGCAATCAGAGAAGAAAAAGAAATAAAAGGAATCCAGATGGGAAAAAAAGAAGTAAAACTCACTGTTTTCAGATGACATGATACTATACATAGAAAACCCAAACGAAACTATTAGAAAATTATTAGAGCTAATCAGTGTATTTAGCAAAGTCGCAGGATACAAAATCAATACACAGAAATCACTTGCATTTCTATACACTAACAATGAAAAATCGGAAAAAGAAATTAAGGAGTCAATTCCATTCACCACTGCAACTAAAAGAGTAAAATATCTAGGAATAAAACTACCTCAGGAGACAAAAGGCCTATATACAGAAAATTATAAGACACTGATGAAAGGAATCAAAGACAACACAAGCAGGTGAAGAGATATTCCATGTTCCTAAGTAGGAAGAGTCAATATCGTGAAAATGACTATACTACCAAACTCAATCTACAGATTCAATGCAGTCCTTATCAAATTACCAATAGCATTTTTCACAGTACTAGAACAAAAAATTTCACAATTCATAGGGAAACACAAAAGACCCTGAATAGCCAAAGCAGTCTTGAGAAAGAAGAATGGAGCTGGAAGAATCAACCTTTCCTGACTTCAGATGATACAACAAAGCTACAGTCATCAAAACAGTATGGTACTGACACAAAATCGGAAATATAGACCAATGGAACAAGATAGAAAGCCCAGAAATAAACCCACACACCAGTGGATAGCTTATTTTTTACAAAGGAAGCAAGAATATACAATGGGACAAAGATAGCTTCTTCAATAAGTTTTGCTGGGACAACTGGACAATTACATGTAAAAGAATTAAATTAGAACACTTTCTAACACCATACTCAAACTCAAAATGGATGAAAGAGCTTAATGTAAGACCAGAAAATATAAAACTCTTAGAGGAAAACATAAGCAGAACACTCAAGGACATAAATCAAAGCAAGATCCTCTGTGACTGACCTCTTAGAGTAATGGAAATAAAAACAAAAATAAACAAGTGGGACCTAATTAAACTTACAAGCTTTTGCACAGCAAAGGAAACTATAAACAAGGTAAAAAGACAATGGGAGAAAATAATAGCAAAAGAAACAATTGACAAGGATTAATTTCCAAAATATACAAGCTTCTCATACAAGTAAATACTAGAAAAAAACAAACAACCCAATCAAACAGTGGGAAAAAAGGCCTAAACAGACATTTCTCCAAAGAAGACATACAAATGGCTAACAAACATGAAAAGATGCTCAACATCACTCATTATTAGAGAAATGCAAATCAAAACTGCAATGAGATACCACCTCACACCTCTCAGAATGGCCATCAACAAAGTCTACAAACAATAAATGCTGGAGAGGGTGTGGAGAAAAGGGAATGCTCTTGCACTGTTGGTGGGAATATAAATTGATACAGACACTATGGAAGATGGTATGGAGATTCCTTGAAAAACTAGGAATAAACCCACCATATGATGCAGAAATCCCACTCCTAGGCATATACCCTGAGGAACCCAAGATTGAAAAAAAGACACATGTACCCTAATGTTCATTGCAGGACTATTTATGATAGCCAGAGCACGGAAGCAACTTCGATGTCCATTGACAGATGAATGGATAAAGAAGTTGTGGTACATGTATACAATGGAATATTAGTCATAAAAGGGAACACATTTCAGTCCATTCTAATGAGGTGGATGAACCTAGAGCCTTTTATACAGAGTGAAGTAAGTCAGAAAGAGAAATATCGTATACTGACATATATATATGGAACCTAGGAAGATGGTACTGATGAATTTATTTGCAGGGCAGCAATGGAGAAACAGACAGAGAGAACAAACTTATGGACACAGGGAGAGGTGAGGAGAGGCTGAGATGTGTGGAGAGAGTGACATGGAAATTACATTACCATATGTAAAATAGCTAGCCAATGGAAATTTGCTGTTTGTCTCAGGAAAGTCAAACAGGGGCTCTGTATAAATCTAGAGGGGTGGGATGGGAAGGGAGATGGGAAGGAGGTTCAAGAGGGAGGAGACATATGTATACTCATGGCTGATTCATGTTGATGTTTGACAGAAAACAACAAAATTCTATAAAGCAGTTATACAATAATTTAAAAATATATTAATTTTTAAAAAGCCTCCATGACCATCCAGTCTGAAGGGACTTTCCCATTAGTGTCTTTACCTCAAGACTCTCAGAGTAAACTCTTGGAGGAATGGGCCATCTTTCATTGACTTATGCCTGCTGCCTAGAAAAGTACCTAATATATAGAAGGTTCTCAGTAAATGTTTTTTTAATGACCACATAAATACATGAATGAACAAATAAGTGAGTACTTGCTGAAATAAAGTGAGTCATGTGTAAAGTACCTTATACTATGCCAGGTATATAGCTGCCCTGCAAATTTACTTTCATTCTTCCTTCTACTGTCCTGTGAATCAATTTCCCCTGCTTTTTTATAGTTCATGGGTACAAGTGGGATCCTTTTGACAGGAAGGATGCATATGCTGCCAGTGCTCGGTCCACCTGTTCTTTAAGGACACTCCTTCTCACTTTACCTGCTAAGTGATTCTGAGAGGACTCAGAGGGTCTTACAAATGGACCCATTGGCTAATTTCACCACATTTCATCTGCCGTGTATTTCCTTTTTTGCTCCAGCCTCTTCTCCAGGACCCACACAGTCACTATCTCCAGGGCTCACAGAATAGTATTAGTGACCCTGGTCAGGTTGCTGTCTCAATGCCCCTTAGCTTATACTCGCAGCCCCTCATACCACCAGTCTCCAGAAATGAGGGGTACACCAGATCACACTGCTCTCTCCATCCTGCCTTCCCTGCTCCCCACAAGCAAACCCCTTCCTCCCACATCTATTGTGGGGCTCCCTGATAGTCCCTGGTCCTTACCAGCCCCTAGGCTCCAGGCAGTCCCTTTCCCTCCTTCTTTTCCCAGACTTGGGAACCCACCTAAACTTCTCTGAGTGCATGTCTGCCTCTCAGGCTTGGCCTTGGCTCTGGGGTCCTGATTGCATAGCTGGGAGCTGGATCCCTCAGCTACCATGATACCATAATAGATATGATTTATTCCCATCATGCTTCCCTCTAAATCTGAACTATGACCAAAAAGGTGGGGTGGGGGGGACAGGGAGAGGGGAAGGGAAGTAGAAGAGAGAAATGAGAAAGCATAGGAACAAGATGCCTTTTTCAGTTGCTTCTCCCATTCTGTCAGGGGCTTATTCCAAAAGATGCTTTAATTGGTCAAACTATGTGTTTTTCACTGAAAGAAAATGCCACAAATGACATATAATTAGCATCTGGCACAGCAAGGCAGGGGGAGGAGGACTTCGCCTTTGTCAGGCCCTTCAAAACAGAATTAAGGTGGGATAAGGAGGGCCCGGAATCCCCATGACCCTCAAGGGGACAAGGACACATCCCTGGGAAAGCCATGGAGTCTGTGTCCTGCATCAAGCCAAAGTGGTCAATACTGTGTGCCCTCACTTCCCAGTGCTCACATGGTGGCTGCACTCTAAGCATGTGAGAATGGCTAGGCGGGGTTATCTGCAGCCCAGGAGCACTGGGGCCATAAGCAGGGGAGGCCAGGAGGACTTCCCATCGCCTAAGCAAAGGAGGCATCCAGAGGCCTAAACAGGTTGCACAGATAGGAGCAGCAACCTCTCTCCTGCCCATTTGCCCCTTCTTTCTCACTCCACACTCAACAGCATTTCATTTAGACAGTGCTGTGAAGTACTTCCAAACAGGGAAGAGGTTTCCTGTCTACTAGGAGATAAAAGTTAGAGACAAAAGATGTCAAAGTGGCAAAAAGGTAGTCAAGTCAGTGTGTCACAAACTCGGGACCAACCCCTCAATGGTAAATTTCAGGAGCTCACAGATAAACTTACCCCCTCAGACAAACCTGCCCCACTAAGGCCAGGAGTGCCTCCATGAGGGTTCCATCCCACCAACTCAAGATCTTAAAAACCTGTAAGAAGGGCTTATCAGTTCCCTAGAAGGTTTTGGTAAGGGGAGTAGGGAACGATCATGAGGATATTGGACATTGAACATTGATGACAGGGATAGCAGGAAGGGGAGAAGGGGGACAAGAAGATGTGTGGGTAAAAGGTGGGGGAAAGAAAGCCCCAAAGTAAGAGAAGCTGGGGCCACACCCAGCCCCAGTCAATCAAGCTTCTCAAAAGGTCACAGAAGCCCAGGGTCAGAGTGGAGCAGAGCAGTCAAGAAGGCCTTCCTGGATGAGGTAGGATTTGAGGAGTCCTAAAATGAAAGGGACAACTTAGGCCAAGGTGAGAAGGAACACTGTTCCAAGGAGGTTCCTGTAAAAGCAAATGCATTTTACCTGAGAAGACAGAGATGTGGTGAGGTGTCTTCTGGCAAGCAGTTTGTTACATCCATGGGTAAAGAAAACTGGATCCCAGGAAGGAGGAGGTGAGTCAGGGGTGGACCAGGGAAAGGAGAGACCAGAGAGATGAAACCAGAGCAAGAGAGCCTAGGCCAAAGGAGCAGAAATGTGCCCAGAGGCCAACGTGAGCCATTAAAAATGTTAACGTGAGAGAGAGCAGGAAACCCTGAAGGGATCCTAAAGACCAAGTGTGCCACGTGGCACCAGCCCTTGGATATAAGCAAAGTGCCCTGCAGGCTTGTTAATGTGCCCTGGTGCCTTCAGTCCCTTGCAAGTCCTAGGACTCACTCAGATCTCATCAGGGTTTCAGTCTCAGGCTGGCATTCAATATCATGATGTTTACTTCCCTCTTCAGAATCTGACTCCCCCAACCCTATCTGGGCCTACCCAGAAAATGTTCAAAAGTCTCCATCCCAGCCTCTTGGCATGTAGGCCCCACCAGGCATTTTTTCTCCTTCTCTCTCTCTCTCTCCAATTCTGTCTTAATGTGAAAAGAGCCCTGGACAAGGAGTCCAGGTCTGATCAGGGCTGGAGACAAGCCAGCTCTCATTTCTGGGCCTCTATATCCTCCATCAGGAAAATGGGAGCCATATCACCAACCCTGCCTATTCACAGGGCACTTTAGGATAGAACAAAGTAAATAAAAACAAGAAAATTCTTTGGAAACTTTCAAATGGTGTGAAGGTTTATTATGATTATTATTCATGTCTGATTTTGCCGCCTCTGTGGAGCCCAGCTCAAGTTCGTGCCTGTGCAATGCCAAAACAACCAGTCAAATCCCATCAAAAAGTCACTCAGTTGAGTGAGGAAAAATGCAGGCACCTCTGTCACATGCTATCAAAAAAAAATAATAATAAATAAAGCCACTAGAAAATCACTGGTGTTTTTGAAAATGTGCAGTGGATTGTTCTAGGTACTATTCTTTAGTTTTTCTAGGGCTTTACCTCCTGTGAACCAAAAAAAGACAATTGAAAAAATTCAGTCCCCTCAATTGTTTCCCAAGGATGAATACAGCTTCAAGATGTCAGGCTTAGGGAAAGAAAGGGAAACAGAAATTCATGCATGGGAGAGTCTGTGTGTCACTCTGACCCTCTCACTCCTGACAGGTCTTGGGCCAATGGGTTATCTTCTGTTGGCAAAATCACCTTCTCCAGTTGAGAAGGGACTTTGGAAGGTATCCAGATATGTTAGGGAGAAAGAAGGAGTTATCTGGACAATGAGCCAAACCCTCAAAGGCTGAAGGAGCCCTGGCTCTGACTCAAGGCGCTGGCACCCAAGAGATGGAGACCAGAGTAGAAAGGGTTGGCATCTGAGGGAAGAGAAGATTCTGAGATAAGATATTTTTAAAACATAATTGTCCCAAGAGGGTTGCTTCAGAGGAACAAGTAACTCAAGCCAGTTGGTTTTGCTCCATGTAAGCATTTCTCCTAAGTGTTTGCTGGGGGAAAAGATGGAATCTAATTTTTTAAGAGGAGCATTGGAAGTCATCCATAAGTTTTATTTATGCAGGTCTCCCCAGCACAGCATTCTCCTCAGACGGTATTCACCTCTAAGAGAACGTTTCTGGATGAAAATGGAGATATATGTGAGTCAAAAAATGTCATATCTTGAATTTAATTCTATCAGCTAACAAGTCCTTCCTGGGCATCCATACATTCCCAATTCCTTGTTAGAGACAAGTGGAAAGTAGGGGAGGAAATAGAGAGGAGGAGCGTCCAGGAGAATAAGACCAGAAGGCATGAAAAAGGATAAACAAAGACTATTCCACAGAGTGGCAAGAGTTGAGTCAAGTATGGGCTGGAGCTACCTACAGGGACAAAGAAGGTCTTGAGATAATATTTGAAAAAGAGATTTTTGTGAAACATTAACACAGTTCAGTTCAGTTCAGTTGCTCAGTCATGTCCGACTCTTTGCAACCCCATGAATCGCAGCACGCCAGGCCTCCCTGCCCAATCACCAACTCCCGGAGTCTACCCAAACCCATGTCCATCGAGTAGGTGATGCCATCCAGCCATCTCATCCTCTGTCGTCCCCTTTTCCTCCTGCCCCCAATCCTTCCCAGCATTAGAATCTTCTCCAATGAGTCAACTCTTCGCATGAGGTGGCCAAAATATTGGAGTTTCAGCTTCAACATCAGTCCTTCCAATGAACACCCAGGACTGATCTCCTTTAGGATGGACTGGTTGGATCTTCTTGCAGTCCAAGGGATTCTCAAGAGTCTTCAACACCACAGTACAAAAGCATCAATTCTTCAGCACTCAACTTTCTTCACCATCCAACTCTCATATCCATACACGACTACTGGAAAAACCATAGTCTTGACTATACGGACTTTGTTGGCAAAGTAATGTCTCTGCCTTTTAATATGCTATCTAGGTTGGTCATAACTTTCCTTCCAAGGAGTAAGCGTCTTTTAATTTCATGACTGCAGTCACCATCTGCAGTGATTTTGGAGCCCAAAAAATTAAAGTCTGACACTGTTTCCACTGTTTCCCCATCTATTTCCCATGAAGTGATGGAACCAGATGCCATGATCTTAGTTTTCTGAATGTTGAGCTTTACGCCAACTTTTTCACTCTCCTCCTTCACTTTCATCAAGAGACTTTTTAGTTCCTCTTCACTTTCTGCCATAAGGGTGGTGTTGTCTAGATATCTGAGGTTTATTGATATTTCTCCCGGCAATCTTGATTCCAGCTTGTGCTTCATCCAGCCAAGCATTTCTCATGATGTACTCTGCATATAAGTTAAATAAGCAGGGTGACAATATACAGCCTTGACGTACTCCTTCTCCTATTTGGAACCAGTCTATTGTTCCATGTCCAGTTCTAACTGTTGCTTCCTGACCTGCATACAGGTTTCTCAAGAGACAGGTCAGATGGACATTATCTGTATACAAATATAGACAGATGATAGATACACAGATGGTAGGTAGATAGATTAAATAGATAGATAGGTGTTCATTAGCATACTATTTGAAGTGGAACTTGAAGGATGATCAACATAGTAGATGCTGTCAGTGTTCTACCTATATCCCCTTCGAAACACCCACTTCCGTTACTACCACTTGCCAGCACCTGCAGCTCCAGGGACTCCCTGGGGCTGCTGGAACTCTCTCTGCATGAATAGAGGGTAGGTTACAAGCAACAGAGAACTAACACCCATCACCAGCAGCCACACAATAGACTGATGGGAATAGATATATAGGAACCCACTTCCCTTACCTAACTAATGGGATAACAATGTGGTTCCTGTTCTTCACAGTCACCCAAAGCTGCCCAAGGGAATTAAGCCCCATATGCCAGTGGTAACTGGTTTGATAACTCACATTTACTGGCTTCCTTCCCATCTCTGTCTCACTTCTCCACTCAACCAATGTTTTCTAGGTTCACCTCCTAAATAAACTACTTGTACTCAAATCTTTGTCTCAGGATCTACTTCTTGGGGAACTAAAATTGAAATTCTACATGTATTTTTATCATCCTTTTTAGTTTAATTTCATTTTTATCCTATTTAATCCTATAACAGTCTAAGGAAGTAGAATTATTCTCATTTTTCATATGATGGAACTGAGACAATGTAAGTTGATAGTGACCTGAAGCTCATATAAATAACTAACAATTTACTGGGTTGTGTTTAATGTCCAATTGACTGACTCTTGGTCTGATACTGTCTCCGGCAACCCCACTGCTTCTGGTCATTCTCATCTCTAAATATACTCTGCACAATAATGTAGCCCTAGATTTCATGATGGCAGTTTCCTTGCAGGAATGGAGTATGGAATAATACATTTTCTAAGACTTTGCATAACTATACTATAAATAATACACTCCTGTCACCTTTTTAATGAACGGTAATAGTGGAGCCAAGAATTCTTGGATCACAATCCTGGAACTCTGTTTCTAAATAATTTTCAAAGTAGTGGGAATTATCTATAGATATTAATAGAGGCATAACATTTGTTAACAGGAAATATGGATGGATAAACAAAGATAAACCATTTATTTTTTACTAAATTACTGGGCTTTGTAAATTTCAAAAGCAAGTATGTAGTTTCTAGCATTTCTCAAGCACGTATCTTTCTTTCAGAACATACCCATCACAGCCTCCCAAGACAATCATAGATTTAACATTCTCTTAAGAAATGATACTATAGCATTTACCTCACTTTCTTTGTCAGGAAGAAATCTGAGTCCAGACCGAACTTTTCTCAATATGTATGATATATGAAATCTTCACCAGGATGCATTGAAACATTTGGGCCTTTGTTGCTATTTTTAATTGAAGCACAATTCAATTGTTTTAATTTTCATCATTTCTCATCTCACAAAAACATTATTTATATCTTTGGTTATTGCTCTCGATTCATTTTTGTGTTGGGCTTCATGCTGTCTCTTCAGAATTATCATTCTCTCTCTCATCAATTTCATCTCTTTGAGCTCTCGCCTGGCATTCTAGGAGATTTTCTTAAATTGCCCTCTCCGTCACTGTTTTATTTTCTACAATGTCATTTGGGTTCTTTACTATTTTCAATGCATACTTTAACTCTGCTATTGAGCTTTGTCTTGCTTAAATAGGTAATACACAAATAAGAAGCAAAATTGAAAAGGGGAAAAGGAAAACAGTGAAAAGTAGGTCTTCCTTCCAATCCTGTCCCTGACACATTTCTCTCCATAGAAGTAAACACTTTTCAGTTCAGTTCAGTTCAGTCGCTCAGTCATGTCCGACTCTTTGCGACCCCATGAATCACAGCACTCCAGGCCTTCCTGTCCATCACCAACTCCTGGAGTTCACTCAAACTCATGTCCATCGAGTTGGTGATGCCATCCAGCCATCTCATTCTCTGTCGTCCCCGTCTCCTCCCCCCAATCCCTCCTAGCATCAGACTCTTTTCCAGTGAGTCAACTCGTCACATGAGGTGGCCAAAGTATTGGAGTTTCAGCTTTAGCATCAGTCCTTCCAAACACCCAGGATCGATCTCCTCTAGAATGGACTGGTTGGATCTCCTTGCAGTCCAAGGGACTCTCAAGAGTCTTCTCCAGCACCACAGTTCAAAAGCATCAATTCTTCGGTGATCAGCTTTCTTCACTATCCAACTCTCACATCCATACATGACCACGGGAAAAACCATAGTCTTGACTAGACGGACCTTTGTTGGCAAAGTAATGTCTCTGCTTTTTAATATGCTATCTAGGCTGGTCATAACTTTCCTTCCAAGGAGTAAGCGTCTTTTAATTTCCTGGCTGCAATCAGCATCCACAGTGATTTTGGAACCCAAAAAAATAAAGTCTGACACTGTTTCCACTGTTTCCCCATCTATTTCCCATGAAGTGATGGGACCAGATGCCATGATCTTCGTTTTCTGAATGTTGAGCTTCAAGCCAAATTTTTCACTCTCCTCTTTCACTTTCATCAAGAGGCTTTTAGTTCCTCTTCACTTTATGCCATAAGGGCGATGTTTACCAGTTTTTTAAATCCTTCTAGAGATAATCTATATATAAGCTATACACACACATATATCTATGTATCTATTTCTTTATGTTTTAGTGGTAAATCCCTATACTGTTGGGGGTGGTAATAGGTATGACAAATAAGTATATTTTCTAACCTTTTCCAGCCTCGGGTATCAGTTATTACAGTTGTGAATGTAAAAAAAAAAAAAAACAGATAATTCAAAATAGCAAATAACTATTAACTACTTTCCACAACAGAATGGCAGCTTCAGGACTTGTTGATTCAGCAACCCACATAAGTCATCAAGAACCCAGATTCCTTCCATCTTTTTGTTCTTCCAGGTCCAAAAAATTATTTTCTTAAGATGAGTCTTTGTGGTCCCAAGATGACTACAGGAGTTCCAAGCATTATACCAGAAACAATAATTTCTAGAAGTGAAAAAGTGGCTTTTATGTGTTGTTTATTAAGAATTAAAAAATAATTCCCAGAAGACATCCTTTTGCTTTCCATTAGACAGAATTTCATCTCGTCCTCATACCTAAACCAAACATTAAGTACAAAAATAGGATTTTTGTGATAGCTTCAATCAGTTATGACTCACTTCTCAGAGCTTTGGAAGGGACAAATACAAGGCTTGACAATAGAGAACTAAACCTTCTAAAGGCTCTTTCAGAAAGGCAGAATGGGATAGGGGAAAGTACAGTGAGGAATGGATGTTGGATAGGCAGTCAACCATGTCTCACCACCACACATTCTTTTTATTCATTCTTCAGTTCAGTTCAGTTCATTCGCTCAGTCGTGTCCAATACTTTGCGACCCCATGAATCACAGCATGCCAGGCCTCCCTGTCCATCACCTACTCCCGGAGTTCACTCAAATTCATGTCCATTGAGTCAGTGAGGCCATCCAGCCATCTCATCCTCAGTCATCTGCTTCTCCTGCCCCCAATCCCTCCCAGCATCAGGGTCTTTTCCAATGAGTCAGCTCTTCGCATCAGGTGGCCAAAGTATAGGAGTTTCAACATCAGTCTGTCCAATGAACACCCACAACTGGTCTCCTTTAGGATGGACTGGTTGGATCTCCTTGCAGTACAAGGGACTCTCAAGAGTCTTCTCCAACACCACAGTTCAAAAGCATCAATTCTTCAGCACTCAGCTTTCTTCACAGTCCAACTCTCACATCCAAACATGACCACTGGAAAAACCATAGCCTTGACTAGATGGACCTTTGTTGGCAAAGTAATGTCTCTGCTTTTTAATATGCTATCTAGGTTGGTCATAATTCTCCTTTCAAGGAGTAAGCATCTTTTAATTTCATGGCTGCAATCACCATCTGCAGTGATTTTGGAGCCCAAAAAAATAAAGTTAAAATTATTTAATTCTTTATATATTTTCTTCATACTCAGGTTAATAAATCATTTGTTATTTACATAAGGCACGTGCACATTTGTTGGTAATTAGACAGAAAATGTATTAGGTTTTCTCTCATTTTATTTAGCTTTTTATTTGTTTTTAATTGAAGGATAATTGTTGTGTTGGTGTCTGCCATACATCAATATGAAGCAGCCATACATATAGATATGTCCTTTCCCTCTTGAACCTTCCTCCCACCTCCCACCCCAATCCACCCCTCTAGGTTGTCACAGAGTGCCACACTCATCTCCCTGTGTTATACAGCAACTTCCCATTAGCTATCTATTTTACATGTGGTAATGTATATGTTTCTGTGCTACTCTCACAATTCTTCCCACCCTCTCTTTCTCCCGCTGTGTCCACAAGTCTGTTCTCTATGTCTGCATCTCTATTCTTGTCCTGCAAATAGGTTCATTAGTATCATTTTTCCAGATTCTATATATGTGTGTTAATATGCAATATTTCGGAGAAGGCAGTGGCACTCCACTCCAGTACTCTTGCCTGGAAGATCCCATGGATGGAGGAGCCTGGTAGGCTGTGGTCCATGGGGTCGCAAAGAGTCAGACACAACTGAGCGACTTCACTTTCACTTTTCACTTTCATGCATTGGAGAAGGAAATAGCAACCCACTCCAATGTTGTTGCCTGGAGAATCCCAGGGGCGGGGGAGCCTGGTGGGCTGCCATCTATGGGGTCGCACAGAGTCGGACATGACTAAAGAGACAGCAGCAGCAGCGTGCAATACTTTTTTTTCTGACTTACTTCACTCTGTATAACAGGCTCTAGATTCATCCACCTCACTAGAACTGACTTAAATCCATTTTTATGGCTGAGTAATATTCCATTTTATATACGTGCCACACTTCTTTATACATTCATGTGTCAATGAACATTTAGATTGCTTCCATGTTCTACTGTAAATAATGCTGCAGTGAATATTGGAGTACATGTGTCTTTTAGAATTGTGGTTTTCTCAAGGTTTATTTCCAATAGTGAGATTGCTGGGTTATATAGTAGTTTTATTCCTAGTTTGTAAAGACATTTCCGTACTGTTCTCCATAGTGGCTGCATCAATTTACATCCCCACCAATAGTGCAAGAGGGTTCCTTTTTCTCCACACTCTCTCCAGCATTTATTGTTTGTAGAGTTTTTGATGATGGCCATTGTTAATCATATCAATTACCAACATAAAAACTCCCAAATCCTCAGCTAATACCTCTCTGCGCTTACTTTTGTGAATCAAACCGCCAGCTCTCTCTGCCCTCCTAAACACATTGACTGTGTCCTCCCATTCTATGACAAGCATTCCTGTACCACAGAACTCCTCTCAGGGCATTCCACTCACCTCTTGCTTTAACCTAGCTGCCCCCTAGGACACTACTTCTCTGAGGCCCTCGCTAGGGGTTATCTGTTTCATTTTTCACATCCCCAGAATCTCCGATTTGGATAATTCCTATGGAATGGACTATTTTTGCCCCTTACCTCCAAATTTCAAAGTTAAGTTTTAATTCCCAATGTGATATCACTAGAACGTGAAGCCTTTGGAGGTAATTAGGTCATGAGAAAAGAGCTCTCTTGAAGGGGATTAGTGCCTTTATAAGAAGAGACATAAAACAACTTGCTTGTCTTCTTCCTTTCTTTACTCCACAATGTGAATATATGAGAAGATGGTCATCTGCAAACCAGGAAGAGGATATTTACCAATTCAGTTCAGTCGCTCAGTTGTGTCCAACTCTTCACGACCCCGAGGACCACAGCACGCCAGGCCTCCCTGTCCATCACCAACTCCTAGAGTTTACCCAAACTCATGTCCATTGAGTGGGTGATGCCATCCAACCACCTCATCCTCTGTCATCCCCTTCTCCTCCTGCCTTCAATCTTTCCCAGAATCAGGGTTTTTTCAAAAAAGTCAGCTCTTCACATCAGGTGGCCAAAGTATTGGAGTTTCAGCTTCAACATCAGTCCTTCCAACAAACACTCAGGACTAATCTCCTTTAGGATGGACTGGTTGGATCTCCTTGCAGTCCAAGGGACTCTCAAGAGTCTTCTCCAACACCACAGTTCAAAAACATAAATTCTTCGGTGCTCAGCTTTCTTTATAGCCCAACTCTCACATCCATACATGACTACTGGAAAAACATTTACCAGACACCAGAGCTTTTGCACCTTGATCTTGGACTTGTCCAGAACTATAGGAAATAAATGTTTGTTGTAACCAGTCTTTGGTAATTTGTTATATGTAGCAGCCCAAAATAACTGACAGTGTTCTCTTGCTTCTGGAACCTGGTCTCCTCACTGACTTATTGAAACTCCAGACCCATTGAGATTCATGTCATATGGCATTGCCACCCTTTCCTGCTTCTCACAGCTGCCATCCATCAACTTTCCTAGCCACTCTTCCCATTTGCTTACAATTATAGCACCTAATGACAGATTTTCTCTCATTTCCAGTTCTTGTGATTTCAACATCCACAACTATGACTCCACTCAAAACCCTGGTCTTAACTGTAACACTTCCTTTTCCACTCATCAACTATTCCTAAGTCACACTCTAGACTCAAGTGACTGAGCAACTACTCAGTCACTTTAGCTATGTCCAGCTCTTTGTGACCCCAAGAAACATAGCCCACCAGGCTCCTCTGTCCGTGGGATTTTCCCAGCAAGAATACTAGTGGTCTTTTTGTTGGCAATAAAGTTGGTGTCTTCATTTCTTATTGTTGCTCTAACAAATAACCACAGATTTAATTTTTAAAACAACACAAGTGTATAATCTTCTACTTTTGGAGGTCAGAAATATGAAATGAGTCTCACTGGATTAAACTCAAGGTGTCAGCATGTTTGTGTTCACTTCTGAAGGCTATAGGAGAGAATCTGTTTTCTTATCTTTTCCAGTTCCCAGGGGCTGCACATATTTCTTGGCCTTGTGGGCCCCTCCCATCTTCAAAGCCAGCAATATCCAGTCTAATTTTTCCTGCCCTCTCTCTATTCCAACTCTTCTGCCTTCTTCACCTCCATTTAAATACTCTTGTGACTCCATTGGGCTCACTTGAATAATCCAAGATATTCCCTTTGTTTTCAGTTTTGTTGATTATCGAAGTTAATTCTCTGCAGACTTGATTTTCTCTTGCCATGTGATAAAACATATTTACAGGTTCTAGGGATTAGAAGTGGACATTTTTGCAGGGTCAATATCTGCCCACTAGCCCCCAAACATTCACAACTATTCCACATGAAAAATGTATTCATTCCATCGCAAGGTCCCTAAAGTCCCAATTCATTACAGCATCAAGTCTAAAATCTCAACTGACTATCATTAGTTCAAAAATCTCAGCTCTCACCATCTGAATCAGGTGTAGGTAAGACTCTGGCTATCATCCATCTTAGACACCATTCCTCTCCATCTGTGAGCCTGTGAAACTCAAGAAACAAGTTATCTGCTCCCAAATAACAGTGGTGGGACAGGCTATTTGATTCAAAGAAGAATAAGATGGAAGGAAAAAAGAAGTCACAGGTCTCAAGCAATTTCAATATCCAGCCAAGCAAATTCCATTTAGAACTATGGTCAGGGAAGAACCCTCTCTAGCTCAAGGCTCAACCCTTGGAGTCATGCTCACTTTCTTCTATGAATGGTCTCAGATTTGCAGCTGAACAGTTTTATCAGCTTGTTTCTTTCTGATAGAATTTTAGGAGTCCAGCAGCCTTTCTTCATTTTCTTTTTTCCATTTGAGCCAGTCTGTGTTTCTGCTGGCATAAGCTCTCAAGAGCCTTGTGAATTTCCTGTGCATATCTCAAGGATTCACTCCATTAGACAAGAGGCTCCCCTACAGAAATTTCCTGAATGATCCTGCCTCTCTTCCTGGCTTCTGTTGAGACAGCTGAGGGATCCACGAGTCATGCACCTTCAAGAGCCCTCTGTAAGATCAGAAACTCTGAACTTTGAGCTTTTCAAGGCACTAACAAAAGTTGCTGATCTATAGTCTTTTATTTCTCTCTAGACTGTGATTTCCTGACATTGAATCTCTTAATTTTAGCTTCTTTTGCCATCTGGATAAGCTGACAATTTCCCAAATCATTAAGTTCTGGTTCCTTTTCACTTAACAGTTATTTCCTCAACCTATATCTGTCTTTAGTATTTTGCTATAAGGAGCAAAAAGAAATCAGACCACACATTTAGCACATGGCTTGGAAACTTCAGCTAAATATCTAAATTCATCATTTGCAAGTTTTGCTTTCCATGTAACTGCAGAACATAATTCAGTAAGCTTTTAGCTAATCCCCTTTCCACTGGTTTCCAATAATATATTTCTCATTTCCATCTGAGCCCTCACCAGCAGTACTTTTAATATCTGTGTTTCTATCAACATTCTGTTCATGGAGACACTACAGTGTTCTTCTTACTGGCTGCAAGTAATAAATCCTTCCTTCTCAAACAAAACAGAAAAACAAAAACACTTCTGCTCATGATGATTTATATATCCTCTAAGATCAGTCCTGGGTGTTCATTGGAAGGACTGATGCCAAAGCTGAAACTCCAACACTTTGGCCACCTCATGCGAAGAGTTAGTTCATTGGAAAAGACTCTGATGCTGGGAGGGATTGGGGGCAGGAGGAGAAGGGGACGACAGAGAATGAGATGGCTGGATGGCATCACCAACTCGATGGACGTGAGTTTGAGTGAACTCCAGGAGTCGGTGATAGACAGGGAGGCCTGGTGTGCTGCGATTCATGGGGTCGCAAAGAGTCGGACATGACTGAGCGACTGAACTGAACTGAACTGAAGGCTTCCCTGGTGGCTCAGTAGTAAAGAATCAACCTGCCAATGCAGTTGAAACAGGTTAAATCCCTGGGTCAGAAAGATCCCCTGGAGAAGGAAGTGGCAGACTACTCCAGTATTCTCGCTTGGAAAATTGCATGGACAAGAGGAGCCTGGTGGGCTACAGTCCATGGGGTTGCAAAAGAGTCAGATACAACTTAGCAACTATGCAACAAAAAAGACAGTTGAGGTTTCCTCTACCATACTTCTCAATATCTTCTGAGTTATCACTGACAAAGCTATTAACATCCATATTTCTACTAACAATCTATTCAACAATCTAGGTTTTTTCCTAGATTAATGCTCCTAAAAATTCCTCCAACCTCTAGTCACTGCCCAAATTCAAAAACCAATTTTTTAATTCAAAAAAATTCAAAATATCTGCTTCCTATCGCTACTATAACAAATTATCACAGATTTAGTGACTTAATGCAAATTTATAATCTTACAATTTGGGAAGTCATATGTCCAAAATTAAGCTAGGCTTCAACAGTATGTGAACTGAGAATTTCCAGATATTCAAGTTGGATTTATAAAAGACAGAGAAACCTGAGAACAAATTTCCAACATCAACTGGATCACAGAAAAAGCAAAAGAATTACAGAAAAACATCTACTTCTGCTTCATTGACTACGCTAAAGCCTTTGACTGTGTGGATCAAAACAAACTGTGGAAAATTCTTAAAGAAATGGGGATATATGGCAAAAACTACCACAACAGTGTAAAGCAATTAGCTTCCAATTTAAATAAATGAATAAAATTTTCAAAAAGAGATGGGAACATCAGACCACCATACCTGCTTCCTGCAAATCCTGTATTCAGGTTAAGAAGCAACAGTTAGGACTGGACATGGAACAATGGACTGGTTTCAAATTGGGAAAGGATTATGTCAAGGCTGTATATCATCACTCTGCTTATTTAACTTATATGCAGAGTACATCATGAGAAATGTGTGCTGGATGAAACACAACCTGGAATCAATATTGCTGGGAGAAATGTCAATAACCTCAGATACCCAGATACCACCACCCTTATAGCAGAAAGTGAAGAGGAACTATAGAGCCTCTGGCTAAAGGTGAAAGAGGAGAGTGGAAAAGCTGATTTAAAACTCAACATTCAAAAAACAAAGATCTTGGCATCCAGTTCCATCACTTCATGGCAACTTGACAGGGAGACAATGAAAACAGTGACAGACTTCATTTTCTTGGGTTCCAGAACCACTGCAGATGGTGACTGCAGCCATGAGATTTAAAGATGCTTGCTCCTCAGAATAAAAACTATGACAACCTAGGCAGCCTATTTTAAAGCAGAGACATCACTTTGCCAGTCAAGGTCGGCAAGGTCCATATGTATAGTCAAAGCTATGGTTTTTCCTGTAGTCATGTATGGATGTGAGAGTTAGATCTTAAAAGAAGGCTGAGCACAGAAGAATTGATACTTTTGAACTGTGGTGTTGGAGAAGACTCTTGAGAGTCCCTTGGACTGCAAGGAAATCAAACCTGTCAGTCTTAAAGGAAATCAATCCTGAATATTCATTGGAAGGACTGATGCTGAAGCTGAAGCTCCAATACTTTGGCCACCTAATGCAAAGAGCTGACTCACTGGAAAAGACCCTGATCCTGGGAAAGACTGAAGGCAGGAGAAGGGGATGACAGAGGGTGAGATGGTTGGATGGCACAACTGACTCAGTAGACATGAGTTTGAGCAAGCTCTGGGAGATGGTGAAGGACAGGGAAGCCTGAAGTGCTGCAATCCATGGGGTGACAAAGAGTCAGACATGATTGAAGACTGAATAACAACAACAAATGTCCAAAATGGACCTCACTGGAAATTAATCAGAGTTTATTATTAAGAGTATCCTCCCCCTGGTGGCTCAGAGGTTAACGCGTCTGCCTCCAATGCGGGAGACCCGGGTTCGATCCCTGGGTCGGGAAGATCCCCTGGAGAAGGAAACGGTAACCCACTCCAGTATTCTTGCCTGGAGAATCCCATGGACGGAGAAGTCTGGTAGGCTACAGTCCACGGGGTCGCAAAGAGTCGGACACGACTGAGTGACGGAACGGAACGGAACGGATTCAAAGAGAACAAGTGAATCCCATTAAGAACATCAAGCCCTGATGCAATTTAACCTACCCTTAATCCATTCCCCACTCTTCAGCTCCACAATAGTCTTAAAAAATAACCCACATTCTCAGTGTAAAGTAGCTGCCTAACTGCCACAAGGAGCACAACAAAGCTAGAGCTCTTTCAAAACTACAATCCTAAAGAACTGTCATAATTTTATTGGTTTGATGATTTCTTGGAAGATCTGCAGACTTGCAAGGCTGTCTGTATTTGATTTGACTCAGTGCTTTCCAAATAGGAAAAAACAATTAAAGGCAAAATGCTTATTCATACTACCTATGGTGATGGATAGCAAACATTAGACTAGCCAAAAATTTTAAAAGGAAAACTTTAAAAGTGAGATATCCATGAGGACCTGGGAAATCTATGACATATGCCTGGGAATCTAGAAGGGAATTTGCATGCAGAGGGCTGTGCACATGCTCAGAAAAGGCTTGAGAAGACCCTCAACTCTCATCTCTGGCTGACTTGAAGGGACTACACAAGCTAGTGAAGGCAAAAGGAGGAAGAAGGGGTATTTCCTGGTTTAGTGTTGAGTTTGTGCCCTAACATGAACACATATCCCTTTGGCAAAGACTAGGAGGCTTATCTAAGAAATTCTCCATTCATTAACTGACAACTAAGCTACCAAGCAGAGATTTCAGTAGCCACACATGACAAACAACACAGACTTTACAGAATTAGTTCAGGAAAGTCAGTGAACAAACAACATCTATAACAAACAGCAACAAAAACTAACTCTGGTGGGGAAGAGAGGGGAGAATCTAATTTCCGAACTTGCCATATTGTATTTTTAAATGTACAGATTTCAGCAAAAATTTAGGAAACATAAAAAAAAAAAAAAAAAACTAGAGTGTATGTCCCATACACAGAAAGCAAGGGCAATCCATAGAAACTGTCCCTGAGAAACCCAGATGACGAACTAAGAAGACAAAGACCTTAAATCAGCTACTTTAAATAGAATGGAGTAATATTCATCTACAAGCAGGAATGAAGTACTTAAATATATTGAAACATAGATGGATCTTCAAAATATTAAGCAAGGTAAAAGAAGCTGGCCACAAAAGACATATACTATTCCATTTATATGAAATGTTCAGAATAGGCAAGCCTACGGGTATAAAAAGTAGATTAGCGATTGCCTAGGACTGCAGAGTCGGACACGACTGAAGTGACTTAGCAGCAGCAGCAGGACTGCAGAGAGTAAGTGTGAGGGATGGCTCACATTGTGATGGTAAGTATAAGGGAGTGACTGCTTATGGGTAGGAATTTTGTTTTGGTAGATTTTGGAGAATAAGTAATGAAAATGTTCTAAAAATGACTTTCATAATAATTGAATCTAATAAAATGCTCTGAATTATACTCTTTAAGTGGGTGAATTGTACAGCATATGAACTACATCAATAATGCTGTAAATTTAAAAAAATAATAAAACTAGGCCTAAGCAAGAAGTGCAGCCAAAATGTGACCACACAAGGGAAAAGCATCCCTTTGCCAAAAGCTGCTTACCCAGCTTCTTCATACTCAAAGACTCTTGACAAAAAACAAAAACAAAAAAACCTTATGTATCATATCTACTTTAATTTTGCTTTTGAATAAATTGATTAAAGGTGACCACAATAACTGCCTGCTTCCATTCAGTTCAGCTGGCTTAAACTGTTAAATGGAATTAAGTGAGAGTTGGACTGTGAAGAAAGCTGATCGCTGAAGAATTGACGCTTTTGAACTGTGGTGCTGGAGAAGACTCCTGAGAGTCCCTTGGACTGCAAGGAGATCCAACCAGTTCATTCTAAAATAGATCGATCCTGGGTTTTCATTGGAAGGTCTGATGCTACAGCTGAAACTCCAATTTTTGGCCACCTCATGCGACAAGTTGACTCACTGGAAAAGACTCTGATGCTGGGAAGGATTGGGGGCAGGAGGAGAAGGGGACGACAGAGAATGAGGTGGCTGAATGGCATCACCGACTCGATGGACATGAGTTTAAGTGAACTCCGGGAGTTGGTGATGGATAGGGAGGCCTGGCGTACTGTGATTCATGGGGTCACAAAGAGTCGGTCACAACTGAGCAACTGAAATGAACTGAACTGAACTGAATATTCATTTATTCATTACTTCATTAAGTATTTGCTGGACACCTAGAAATCTCATGTAACCAGGAAGCATGTAGATTTGTCAAGTTCATAGTCAAAAGAGTGGCTTCTACCTTGGATGGACAGTGGGTCAGTCATGATGAGTGGCCCAAGCCCAGAGTGTAACCCAAGGATGAACTGAACCACCATGCTCTTGCCCTCAGGGAGCCTCGAGTCTAGTGGGAGAGACAACCATGAACTACATTACCAACCCAGGTGAAGACTCAAAGGAAAGATGCCATCCTGCAGGAGACCATAACCAAGGGGCCTCACTAGGACTGCCAATTGAGAAGGGCCAGTTGGCCACCATGGGACGAGAATGTGTTAACATTGTATTTCTTGAGCTGGGCAATTGCTACACAGGTGTGCTTACTTTATGAAAGTTCAGCAAGTTATTTGCCTATGTATGTTATACTTTAATTAAAAGTTTACTCAACAAAATTTCATTATGTGGAGCTTTGAAGGTTGGGGGCAGGAGGAGAAGGGGACGACAGAGAATGAGATGGCTGGATGGCATCACCGACTCTCTGGACATGAGTTTGAGAGAACTCCGGGAGTTGGTGATGGACAGGGAGGCCTGGCATGCTGTGATTCATGGGGTCGCGGAGAGTCGGACACGACTGAGCGACTGAACTGAACTGAACTGAAAGATACACAGATATCTACATCCCTGTGTTTTCACCAGCTTCCTCTCTAGCTTCAACTCATGCCCTCAATCCTCATACTCTACTCTAAGTTCAGAATTCCAAGATTTTCCTGAGCTGAGACTTTTCTACATACTTTTTTATATGCCTGAAGTGCATTTGTCTTCTCTTCACAAACTTGATATTTCTGAAAATCCAATGTCAGTTGAAATGCCACTCTCTCACCTGTTTCCCAGTGCCCTCCATGATCCTGCACAGTGCCATGTGAGTGTTCATTGACTATACAGACCTTGGACAACAAAGTGATGTCTCTGCTTTTTAATAGACTGTCTAGGTTTGTCATAAATTTTCTTCTGAGGAGCAATCTTTTAAGGATAAGGAAATGCATTAAACAACACAATGACAGCAGCAAGGTCCCTATCATTCCTACCATCTCCTCACTCCTACCAACCTGGGAGGTTTGCAGAATCATAACATCTGGATTCTTAACACAGTGGCACAAGGGCAGTTCTAGTTTACCAGAAGATATGATTATCAAAACATCTTTGTGTGCAGATGTGATGATGCTTTACTCACACAGTAGAGAAAGACTACACAGTATAATTATGCCCAGCCACACTGTTATCAAAGTCACGCCACTTCCTCCCCAACACTAAACTATACCTAAAATTATCCCCCAAATGTACCATGTGCAGTTGGGGATGTTATTGTTGTTCAGTCGCTCAGTCTGGACATTTGTTCATGCTGTTCAGTCTTCAGTCTTGTCCAACTCTGTGACCCCACCGACTGAAGCATTTCAGACTTCCCTGTCCTTCACCATCTCCCAGAGCTTGCTCAAACTCATGTCTACTGAGTCAGAGGTGCCATCCAACCATCTCACCCTCTGTTATCCCCTTCTCCTCCTGTCTTCAATCTTTCCCAGCATCAGGGTCTTTTCTAATGAGTCAGCTCTTTGCATCAGGTGGACAAAGTATTGGAGCTTCAGCTTCAGCATCAGTCCTTCCAATGAATATTCAGGATTGATTTCCTTTAAGACTGACCAGTTTGATCTCCTTGCAATCCAAGGGACTCTCAAAAGTCTTCTTCAACACTACCAAGCTCGTTCTGTGAGGCCACCATCACCCTAATACCAAAACCAGACAAAAATGCCACAAAAAAAGAAAGCTACAGGCCAATATCACTGATGAACATAGATGCAAAAATCCTTAATAAAATTCTAGCAAACAGAATCCAACAACATATTGAAAAGATCATATATGATGACCAAGTGATCTTTATCCCAGGGATGCAAGGATTCTTTAATATCCACAAATCAATCAATGTAATACACCACATTAACAGATTGAAAGATAAAAACCATATGATTATCTCAATAGATGCAGAGAAAGCCTTTGACAAAATTCAACATCCATTTATGATAAAAAAAAAAACCCTCCAGAAAGCAGGGATAGAAGGAACATACCTCAAGATAATAAAAGCCATATAGGACAAATCCACAGAAAACATTATCCTCAATGGTGAAAAATTAAAAATATTTCCCCTAAAGTCAGGAACAAGACAAGGGTGCCCACTCTCACCACTACTATTCAAGATAGTTTTAGAAGTTTTAGCCACAACCATCAGAGAAGAAAAAGAAATAAAAGGAATCCAAATTGGAAAAGAAGAAGTAAAACTCTCACTGTTTGCAGATGACATGATCCTCTACATAGAAAACCCTAAAGACTCCACCAGAAAATTACTGGAGCTAATCAATGACCATAGTAAAGTTGTAGGATATAAAATTAACACACAGAAATCCCCTGCATTCCTATACACTAACAATGAGAAAACAGAAAGAGAAATTAAGGAAACAATTCCATTCACCATTGCAACGAAAAGAATAAAATACTTAGGAATAAATCTAACTAAAGAAACAAAAGACCTATATATAGAAAACTATAAAACACTGATGAAAGAAATCAGAGAAGACACAAATAGATGGCGAAATATACCATGTTCATGGATTGGAAGAATCAATATAGTGAAATGAGTATACTACCCAAAGCAATCTATAGATTCAATGCAATCCCTATCAAGCTACCAATGGTATTTTTCACAGAACTAAAACAAATAATTTCACAATTTGTATGGAAATATAAAAAACCTCGAATAGCCAAAGCAATCTTGAGAAAGAAGAATGGAACTGGAGGAATCAACCTGCCGGACTTCAGACTATACTACAAAGCTACAGTCATCAAGACAGTATGGTACTGTCTGGAATAAAGACAGAAATATAGATCAGTGGAACAAAATAGAAAGCAATGAGATAAATCCATGCACCTATGGACACCTTACCTTTGACAAAGAAGGCAAGAATATACAATGGAGAAAAGACAATCTCTTTAACAAATGTTGTTGGGAAAACTGGTCAACCACTTTTAAAAGAATGAACGTAGGCAAAACACTCTCCGACATAAATCACAGCAGGATCCTCCATGACCCATCTCCCAGAATATTGGAAATAAAAGAAAAAATAAACAAATGGGACCTAATTAAAATCAAAAGCTTCTGCACAGCAAAGGAAACTATAAGCAAGGTGAAAAGACAGCCTTCAGAATGGGAGAAAATAATAGCAAATGAAGCAACGGATAAAGGATTAATCTCCAAAATATACAAGCAGCTCCTGCAGCTCAATTCCAGAAAAATAAATGACCCAATCAAAAAATGGACCAAAGAACTAAACAGACATTTCTCCAAAGAAGACATACAGATGGCTAACAAACACATGAAAAAATGCTCAACATCCCTCATAATCAGAGAGATGCAAATCAAAATCACAATGAGATACCATTTCACACCTGTCAGAATGGCTGCTATCCAAAAGTCTACATGCAATAAATGCTGGAGAGGATGTGGAGAGAAAGGAACCCTCTTACACTGTTGGTGGGAATGCAAACTAGTACAGCCACTATGGAGAACAGTGTGGAGATTCCTCAAAAAACTGGAAATAGAACTGCCATATGATCCAGCAATCGCACTCCTGGGCATACACACCGAGGAAACCAGAATTGAAAGAGACACATGTACTCCAATGTTCACTGCAGCACTGTTTATAATAGCCAGGACATGGAAGCAACCTAGATGTCCATCTGCAGACGAATGGATAAGAAAGCTTTGGTACATATACACAATGGAGTATTATTCAGCCATTGAAAAGAATACATTTGAATCAGTTCTAATGAGGTGGATGAAACTGGAGCCTATTATACAGAGTGAAGTAAGCCAGAAAGAAAAACACCAATACAGCATACTAACGCATATATATGGAATTTAGAAAGATGCAAATGATAACCCTGCATACGAGACAGCAAAAGAGACACAGATGTATAGATCAGTCTTTGGGACTCTGTGGGAGAGGGTGAGGGTGGGATGATTTGGGAGAATGGCATTGAAACACGTATGTTTTCATATGTGAAATGAATCACTAGTTCAGGGTCAATGCATGTTACAGGATGCTCGGGGCTGGCATGCGGGGATGACCCAGAGGGAGGATAAAGGGAGGAGGGAGATGGGAGTGGGGTTCAGGAGGGGGAACTTATGTAAACCCGGGGCGAATTCATGTCAATGTATGGCAAAACTAACCAATATAATATTGTAAAATAATTTGCCTCCAATAAAAAATTAATTAATTACAAAAAAAAAAAGAATGAAGCTAGAACACTTTCTAACACCATACACAAAAATAAACTCAAAATGGATTAAAGATCTAAAAGTAAGACCAGAAACTATAAAACTCCTAGAGGAAAACATAGGCAAAACACTCTCCGACATAAATCACAGCAGGATCCTCTATGACCCACTTCCCAGAGTAATGGAAATAAAAGCAAAAATAAACAAATGGGACTTAATTAAACATAAAAACTTTTGCACAACGAAGGAAACTATAAGCAAGGTGAAAAGACAGCCTTCAGAATGGGAGAAAATAATAGCAAATGAAGCAACCGACAAAGAATTACTCTCAAAAATATACAAGTAATTCCTGCAGCTCAATTCCAGAAAAATAAACCACCCAATAAAAAAATGGGCCAAAAAACTAAACAGATATTTCTCCAAAGAAGACATACAGATGGCTAACAAAAACATGAAATGTGCCCAATATCACTCATTATCAGAGAAATGCAAATCAAAACCACAATGAGGTACCATCTCATGCTGGTCAGAATGGCTGCTACCCAAAAATCTACAAACAACAAATGCTGGAGAGGGTATGGAGAAAAGGGAACCCTCTTACACTGTTGGTGGGAATGCAAATAGTACAGCCACTATGGAGAACAATGTGGAGATTCCTTTAAAAAAAAAACTGGAAATAGAACTGCCATATGACCCAGAAATCCCACTGCTGGGCCTACACACTGAGGAAACCAGAACTGAAAGAGACACATGTACCCCAATGTTCATCACAGCACTATTTATAATAGGCAGGACATGGAAGCAACCTATATGTCTATCAGCAAATGAATGGATAAGAAAGTTGTGGTACATATACACAATGGAATATTACACAGCCATTAAAAAGAATGCATTTAAATCAGTTCTAATGAGGTGGATGAAACTGGAACCTTTTATACTGAGGGAAGTAAGTCAGAAAGAAAAACACCAATACAGTATACTAAAACATATATATGGAATTTAGAATTTATATGATAATGATAACCCTATATGCAGAAATGGTATGGACTTAACAGAAGCAGAAGACATTAAGAAGAGGTGGCAAGAATACACAGAAGAACTGTACAAAAAAGATCTTCACGACAAAGATAATCACGATGGCATGATCACTCACCTGGAGCCAGACATCTTGGAATGTGAAGTCAAGTGGGCCTTAGAGAGCATTACTATGAACAAAGCTACTGGAGGTGATGGAATTCCAATTGAGCTATTTCAAATCCTGAAAGATGAGGCTGTGAAAGTGCTGCACTCAATATGCCAGCAAATTTGGAAAACTCAGCAGTGGCCACAGGACTGGAAAAGGTCAGTTTTCATTCCAATCCCAAAGAAAGGCAATGCCAAAGAATGCTCAAACTACCGCACAATTGCACTCATCTCACACACTAGTATGACTGTGAAATTCCAGATGTTCAAGCAGGTTTTAGAAAAGGCAGAGGCACCAGAGATCAAATTGCCAACATCCGCTGGATCATGGAGAAAGCAAGAGAGTTCCAGAAAAACATCTATTTCTGCTTCATTGACTATGCCAAAGCCTTTGGCTGTGTGGATCACAATAAACTGTGGCACATTCTAAAAGAGATGGGAATACCAGACCACCTACCTGCCTCTTGAGAAACCTGTATGCAGGTCAGGAAGCAACAGTTAGAACTGGACATGGAACAACAGACTGGTTCCAAATAGGCAAAGGAGTATGTCAAAGTTGTATATTGTCACCCTGCTTATTTAACTTCTATGCAGTACATCATGAGGAACGCTGGGCTGGAAGAAGCACAAGTTGGAATCAAGATTGCCAGGAGAAATATCAATAACCTCAGATATGCAGATGACACCACCCTTATGGCAGAAAGTGAAGAGGAACTCAAAAGCTTCTTGATGAAAGTGAAAGAGGAGAGTGAAAAGGTTGGCTTGACGCTCAACATTCATAAAACAAAGATCATGGCATCTGGTCCCATCACTTCATGGGAAATAGAGAGGAAACAATGGAAACAGTGTCAGACTTTATTTTGGGGGGCTCCAAAATCACTGCAGATGCTGATTGCAGCCATGAAATTAAAAGACTCTTACTCCTTGGAAGGAAAGCTATGACCAACCTAGATAGCATATTAAAAAGCAGAGACATTACTTTGCCAACAAAGGTCGGTCTAGTCAAGGCTATGGTTTTTCCCGTGGTCATGTATGGATGTGAGAGTTGGACTGTGAAGAAAGCTGATCGCCGAAGAATTGATCCTTTTGAACTGTGGTGTTGGAGAAGACTCTTGAGAGTCCTTTCTTTGGACTGCAAGGAGATCCAACCAGTCCATTCTAAAGGAGATCAATCCTGGGTGTTCATTGGAAGGACTGATGCTAAAGCTGAACCTCCAATACTTTGGCCACCTCATGTGGCGAGTTGACTCACTGGAAATGACTCTGATGTTGGGAAGGATTGGGGGCAGGAGGAGAAGGGGACAACAGAGAATGAGATGGCTGGATGGCATCACCGACTTGATGGACGTGAGTTTGAGTGAACTCCGGGAGTTGGTGATGGACAGGGAGGCCTGGCGTGCTGTGATTCATGGGGTCACAAAGAGTCAGACACGACTGAGCAACTGAACTGAACTGAACTGAACCCTATATGTGAGACAGCAAAATAGACACAGATGTATAGAACAGTCTTTTGGACTCTGTGGGAGAAGGCGAGGGTGGGATGATTCAAGAGAATAGCATTAAAACATGTATATTATCATATGTGAAACAGATCACCAGTCCAGGTTTGATGCATGAGACAGGGTGCTCAGGGCTGGTGCACCGGGATGACCCAGAGGGATGGGATGGGGAGGGAGGTGGGAGCAGGGTTCAGGATGGGAAACACATGTACACCATGGCTGATTCATGTCAATGTTTGGCAAAAACCACTACAATGTTATAAAGTAATTAGCCTCCAATTAAAATAAATTAATTTTTTTAAATGATAAAATTTTTTAAAAACCCACCACAATTCAAAAGCATCAATTCTTCGGTGCTCAGCCTTCTTTATGATCCAACTCTCACATCCATACATGACTACAGGAAAAACCATAGCTTTGACTATACATGCGGACCTTGGTCAGCAAAGTGATGTCTCTGCTTTTTAACAGGCTGTCTAGGTTTGTCATAGCTTTTCTTCTGAGGAGCAAGCATCTTTTAATCTCATGGCTGCAGTCACCATCTGCAGTGGTTCTGGAACCCAAGAAAATAAAGTCTGTCACCGTTTTCATTGTTTCCCTGTCTATTTGCCATGAAGTGATGGAACTGCATGCCAAGATCTTTGGTTTTTTGAATGTTGAGTTTTCCACTCTCCTCTTTCACCTTTAGCCAGAGGCTCTATAGTTCCTCTTCACTTTCTGCTATAAGGGTGGTGCTATCTGGGTATCTGATGTTATTGACATTTCTCCCAGCGATCTTGATTCCAGGTTGTGTTTCATCCAGCACACATTTCTCACGATGTACTCTGCATATAAGTTAAATAAGCAGGGTGAAAATATACAGCCTTGACGTACTCCTTTCCCAATTTGGAACCAGTCCATTGTTCCATGTCCAGTCCTAACTGGTGCTTCTTAACTTGAATACAGGTTTTGCAGGAATCAGGTCAGGTGGTCTGGTATTCCAATCTCTTTAAGAATATTTTTAGAATACTACAGTTATTGTGATCCACTCAGTCAAAGACTTTAGCTTAGTCAATGAACAGAAGTAGATGTTCTTCTGGAATACTCTTGCTTTCTATGATCCAACAGATGTTGGCAATTTGATCTCTGGTTCCTCTGACTTTTCTAAATCCAGCTTGTACATCTAGAAGTTCTCAGTTCACATACTGTTGAAGCCTGGCTTGGAGAATTTTGAGCATTATTTTGCTAGTGTGTGAGATGAGTACAATTGTGTGGTAGTTTGAACATTCTTTGGCATTGCCCTTCTTTAGGATTGGAATAAAATCTGACCTTTTTCCAGTCCTGTGGCCACTGCTGAGCTTTCCAAATTTGCTTGCAAAATGAATGCAGCAGCTGGGGGAAGGTCTCTTAATGCCAAACGAGATATTGAGAAAGCAAGAAGAGCTTAAGTTAAAGCTGGTCAGAGATTGGGCTAGAATTACTGAGTCATCCTTACATCACTAGCCTATCTTCTTTGGCCAACCCCCTTATTCTTCTCTGACCACAACCCAACACCTCTCCTGAGTACAACCCAACCCTCATTCCACCTACATCTGACCTTCAGCCTCCCTTCAGATGGATCACTTTATCCCAGCCACAAACAGTCTTGTCCTTGAATGTACGTCTTATTTCTTTACCCAGACTGTGAACTTTCTAGGGCAAGACACCAATGTCTCCTCAGAGATTGAATATACAACTGGACAGTGGCCAGACCATATCTGACAATAGAACTCTAATCCACAATCTGTAGCATCCAGCCTAGTAAGCCAAACCCCTACAGCAATCATCCCAGAAGAGTCGGGAATTGGTCAGTTACTTTCAGCTTCATTATTTGTTGGCCCCAACTCACGGCCAACTAGAAAAGGGCAAATATGTTCCCCAAACCAATCATACAAGATGCTTAGCTTCTTGTCTGGACCCGTCCAGAGTCCTCATGCAAACAACCTCCAATTAAAACACACCTGAAATTCTCCTTTTCTTTTTTTTGGCTGTAATTCTTCCCTACTCTCTGCCTGTATTTGAGTCCCTGACAAATCCAAGTGATGGTGGCTGACTCCCTTGGTAGAGCAGGTTCTGAATAAATGGCTTCTGTTTTTTCTCATTTGGGTGGTTTGGGTAAATTAACAAGATGGCATCAGTCAGGCTCTCTTGCCTCACACTCTCATGCCCTCTTGCCCCACGTTCTATAAACAATGACTTTGCAGGGTTTTGTAACAGCTGAGATCACTCATAGCACTGTGCATGCATATCACAAGGTACTCACTTGGTCACAGGCAACTTTTTGCAGTACACCTATATGAGCTTCACTGTGAAAGCCTTGGTTGTTGTTCCACTGGGGCTACAATGGAGCAGCCTCATGGTTATGTTATATGAGGTTCTGTTATGTCTATGTCAAGGCTATATTATGGTTATGTCGTGGCTGCTGTGTCAGCAGGAAAGAGGCTGTGTTATGGCTGCCATGTCAGCCAGGAAAGAATAAACATGTCTGTAGCTCCTCGAGTTTTCTTTCAGCCTTCTTTTAGCTCACACCTTGCCTACTCTGGGTTCAGAAACAGTGAAGACAGTGTGAACAATTAGACAATTGGCCTCACAAACAGGATCAGCAATACAGGTGGTATATTATTTCCAGTTTTCTTGAAGGTCCCAATGAGATACAGTCTGTACTACCCATCACTGCAGATCCCAGCCTTTGGCCAGATGCATTATCTATAGATAATAACATATGAGCCCCTTGTGACTTGCTGCTCATGGCTTGTCAGATCTATGCCAACATGATAAATCAGTGGTAGGTTTGAACTCTGCAGTCCAAGCTTCCAGAAAACCAGAGCCCTGCAGCTTCCAGGGCTTCTTCCTGCCTCCCCAAGACTCCAGCATCCCCAGCCAAGGCCCCACTTGATGAGAGGGCTCCTGTCACCCCCCGAGTCCAGGGGTCCCCACTATGGCAGCCCTGGAGACCCCCAGACCCTGAAGCCCTCCTATCCAGGAGCTCTCGGGCACCACAGCCTGGAGCAACCCCCAGCCCCTGATGGAGGGAGATAAATTGCTGAACCTCCCTTGGATGTTTTCATCAGAAGAGGGGGTGGCCACAGGTGATAAGGACCTCCATCCCATTGCCCTGGTTCAATGCCAGTTTTCCAAAGGTATTCTGAAGCCACCCAGCCAAGACAAGGAGAAGTTGGGGACTTGCTGGTTGCCCTGCCCCACATGCAGGGGAGCCGGTTGGATCATCCATTTGGGGGTAGGACAGAATCCAACCAGAGCTTGTCATGGTCTTTTGAATGGACCTTCCCCATGGGCCTTCAGGTCCAGTGGTGTGGTTGCTGTGTTCCCAACCCCCTCCTCTATCACTGAGGCTGCTGAAGCTGCCGAGGCTGGAGATTGGACTGTGTACAGCCAGGAGGTAGGCATGTCCCAGCCTGTACAAGGGGCCCTGTCAGCTCCAGAAGGCCAGCTTCCCGGGTGCAGATGGATGATCCATGAGTCTCCCCAACCCCAAAGGAGATGGAGAGGGCTATCCTCAGGCCCCAACTGTCCCCCTTGAGCCTTTACCAACAGCAGGGGACCCACTCAGACCAGCCTTGTTATAGGCAGAGGAGACGTAGGAGGAATGGGAGTCCTTGGCTGGACAGGAATCCCTGCTCCCTCTAGCCACCAGGGAGGCCGCCCTGACCATCCTGGACCAGTCCTGAGTAGCAGCAGCCAGCATCCCCTGACCAGCCTTCTGTCCTCTTTGCTGACACCTCTGATCCCAGGCAGGCACTGTCTGCCAAGGAGAAGGCCGTGACCCTGACCTGAGCTGAGACCACCCAACCCAGAACAGAGATTCAAGACCCCTGTCAGGCATCCCCTGAGCCTGCAGGCCCTGAGAGCAGCTCCCAGCAGCTAGAGGACCTTCTGGCATAACCACCACTCAGTGCACAGCAGGGAGCCAGACCTGAGCTGAAGGATGCCCAAACATGCATCACCTTCTCTGAGGCGTCTCAGGTGATGCTGGTGGTAAAGAATCTGCCTCCCATTTCAAGAGATGCAAGAGATGCTGGTTTGATCTCCGGGTCAGGAAGATCATCTGGAGTAGGACAGGGAAACTCGTTCCAGTATTCTTGATGGAAAATTCCATGGAAAGAATTCCATGGCAGGCTACAGTCCATGGGGCCAAAAAGAGTTGGACACAACTAAGTGACTGAGCACATCCTTTGTACTCAGTTCAGTTCAGTTGCTAAGTCGTGTCCATGGACTGCAGCACTCCAGGCGTTCCTGTCCATCACCAACTCCCGGAGTTTACCCAAACCCATGTCCATTGAGTCAGTGATGCCATCCAACCATCTCATCCTCTGTCATCCCCTTCTCTTCCTGCCTTCAATCTTTCCCAGCATCAGGGTCTTTCCAAATGAGTCAGTACTTCGCTTCAGGCGGCCAAAGTATTGGAGTTTCAGCTTCAGCATCAGTCCTTCTGATGAATATTCAGGACTGATTTCCTTTAGGATTAACTGGTTGAGTCTCCTTGCCCTCCAAGGGACTCTCAAGAGTCTTCTCCAACACCACAGTTCAAAAGCATCAATTCTTCGGCACTCAGCTTTCTTTATAGTCCAACTCTCACATTCATACATGACTACTGGAAAAACCATAGCTTTGACTATATGGACCTTTGTGGGCAAAGTAATGTCTCTGCTTTTCAATGTGCTGTCTAGGTTGATCATAGCTTTTCTTCCAAGGAGCAAGCATCTTTTAATTTCATGGCTGCAGTCAGCATCTGCAGTGATTTTGGAGCCCAAGAAAATAAAGTCTGTCACTGTTTCCATTGCTTCCCTATTTGCCATGGAGTGACAGGACCAGATGCCATGATCTAAGTTTTTGAATGTTGAGTTTTAAGCCAACTTTTTCACTCTCCTCTTTCACTTTCATCAAGAGGCTCCTTAGTTCTTCTTCACTTTCAGCCATAAGGGTGGGTGGTATCATCTGCATATCTGAGGTAATTGATATTTCCCCCAGCAATCTTGATTCCAGCTTGTGCTTCATCCAGCCTGGCATTTCACATGATGTACTCTGCATATAAGTTAAATAATCAGGGTGACAATATATAGCCTTGACTTACTCTTTTCCCAGTTTGGAACCAGTCTTTTGTTCCATGTCCAGTTGTAACTGTTGCTTCTTGACCTGCATACAGATTTCTCAGGAGGCAGGTCAGGTGGTCTAGTATTCCCATCTCTTTAAGGATTTTCCACAGTTTATTGTGATCTACACAGTCAAAGGCTTTGGCATAGTCAATAAAGCAGAAGTAGATGTTTTTCTGGAACTCTCTTGCTTTTTCCATGATCAAACTGATGTTGGCAATTTGATCTCTGTTTCTTCTTCCTTCTCTAAATCCATCTTGAACATCCAGAAGTTCATGGTTCACATACTGTTAAAGCCTTGCTTGGAGAATTTTGAGCATTATTTTGCTAGCGTGTGAGATGAGTACAATTGTGTGGTAGTTTGAACATTCTTTGGCATTGCCTTTCTTTGGGATTGGAATGAAAACTGACCTTTTCCAGTCCTGTGGCCACTGCTGAGCTTTCCAAATTTGCTAGCATATTGAGTTTAGCACTTTCACAGCATCATCTTTCAGGATTTGAAAGAGCTCAACTGGAATTCCATCACCTCCACTAGCTTTGTTCGTAGTGATGCTTCCTAAGGTCCACTTGACTTCGCACTCCAGGATGTCTAGATATAGGTGAGTGATCACACCATCATGATTATCTTGGTTGTGAAGATCTTTTTTGTACAGTTCTTCTGTGTATTCTTGCCACCTCTTCTTAATATCCTCTGCTTCTGTTAGGTCCATACCATTTCTGTTCTTTATTGTGCCCATCTTTGCATGAAATGTTCCCTTGGTATCTCTAATTTTCTTGAAGAGATCTCTAGTCTTTCCCTTTCTATTGTTTTCCTCTATTCTTTGCACTGATCGCTAAGGAAGGCTTTTTTCCCTCTCCTTGCTATTCTTTGGAACTCTGCATTCAGATGCTTATATCTTTCCTTTTTTCCTTTGCTTATCGCTTCTCTTCTCTTAACAGCTATTTGTAAGGCCTCCTCAGACAACCATCTTGCCTTTTTGCATTTCTTTTTCTTGAGGATGATTTTGATCACTGCCTCCTGTACAATGTCACGAACTTCTGTCCATAGTTCTTCAGACACTCTATCAGATCTAATCCCTTGAATCTATTTGTCACTTCCAATGTATAATCATAACGGATTTGATTCAGGACATAACTGGATGGTCTAGTGGTTTTCCCTACTTTCTTCAATTTAAGTCTGTATTTGGCAATAAGGAGTTCATGATCTGAGCCACAGTCTTGTTTTCGCTGACTGTATAGAGCTTCTCCATTTTTGGCTGCGAAGAATATAATCAATCTGATTTTGGTATTGACCATCTGGTGATGTCCTTGTGTAGAGTCATCTTTTGTGTTGCTGGAAGAAGATGTTTGCTATGACCAGTGTATTCTCTTGACAAAACTCTGTTAGCCTTTGTCCTGCTTCACTTTGTAGTCCAAGGCCAAATTTGCCTGTTACTCCAGGTATCTCTGACTTCGTACTTTTGCATTCCAGGCCCCTGTGATGAAAAGGACATCTTTTTTGGGTGTTAGTTCTAGAAGGTCTTGTAGGTCTTCATAGAACCATTCAATTTCAGTTTCTTCAGCATTACTGGTTGGGGCATAGACTTTGATTACTGTGATATTGAATGGTTTGCCTTGCAAATGAACAGAAATCATTCTGTCAGTTTTGAGATTGCACCCAAGTACTGCATTTCAGACTATGAGGGCTACTGCATGTCTTCTAAGGGATTCTTGCCCACAGTAGTAGATAAAGTGGTCATCTAAATTAAATTCACCCACTCCAGTTCATTTCAGTTCACTGATTCCTAAAATGTGTATGTTCACTCTTGCCATCTCCTGTTTGACCACTTCTAATTTACCTTGATTCATGGACCTAACATTCCGGGTTCCTATACAATATTGCTCTTTACAGCATTGGACTTTACTTCCATCACCATTCACATCCACAACTGGGTGTTGTTTTCACTTTGCCTCCATCTCTTCATTTTTTCTGGAGTTATTTCTCCACTCTTCTCCGGTAGCATATTGGGTACCTACCAACCTGGGGAGTTCATCTTTCACTGTCCTATCTTTTTGCCTTTTCACACTGTTCATAGGGTTCTCAAGGTAGAAATGCTGAAGTGGTTTGCAGTCCCTTCTCTAGTGAACCATGTTTGAACAAACTCTGGGAGATAGTGAAGGACAGGGAAGCCTGGAGTGCTGAAGCCCATGGGGTGGCAAAGACATACAACAGCGAGAACATAAACAACAAGGGACACATGACCTAGGGCCAATTCCTCTGGGAGAGAGCATGACCCACCTCAGACTGTAACAACATCTGGTGGGTCTCTACTGCCTAAGGCACTCCCCAGTACATCTCAACTGTGGCTGCTATACCCCTTCTTTTCCCCAGCCTAACTGAGCAAGTGAGCCCTAATAAACCTTGGTCTATGCCCCTTCTTTGTCTAGGGAACAAACACCAGAGGGTGACTCACAAGCAGAGGTTGGACAAAACCAAAGTAGAACACTTCTCTGTAACCAAAGAAGAAGAGGGTAATTAGCTCCTGCAACCACAGGTGCTACAGATGAAATCCCAATTAACCTAAGACTCCGGAGAGCAGAGACAATTGTGGACTATGGGAGCAAGTGCAAGCTAAAGTCAGAGAAGGCAATGGCACCCCACTCCAGTACTCTTGCCTGAAAAATGCCATGGATGGAGGAGCCTGGTGGGTTGCAATCCATGGGGTCATTAAGAGTCGGACACTACTGAGCGACTTTGCTTTCACTTTTCATTTTCGTGCATTGGAGAAGGAAATGGCAACCCACTCCAGAGAATGTGCCTGGAGAATCCCAGGGACAGGAGAGCCAGGTGCCGTCTATGGGGTCACACAGAGTCAGACACGACTGAAGCAACTTAGCAGCAGCAGCAGCAAGCTAAAGTAAAGGCAAGGTCTGAATCTGAGCTGACCCCACACTACCCACATCAGGTCTGGAGACATTCCTAGAGATATTGGAGGACTTTCTGAGTAGGCAGAGTGACTGGAGCACACTGTGTGCAGAGGAAAATGGAGGAATCACAAGGACATTCTTCCGACTACCACTTTATATAGTTTTCTGTTTTTCTTCCTTTTTTTTAGTATTTTCTAATGTTGTTCTTTATTATTTCTTTCATTTTTATCTTTTATAATTACTTTTTCCTTTTTTATACACCTCATTTTTAAATAAATTCATTTTATTTCTTCCTGTTTTTACTGTACTGCTTAGTTACAAAGCGTTTTTAATCATGTTTTTAATTTTGTATTTATGCTAGTCTAGTTTTTAGTACTCTATTTCACTTAGGGGTTTGTTTATTGGTTTGATGGCTCTTCTCTTTTTGGACTCCTGTTTTTATCCTTTTTTCCTCTCTTCTCTCTCTTCCTTTCTCTTTGTAAATGTGTGAGTCTCCTTGCATGTTCTTGGCTGTTGAGCGTTGTTTCACCATTAATCTTGAAGTTTTGTCTTCTATGCTATGTGCCTGTGAAGTCTTGGTGCTGCAGGAAGGAGTTGGCTGAACCCCTGAGGTCAGAGAAATGAGTCCAAGACTTTGAACTATCAGAGAACTCCCAACCCCATGGAATATTACTCTGCAAGAACTCTCCCAAAGGCCTCCATCTCAACACCATCAAGATCAAGCATCACTCAAAGATCAGCAAACACCTGTGCTAGATGCCTCTCACCAAACCTTTAGCAAAACAGGAGAACACAACCCTTCCCACTAGCAAAAAGGCTGCCCAAAGCCATACCAAGCCCATAGTCACCCCGAAACACTTCTGGATATGCCACTGCCCTTAAGAGAGACAAGATCCAGCCTCATCCACCAGAATACAGGCACAAGTCCTCCCAACCAGGAAACCTTCACAAGGCACTGGTCAAAACCCAACCATGGGGGACAGACTCCATATTTAAGAGGAACTACAACCTTCCAGCCTGCAGAAAGGCGATCCCAAACACAGTAAATTAAACAAAATGAAAAGACAGAGAAATATGCAGCAGATGAAGGAACATGATAAAGACCAACAAGACCAAACAAATGAAGAGGAAATAAGCAGTCTACCTGAACAAGAATTCAGAGTAGTTATAGAAAAGAGGATCCAAAGTTTTGGAAATAAAATGGAGGCACAGATAAATAGACTGGAGGCACGGACTGAGAAGATACAAGAAATGCTTAACAAGGATCCAGAAGAATTAGAGAATAGACAATCACCAATGAACAACACAATAAATGAGATTAAAAATACAGTATAGGGAACCAATAGCCGAATAACGAAGGCAGAAGAATGGATAAGTGAGCTGGAATGGTGGAAAAAACTGAAGCAGAGCAGAATAACAAAAAAAGGATAAAATGAAATGAGGACAATCTCAGAGGCCTCTGGGACAACATTAAGTGCACCAACGTTCAAATAGTAGGGATCTCAGAAGAAGAGATAAACAAATGGCATGAGAAAATATATGAGGAGATTATACTCAAAAACTTCCCTAACATGGGAAAGGAAATAACCACCCAAGTCTAGGAAGCCCAAAAAGTCCCATATAGGATAGATCCAAGGAGAAACATGCCAAGACACATATTGATCAAACTAGCAACAATTAAACACAAAAACATTAAAAACAGCAAGGGAACAGCAACAAATAACATACAAGGTGATAACCATAAGGCTAAGAGCTGACCTTTCAACAGAAACTCTGAAGTCCAGAAGGGAGTGGAAGGATATACTTAAAATGATGAAAGGAAAAAAACTAAAATCAAGATTACTCATTCCAGCAAAGATCTTATTCAGATTTGAAGGAGAAATCAAAAGCTTTCCAGACAAGCAAAAATTAAGAGAATTCAGCACCACCAAGGGAGCTTTACAACAAATGTTAAAGGAATATCTCTCGACAAGAAACATTAGAGAAAGAAAAGGCCTATAAAAACAAATCCAAAACAACAAAATAAATAGTAACAAGACCATACATATCAATAATTACCTTATGTGTAAATGTATTAATCCTCCAATCAAAAGAATGACATTGGCTGAATGGATACAAAAGCAAGACCTCTATTATTGCTGTCTGCAAGAGATCCACCTCAGACCTAGGGACACAGAGACTGAAAATGAGGGTCTGGAAAAAGATATTGCATGCAAATGGAAATCAAAAGAAAGAGGGAGTAGCAATACTCACTTCAGATAAAATAGACTTTGAAATAAAGACAATTACAAGAGACAAGGAAGAACACTACATAATGATCAAGGGATCAATCTAAGAAGATATAATAATATCTAAATATCTATATTTTATTTATTTTTTAATTTATTCATTTTAATTGGAGGCTAATTACTTTACAATATTGTATTGGTTTTGCCATACATTGACATGAATCCTCCCCGGGTGTACATGTGTTCCCCATCTTGAACACCCCTCCCACCTCCCTCTCCATATCATCCCTCTGGGTCATCCCGGTGCACCAGCCCCGAGCATCCTGTATCATGCATTGAACCTGGACTGGCAATTCATTTCACATATGATAATATACATGTTTCAATGCCATTCTCCCAAATCATCCCACCCTCACCCTCTCCCACAGAGTCCAAAAGACTGTTCTATACATTTGTGTCTCTTTTGCTGCCTCGTATACAGGGTTATCATTTGCATCTTTCTAAATTCCACATATATGTGTTAGTATATTGTATTGGTGTTTTTCTTTCTGGCTTACTTCACTCTATGTAATAGGCTCCAGTTTCATCCACCTCATTAGAACTGATTCAAATGTATTCTTTTTATATGCTGAGTAATACTCCATTGTGTATATGTAACACAGCTTTAAATATATATGCACCCAACATAGGAGCACCTCAATACATAAAGCTAATGCTAATGATTATTAAAGGGGAAACTGACAGTAACACAATAATAGTGGGGGACTTTAACACTCCCTCACACTAATAGACAGATCATCCAGACAGAAAATTAACAGGGAGAAATGAGCTTCGAATGATACATTGGACCAGTTGGACCTAATTTATATCTATTGGGCATTTCATCCAAAAACAGTAGACTTCACTTTTTTCTCAAGTGCACATGGAATATTATCCAGGATAGATCACACCTTGGGTCACAAACCAAGATTTGGTAACTCTTAAAACACTGAAATTATTTCAAGCATCTTTTCTGGCCACAGTGCTACAAGAGTAGATATCAATTAAAGGAAAAAAATATATAAAAAGCACAAACACAATAACAGCAAATGAAGAAACTGATAAAGGATTAATCTTCAAAATATACAAGCAGCTCCTGCAGCTCAATTCCAGAAAAATAAATGACCCAATCAAAAAATGGGCCAAAGAACTAAACAGCCATTTCTCCAAACAAGACATAAAGATGGCTAACAAACACATGTAAAAATGCTCAACATCCTTCATAATCAGAGAAATGCAAATCAAAACCACAATGAGATACCATTTCACACCAGTCAGAATGGCTGCTATCCAAAAGTCTACATGCAATAAATGCTGGAGAGGGTGTGGAGAGAAGGGAACCCTCTTACACTGTTGGTGGGAATGCAAACTAGTACAGCCACTATGGAGAACAGTGTGGAGATTCCTCAAAAAACTGGAAATAGAACTGCCATATGATCCAGCAATCGCACTCCTGGGCATACACACCGAGGAAACCAGAATTGAAAGAGACACATGTACTCCAATGTTCATTGCAGCACTGTTTATAATAGCCAGGACGTGGAAGCAACCTAGATGTCCATCTGCAGAACAAGGGATAAGAAAGTTTTGGTACATATACACAATGGAGTATTACTCAGCCATTAAAAAGAATGCATTTGAATCAGTTCTAATGAGATGGATGAAACTGGAGCCTATTATACAGAGTGAAGTAAGCCAGAAAGAAAAACACCAATACAGTATACTAACGCATATATGTGGAATTTAGAAAGATGCAAATGATAGCCCTGTATACGAGACAGCAAAAGAGACACAGATGTATAGAGCAGTCTTTGGGACTCTGTGGGAGAGGGTGAGGGTGGGATGATTTGGGAGAATGGCATTGTGACATGTATGTTGTCATATGTGAAACGAATCACCAGTTCAGGGTCGATGCATGTTACAGGATGCTCGGGGCTCGTGTGCGGGGATGACCCAGAGGGAGGATAAAGGGAGGAGGGAGGTGGGAGGGGGGTTCAGGAGGGGGAACTCATGTTCACCCAGGGCAGATTCATGTCAATGTATGGCAATACCAACCAATATAATATTGTAAAATAATTACCCTCCAATAAAAAAAAAAGTTAAAAAAAATAAATAAAGTGACAAGATGACTATGAAAAAAAAAAAAAAAAGCACAAACACATGGAGGTTTCTCACACACAATATGCTTCTAAATAACCAGGAGGTCACTGACGAGATCAAAGAGGAAATCAAAAAATACCTGACAATGAAAACATGACAATTCAAAACCTATGGGATGCAGTAAAAACAGTGCTAAGAAGGAAGTTTATAGCAATACAAGTCTACCTCAAGAAACAAGAGAGACATCAAATAAACAACCTAACTTTACATCTAAAGCAACTAGAAACACAAGAGCAAAAAAAAAAAACCCAAAGTTAGTAGATGGAAAGAAATCATAAAGTTCAAAGAAGAAATAAATGAAAAAGAAAGGGGATAAGAGCAAAGATCAATAAAACTTAACAGCTAGTTCTTTGAGAAGACAAACAAAATTGACAATCCATTGGCCAGACACATCAAGAAAAAGAGGGAAAAGACTCAAATCAATAAAATTAGAAATGAAAAAGAAGTTATAACAGACAACACAGAAATACAAAGATCATAAGAGATTACTACAAGCAATATATGCCAATAAAATGGACAACCTGGAAGAAATGGACAAATTCTTGGAAAAGTATCACCTTCCAAAACTGAACCAGGAAGAAATAAAAAAAAATGAGCAGATGAATCACAAGCACAGAAATGGAAACTATAATCAAAAATCTTTTTGTGTATGGTGTTAGGGAGTGTTCTAGTTTCATTCTTTTACAAGTGGGTGACCAGTTTTCCCAGCACCACTTGTTAAAGAGATCGTCTTTTCTCCATTGAATATTCTTGCCTCCTTCGTCAAAGATAAGGTGTCCATAGGTGAATGGATTTATCTCTGGGCTTTCTATTTTATTCCATTGATCTATATTTCTGTCTTTATGCCAGTACCATACTGTCTTGATGACTGTGGCTTTGCAGTAGAGCCTGAAGTCCGGCAGGTTGATTCCCCCAGTTCCATTCTTCTTTCTCAAGATTGCTTTGGCTATGCAAGGATTTTTATATTTCCATACAAATTGTGAAATTATTTGTTCTAGCTCTGTGAAAAACACCGTTGGTAGCTTGATAGGGATTGCATTGAACTTATAAATTACTTTGGGTAATATATTCAATTTCACAATATTTATTCTTCCAATCCATGAACACAGTATATTTCTCCATCTATTAGTGTCCTCTCTGATTTCTTTCACCAGTGTTTTTTGGTTTTCTATATATAGGTATTTTATTTCTTTAGGTAGATATATTCCTAAGTATTTTATTCTTTTCGTTGCAATGGTGAATAGAATTGTTTCCTTAATTTCTCTTTCTATTTTCTCATTATTAGTGTATAGGAATGCAAGGGATTTCTGTGTGTTGATTTTATATCCTGCAACTTTACTATATTCATTGATTAGCTCTAGTAATTTTCTGGTAGAGTCTTTAGGGTTTTCTGTGTAGAGGATCATGTCATCTGCAAACAGTGAGAGTTTTACTTCTTCTTTCCAATCTGGATTCCTTTTATGTCTTTTTCTGCTCTGATTGCTGTGGCCAAAACTTCCAAAACTAAAATGGGTTAAAGATCTAAATGTAGGACCAGAAACTATAAAACTCCTAGAGGAGAACATAGGCAAAACACTCTCTGACATAAATCACAGCAGGATCCTCCATGACCCACCTCCCAGAATATTGGAAATAAAAGCAAAAATAAACAAATGGGACCTAATTAAAATTAAAAGCTTCTGCACAGCAAAGGAAACTATAAGGGACCAGGAAATAGCTGAAGGCTGGGCGATGGCAGTCTTGGAAGCCCCACTCGCAGACAGACCCGAGGCCATGGTACCCCCGTGGTAGACCGGATCAGGGTGGCGGGCTCCAGGTCCCGAGGGATGGAGGGGTCTAAGACATCCAGCAGCACCATGCAGGTGAACTTCGTGTGTCAGAGCTGCAGCCAGCCTCTGAAACTGGACACGAGCTTCAAGATCCTGGACCGTGTCACCATCCAGGAGCTCACAGCTCCATTACTTGCCACAGCACAGCTGAAACCAGGAGAGACCCAGGAGGAAGAGGCTAACTCAGGAGAGGAGCCATTTACTGAAACTCGCCAGGATGGTGTCTCTCGCAGATTCATCCCCCCAGCCAGGATGATGTCCACAGAAAGTGCCAACAGCTTCACTCTGATTGGGGAGACATCCGATGGCAGCACCATGGAGAACCTCAGCCGAAGACTAAAGGTTACTAGGGACCTTTTTGACATCATGTCAGGCCAGACAGATGTGGATCACCCCCTGTGTGAGGAATGCACAGACACTCTCTTCGACCAGCTGGACACTCAGCTCAAAGTCACTGAAAATGAATGTCAGAACTACAAACGCTGTTTGGAGATCTTAGAGCAAATGAATGAAGATGACAGTGAACAGCTTGGGTTAGAGCTAAAGGAGCTGGCATTAGAAGAGAAGAGGCTGATCCAAGAGCTGGAAGACGTGGAAAAGAACCGGAAGATAGTGGCAGAAAATCTCGAGAAGGTCCAGGCTGAGGCTGAGAGGTTGGATCAGGAGGAAGCTCAGTATCAAAGGGAATACAGTGAATTTAAAAGACAACAGCTAGAACTGGATGATGAGCTGAAGAGTGGAGAAAACCAGATGCATTATGCCCAGATGCAGCTGGACAAGCTGAAGAAACCAACGTCTTTAATGCAACCTTCCACATTCGGCATAGTGGACAGTTTGGTACAATCAATAACTTCAGACTGGGTCGGCTGCCCAGTGTTCCTGTGGAATGGAATGAGATTAATGCTGCTTGGGGCCAGACAGTGTTGCTGTTTCACGCCCTGGCCAATAAGATGGGTCTGAAATTTCAGAGGTATCGATTTGTTCCCTATGGAAACCATTCATATCTGGAGTCTCTGACAGACAGATCTAAGGAGCTGCCGTTGTACTGTTCAGGGGGGCTGCGGTTTTTCTGGGACAACAAGGTTGACCATGCAATGGTGGCTTTCCTGGACTGTGTGCAGCAGTTCAAAGAAGAAGTTGAGAAAGGCGAGACACGTTTTTGCCTTCCTTACAGGATGGATGTGGAGAAAGGCAAAATTGAAGACACAGGAGGCAGTGGTGGCTCCTATTCCATCAAAACTCAGTTTAACTCGGAGGAACAGTGGACAAAAGCTCTCAAGTTCACACTGACGAATCTTAAGTGGGGTCTTGCTTGGGTATCCTCACAGTTTTATAACAAATGACTTTCTTTTTTCCTTAGGAGTTTGTTTGCCTTAAAGGCTTTCAATTTGTTGTTTGCAGGAAAAAAAAAAGTGTTAAATTCGGGTACTATTAAACAGCATATGTTTGCAATACTAAAAGAGAAAACAAATCCACAAAAGCCACTTTATTTTAAAATATCATATAACAGATAGTTTCCGGAACTACAACATGCCATGTATAGCATCTGGTCTCTGTCACAGTTTGGACTCTTAACCTCATGCCTTCCTTTCCCTTTGTCCCCTCAAAACAAATAATTTAAGTTTGCTTTTTTTATTTTTAAACTGAGTTGAATTGAGATTGATGCGTTTTCACTGGAGTTTGTCTCTCTCAACTTCCTGCACTTAGAACGTGAACTAGAAACTTTTGTCTCCACTGAGAGGACAAGAAGTTTGAGATGCACAGTTGGATAACATGAGAAAATGACACAAGCTTTGGTCACCATGTGATATGATCAGAAGCTTGAAATTGTTCTAGTACTGAATGCCTGCTCTGCTCTGTGTTAAGAGATATGAAATGGTGTTTGATACTGTTTGAGACCTTGGTGGAGAGATTTAATTATTTGTAATAAAAGATCAACTGCAGTCTGATTAAAAAAAAAAAAGGAAACTATAAGCAAGGTGAAAAGACAGCCTTCAGAATGGGAGAAAATGATAGCAAATGAAGCAACTGACAAAGGATTAATCTCAAAAATATACAAGCAACTCCTGCAGCTCAATTTCAGAAAAATAACGACCCAATCAAAAAAATGGGCCAAAGAACTAAACAGACATTTTGCCAAAGAAGACATACAGATGGCTAACAAACACACGAAAAGATGCTCAACATCACTCATAATCAGTTCAGTTCAGTTCAGTCTCTCATTCGTGTCCGACTCTTTGCGACCCCATGAATCACAGCACGCCAGGCCTCCTTGTCCATCACCAACTCCCGGAGTTCACTCAAACTCATGTCCATCAAGTTGGTGATGCCATCCAGCCATCTCATTCTCTGTCGTCCCCTTCTCCTCCTGCCCCCAATCCTTCCCAGCATCAGACTCTTTTCCAGTGAGTCAGCTCATCGCATGAGGTGGCCAAAGTATTGGAGTTTCAGCTTTGGCATCAGTCCTTCCAATGAACACCCAGGATTGATCTCCTCTAGGATGGACTGGTTGGATCTCCTTGCAGTCCAAGAGACTCAAGAGTCTTCTCCAGCACCACAGTTCAAAAGCATCAATTCTTCGGCGCTCAGTTTTCTTCACAGTCCAACTCTCGCATCCATACATGACCACGGGAAAAACCATACCCTTGACTAGATGGACCTTTGTTGGCAAAGTAATGTCTCTGCTTTTTAATATGCTATCTAGGTTGGTCATAACTTTCCTTCCAAGGAGTAAGTGTCTTTTAATTTCATGGCTTCAATCAGCATCCACAGTGATTTTGGAGCCCAAAAATATAAAGTCTGACACTGTTTCCACTGTTACCCCATCTATTTCCCATGAAGTGAAATAATAATCAGAGAAATGCAAATCAAAACCACAATGAGGTACCATTTCACGCCAGTCAGAATGGCTGCTATCCAAACGTCTACAAGCAATAAATGCTGGAAAGGGTGTGGAGAAAAGGAAACTCTCTTACACTGTTGGTGGGATTGCAAACTAGTACAACCACTATGGAGAACAGTATGGAGATTCCTTAAAAAACTGGAAATAGAACTGCCATATGACCCAGCAATCGCACTCCTGGGCGTACACACCAAGGAAACCAGAACTGAAAGAGACACATGTACTCCAATGTTCATCGCAGCACTGTTTATTATAGCCAGGACATGGAAGCAACCTAGATGTCCATCTGCAGATGAATGGATAAGAAAGCTGTGGTACATTTACACAATGGAGTATTACTCAGTAATTAGAAAGAATACATTTGAATCAGTTCTAATGAGGTGGATGAAACTGGAGCCTATTATACAGAGTGAAGTAAGCCAGAAAGAAAAACACCAATACAGTATACTAACGCATATATATGGAATTTAGAAGGATGATAACGATAACCTGTATATGAGACAGCAAAAGAGACACAGATGTATAGAACAGTCTTTGGGACTCTGTGGGAGAGGGCGAGGGTGGGATGATTTGGGAGAATGGCACTGAAACATGTATATTATCATATGTGAAACGAACCGCCAGTCCAAGTTCGATGCATGATACAGGATGCTCGGGGCTGGTGTACTGGGATGAACCAGAGGAATGGAATGGGGAGAGAGGTGGGAGGGGGGTTCAAGATGGGGAACATATATACACCCGGGGCAGATTCATGTCAATGTATGGCAAAACCAATACAATAACATAAAGTAATGAGCCTCCAATTAAAATAAATAAATTTTAAAAAAATCTTCCAAAAAACAAAAGCCCAGGGCCAGATGATTTCACAGTGAGTTCTTCCAAACTATTCCAGAAAATTGCAAGATAGGAAAACTCCAAAACTCATTCTACAAGGCCACCATCACCCTGATACCAAAACCAGACAAAGATGCCACAAAAAAGGGAAAATTACAGGTCAATATCACGGATGAATATAGATGCAAAATTCCTTAACAAAATGCTAAGACAGAATCCAACAACACAATTTAAAAGATCAAGTGGGCTTTAGCCCAAAGATGCAAGGATTCTTCAATACACACAAATGAATCAATGTGATACACCACATGAACAAATTAAAAGATAAACATCATGTGATCACCTCCAGCTGTGACAAATCTATATAGCATATTAAAAAGCAAAGACATCACTTTTCCAACCAAGGTCTATATAGTCAAAGCTATGGTTTTTCCAGTAGGCATGTATGGATGTGAGAGTTGTACCATAAAGAAGGCTGAGAACCAAAGAATTGATGCTTTTGAACTGTGGTGTTGGAGAAGACTCTTGAGAGTCCCTTGGACTGCAAGGAGATAAAATCAGTCAATCCTAAAGGAAATCAATCGTGAATATTCATTGGAGGGACTAATGCTGAGGCTGAAACTCCAATCATTTGGCCACCTGCTGCAAAGAGCCAACTCACTGGAAATAACCCTAATGCTGGGAAAGATTGAAGGCAGGAGAAGGGGATGACAGAAGATGAGATGGTTGGATGACATCACTGACTCAATGGACATGAGTTTGATCAAGCTCTGGGAGATAATGAAGAACAGAGAAGCCTGGCATGCAGTAGTCCATGGGGTCACAAAGAGCTGGACATGACTGAGCAACTGAACAAGAATTGATAGATGCAGAGAAAGCTTTTGACAAAATTCAACATCCATTTATGATAAAAAGAAAAAACTCTCCAGAAAGAAGGTATTGAAGGAACATACCTCAAGATAATAAAGCTCATATATGACAAACAGCAAACATTATTCTCAAAGAAGAAAAACTGAAAGCATTTTCTCTAAGAACAGGAACAAGACAAGGCTGCCCACTCTCTTTACTATTATTCAACATAATTTTGGAAGTACTAGTCACAGCAATCAGAGAAGAAAAAGAAATAAAAGGAATCCAGATTGGACAAGAAGTAAAACTCTCACTGTTTGCAGGTGATGTGATACTATACAGAGAAAACCCTAAAGATGCCATTAAAAAATTGCTAGAACTAATCAATGAATATAGTAAAGTCACAGGATGTAAAATTAATACACAGAAATCCCTTGCATTCCTGTACTCTAACAATGAAAAATCAGAATGATAAATTAAGGAATGAATCCCACTCACCATTGCAACAAAAATAATAAAATACCCAGGAATAAACCAACCTAAAAAGACAAAGGACCTGTATGCAGAAGACTATAAGACACTGATGAAAGAAATCAAAGATGACACAAACAGAGAGACATATTATGCTCTTGGATTGGAAGAATCAATATTGTGGAAATGACTATTCTTCCCAAAGCAATCTACAGATTCAATGCAATCTCTACCAAACTACCAATGGTAGTTTTCACAGAACTAGAACAAAAAATGTCATAATTTGTATGCAAACACAAAAGACTCCAAAACCAAAGCAATCTTAAGAAAGAAGAATAGAACTAGAGGAATCAATCTTCATGGTTACAGACTATACTACATAGCTACTGTCATCAAGATAATATGGTACTGGCACAAAAACTGAAACACAGCCAAGGGAATAAGATAGTAAACCCTGAGATAAGCCCAGGCACCTATGGGCACCTTATCTTTAACAAAGAAGACAAAACTATACACTGGAGCAACTAGTCTCTTCAATCAGCAGTGCAGGGAAAATTGGATAGCCACATGTAAAAGAATGAAATTAGAAAACTTACTAACACTGTACACAAATATAAACTAAAAACGGATTAAAGACCTAAATGTAAGAACAGAAACTATAAAACTCTTAGAGGAAAATATAGGCAAAACACTCTTTGATATAAATCACAGCAAGATCCTCTATAATCCACCTTCTATAGTAATGGAAATGAAAACAAAAATAAACAAATGGCACTAATTAAACTTAAAAGCTTTTGCACAGCAAAGGAAACTATAAACAAAGCGAAAAGAAACACTCTCTGAAGTGGGAAAATAATAGCAATGGGAGGAAGTTTATAGCAATATAAACTGTAAATAAGAAAAAGAAATCAGAGAGAATGGGAGGAAATAATAGCAAAGGAAACAACTGACAAAGGATTAATTTCCATCTATACAAGCAACTTATGCAGCCCAATACCAGAAAAGCAAACAATCCAATCAAAAAGAAGATCTAAACAGACATCTCTCCAAAGACATCTCTCACACAGATGGCTAATAAACGCATGAAAAGATGCTCAACATCACTCATTGTTAAAAAATGCAAATCAAAAATACAATGATGTAGTTTTATACATCATTGTGTACTACATTCTGGCCTCACATAGGCCAGAATGGCCATCATAAAAAAAATCTACAACCAATAAATGCTGGAGAGGGTGTGGAGAAATGGGAACCCTCTTGCACTGTCAGTGGGAATGTAAATTGATACAGCCACTACAGAGGACAGTATGGAGATTCCTTTAAAAACTAGGAATAAAACTACCATATGAACTAGCAATCTCACTATTGGGCATATATCCTGAAGAAACCATATATGGAAAAGTCACATGTACCCCAATGTTCACTGCAGCACTGTTTACAATAACTAGGACATGGAAGCAACCTAGATGTCCATTGACAGAAGGGATAAAGAAGTTGTGGTATATATGTACAATGGAATATTACTCAGCCATAAAAAGGAATGCATTTGAATCAGCTCTCATGAGGTGAATGGACCTAGAGCCTATTATACAAAGCAAAGTAAATCAGAAGGAGAAAGACAAATATTATACATTAACGCATGTATATGGAATTTTCAAGGATGGTACTGATGAATCTATTTTCAAAGCAGCAATGGAGATGCAGACATAGAGAACAGACTTGTAGACACTTTTGAGGATGGAGAGGTTGGGATGAATTGGGAAAGTAGTATTGAAACATATACTTTAACATATGTAAAATGGATAGCCAGTGGGAATTTGCTGTATTACACAGGGAGCTCAAACTCGGTGCTCTGTGACAACCTAGAGGGGTGGGATGGGGTGGGAGATGGGAGGGAGGTTTCAGAGGATGGGGACATATATATACCTATGGCTGATTCACACTGATATATGGCAGAAATCAACACAATATTGTAAAGCAATTATCCTCCAATTAAAAAATAAAATAAAAAGAAATTCAAAGCAACTAGAAAAGTTCAAACAATTTTTGAAAAGAAGACTAAAATGGGAAAATCAAAGAAAAAAAAAGAGAGAGACTAGTCTGGTCTCATGATTTGCTTGAATGCAGCTGAAACTACATTCTTGGCCCCTGTGTTAAGAGGACTGACATCTGTTTTCTTCCTCTTGGGTACAGTCATTAAACTAAAGATATGTAGAAACACTCTGGTGGATAAGATGAAAATTTTGGTCTTTTCAGCTCCAACTGACTTCCCAATTGAAGATGACCTCATTTGGCCTGTACAGTGTAGGAAAAAATGCCAAGTTTAGCTCAATCAATGCAAAGAACTAAGAGAAATAATAAACTATTTTATATCATTAAATAATTAAATAAAAAGAAAACACAGGCCTTAATACATTAGACTGAAAGGGCTTAATTGATATCTATAAAGAATATTTCATATGAATGCAACAGAATATACATTCTTTTCAAGTGCACATGGAACAGTCTCCTCCAGGTTAGATTACATGCTAGGCCTAAAACAATCCTTAGTATATTCCGGAAATTAAAAACATCTTTTCCAGCCACAACACTATGAGACTAGAAATCAACTATAAGAAAAAAACTGCAAAAAGCACAAACACGTGGAGACCAAACAATATGATACTAAATATCCAAAGGATCACTGAATAAATTAAAAAGGAAATAAAATATACCTAGAAACAAATGAAAACAAAAATACAATGATCCAAAATGTATGTGATGCAGCAAAAGCAGTTCCAAGAGTGAAGTTTATAGCAATATAAACTATAAATAAGAAAAATAAATCAGAAGAAAAAAAAAGAAAAATTACAGATAAGCAACCTAAATTTATACCTATAGCAACTAGACTAAGAGAATAAATAAAACCCAAAGTTAATAGAAGGAAATAAATAGTAAGAATCAGAGCAGAAATAAATGAAATAGAGACTTTTAAAAAACGGTAGAAAAGAGCAATGAAACTAAAAGCTGGTTTTTGTAAAGATAGACAAAAATTAATAAAACTCCAGCCAGACTTATCAAGAAAAGAAGTGAAAGGGATTTGATTAATAAAATTATTATAGAAATGAAAAAGGAGAAGTTACAACTGACACTAAAGAAGTACAAAGGATCTTAAAAAACTACTACAAACAACTATACACCCACAAATTCTTACAAAGGTACAATCTCTCAAGACTGAACCAGGAAAAACATAAAATATGAACAAACTGATTACCAGGAATGAAACGGAATCAAACTTTAAAAACTACCAACAAACAAAAAACCAGGATCAGATATGGCTTCACAAGTGAAGTCTACCAAACATTTAGAGGAAAGTTAACACCTATCCTTCTGAAACTATTTCCAAAAAATGCAGAGGAAGGAATACTTCTGAGCTTACTCTCTGAGACTAGCATCACCCTAATACCAAAAGCATACCCCAAAAAAAGAAAATTAGGGGCCAGTATCACTGATGATACTCATTGGAAAAGACCCTGATGCTGGGAAAGATTGAAGGCGGGAGGCAAAAGGGATGACAGAAGATGAGATGGTTGGATGGCATCACTGACGCAATGGACATGAGTTTGAGTATGGTGATGGAGTTGGTGATGGACAGGGAAGCCTGGCATGCTGCAGTCCTTCCATGGGGTCGCAAAGAGTCGGACACGACTGAGAGACTGAACTGAACTGAACACTGATGAACATAGGCAAAAAATCCTCAACAAAATACTAGCAAACCAAATCCAACAATATACTAAAAGGATCGTACACCATAATCAAGTGAGATTTAATCCAAGGATGCAAGAAGTTTTTGATATCTACAAATCAATCAACATGATATCCACATTAAACTGAAGAGTAAAAACCATATGATCATGTCATCAGATGCATAAAAATGTTTTGATAAGATGCAATATCCATTTGTAATCAAAACTCTCCAGAAAACAGGTAAGAGCAAACATATTTCAACATAATAAAAGTCATATAAGGAATTCCCTGGTGGTCCAGTGGCTAAGATTGAACTCCCAAAGCAGGGGGCTCAGGTTCTATCCCTGGTCAGGGAACTAGATACCACATGCCCAGCTAAGACCTAGGGCAAGGAAATAAATAAAAATTTTTAAACCATATATATGACAAGGGTCTTCCCTGGTGGCTCAGTGGTATCAAATCTGCCTGCCAGTGCAGGAGATGTAGGTACAATCTCTGGGTTGGGAAGATGCCCTGGAGAAGGAAATGGCAACCCACTCCAGTATTTCTGCCTGGGAAATCCCATGGTCAGAGGAGCTTGGTAGGCTACAGTCCATAGGGTTGCAAAAGAGTCAGACACAACTTAGTGACAAAACAGCTACAACAACAATATATGACAAACCCATAGTAAACATCATATGCAATGATGAATTCTAATACCAGGACAAAGCAAGGATGTTCACTCTTGCCACTTTTATTCAATATAGTCTTGGAAATCTTAGCCACAGCAATCAGAGAAGAAAAATAATAAAAATAAAAGGAATCAGTATTGGAAAAGATACAGTAAAACTATCACTGTTTGCATATGACATGATACTATACATAGAAAATCCTAAAGATCCCACCAGAAAACTACTAGAACTCATCAATAAATTCAGTAAAGTTACAGGATATAAAATTAGTATACAGAAATATGCTGCATTATTACATACTAACAATGTAGTATCATAAAGAGAAATTAAGGAAACAATCCCATTTACCATCACATCAAAAAGAATAAAGTACCTAGGAATAAATCTACCTAAGGTGGCAAAATATCTTTACCCCAAAAACTGTAAGCTGCTGACAAAAGAAATTGAAGGTGACACAGATAGAAAGATATACCACCTTCTTGGATTAGAAGAATCACTATTGTTAAAATGACCATACTACTCAAGCAATCTATAGATTCTATGCAATTTCTATCAAATTGTGAATAGCATTTTTTCACAAACCTAGGACAAAAATTTTAAATTTGTATGCAAATGCAAAAGACTCTGAATAGCCAAGAGCTTCAGAAAGAAGAATGAAGCTGGAGGAATCAGGCTCCCTGAATTCAGACTATACTACAAAGCTACAGTAATCAAGACAATAAACCATCAACAAAATGAAAAGACAACATACTGAATAGGAGAAAATATTTTCAAATGATGTGACTGGTAAAGAATTAATATTCAACATACATAAACAGCTCTTACAACTCAACATCAAACAAACAAAACAAACAATGCAATTAAAAGTGGGGAACACATGTACACCCGGGGCAGATTCATGTCAATGTATGGCAAAACCAATACAATAATGTAAAATAATTAGCCTCCAATTAAAATAAATAAATGTTTCAAAAAGTGGGCAGAAGAACTGAATAGACATTTTACCAAAGAGGAAATTCAATTGGCCAACAGGCACATGAAAAGATGCTCAACATAGCTGATCATGAGGGAAATGCAAATCAAAACCACATATCCCTCAACCTGGCTGTTATCAAAAAGAAAACAAGCAGCAAGTGTTGATAAGGATGCTGGAGAAAAGGGAACCCTCACCCAGTGATGATGGGAACAGAGATTGGTGCAGTCATTATGGAAAACAGTATGGAGGTTTCTCAAAAAACTAAAAATAGAAATACCATATGACCCATAGCCAAAAAAAACCCCAAAAATTCTAGTTCAAAAAGATACATGGACCCCAATGTTCAAAGTAGCATTATCTACAATTGCCAAGATATGGAAACAATTTCAGTCCATCAGATGAATGCCTAAAAAAGATGTGATACATACACACTGGGTTAGCCAAAAAGTTCATTCAGGTTTTTAACGTACATATCCAAGGTATTTTCCCCCTAAACATCCAACATATATTAACTATATATATGAATATATATATTTCCCCCTAAACATCCAACATATATTATCTATATATATATATAGATGTTTACCCTCATTCTTGTTGATGCTTCTCAGGAGCTTTCCTCCTATGAGATAGATACTCATGCCTTCCCTAGCAGACCAGGTTCCCTGGAATGTGTGAAAACCCTCCCCAGTCATCTACTGCAAAAGGTTGGAACTCTGGGATAGACACATATACTCTTAACCATCAGTGATACTCAGAGGTTCACAGTTCTTCATGCTTTTGTGCATTTATTCATTTCTTCATTTGTTGATTCATACTTTCACTATCTCCAGCTACCACTGGTAAACAATGAAATTACAAAACATTACTCAAAGAAGAATAAATCAAAAGATACTGGGGACACAGAGGATGGTGTAAATGGGATTTTTTGCAAACACTTAGACTTCCCTGGTGGCTCAGATGGTAAAAGCATCTGTCTACAATGCGGGAGACCCGGGTTTGATCCCTGGGTGGGGAAGATCTCCTGGAGAAGGAAATGGCTCCAGTATTCTTGCCTGGAAAATCCCATGGATGGAGGAACCTGATGGGCTACAGTCCATGGGGTCACAAAGATTCAGACATGACTGAGCGACTTCACTCACTTCACTCACTCACTCAATCCTCATGCAGGACAGAGTTATCACCACTATTTTACACTTATAGGGAAATGAAGGATCAGAGAGATTAAGTGAATAACTCACAGAGGACAGAGGAAGGGAGAACTGCTAGAAGTCCATGGGGTAAGGCATAGAGAACACTAAAATGGAGAGAGCCAGCCTCATCTCCTAATTTTTTCCTGGGACACTTGGGATTTTTTTTTGCTTCCTCCTTTCTTCCTTTCCTCCAATGAATCATTACCAAGGGAAATCCTCCTTTCCTCACTGTTTTCTCCAGAGACTGAATGTTGGCCAGAAGAAAGGAAATGGAAAATGGCTTTTCGCCATCTTATTTGTGAGTTAGAAGGTTGACATCCCAGCAGGAGTGGTCTCAGCCTCCTTTATTGGGATTAGAGTCATGCAATCTTGCCAGGCCTCTTGAGTTGATTATAGGTCACTTCCTCAAAATTGAGTGCCCTATATTGACTCTGTTTTAGGAATTCTCCCTTATTAGCATTTGCAACTCCATTTGGGGATCAGGTTAGCCAAGTTTACATGTAGAATTTTCTCACATTTCTTTTCATTATCACAGAATATCCCTGTGGATCTTCTTCCCCACTATTCCCAGTTCCATATCCCACCATGGGTAATCAGATCTCGGGAATGGAGGAGATGATAACCTTATAATCTCTATTCTTTGGCTGCAAATGGAGGGACAAAGAATGTAAAGAAATGAGAAACACTTGTTCCTGGAGTTAGAGGACCAAGGTTGTAAGGGTGGGATTTCAGGCACTAATACAGGAAACGAAGGGATTCCCCTTGGTACTGAGTGGACTCTACTAGAAAGGGGTTGCTTTTTCTCCAGGGAAGTTAAAGCAATGCTACCTGAGTTTCCATTGCCCACTTTAATTCTCATTTTGCATTCCCAGAGCTGAGTGAATTGGAATTATTGTTGTCACCAGCATATTCTTAAATGGCATTCTCAACTTTAATGCTTTTTTAGTAAGCCATACTGGAAATATGCACCTTGGGACTGGTCTAGAAGAAACAGCCACATGAAAAGTGTCCAGTGGACCTGGGTAGAATATTAGCCAAGGATTCAGATCAGTCAGTCCACCTACTCTTTTCACAATGCACCTATTGGGCATTGTCTAGTTAGGGCTCAAATGGAGTCTTCCAGGGACCCCTGCTTTCCGGCAGCATAGTATCCTGCAGGCTGAATGGTCATCAAATCCATTCCCTATTCTTGGGCACTTGGCTGATCCATATTTCTCCCTTGCATCCAAGTGGGGGCATGAGCTTAGACAGGATTGCTGTACTTGATTCATAAAATGTCTATATAATCCTCCACAAAAGGAATCCCTTTTTCCTTTGGGCAGGTGGATATAGACAATCTAGAAGAGGTCTCCAAGGCCTTGGAGAATTATAGGATTCTAGGAAATAGTGGAGTCACACATTGGAAGAAAACTGGATCCCATGGAGATCTGTCCAGAAGAGCTGCTGCCAACCAGGTATATTCATATTGGATGCTGAGTAAATGACAAATAAAGTTTTACTGTGCTAAGCTACTGAAGTTTGGGGGTTATCTATTACAATTTTTAACCTACCATAACTAATCTCTGCCCTACTCCAAGAGTTTTCCACCTTAGTGGGCTTTCCAACTTTCTTCAATATCCTGCTTCCCAGCTTACTTCCTCTCCTAAAAAAAATAAAAAGAAACAAAGGATAGCTCTTACACAAAAAACAACAACAAAAATAAATAAAACAACAACAAGAAAAAAACCAAAAGAATATCTCTTAGGAGCAGAATCAAACACAGCTGCAAAGCAAACAGCCACACCAAGAGTCCCCAAAGCAGTAGGCTGCTTGCCAGGCTTCAACGAGGAATATCATTCCACTGGTGCCCATTCCCAGAATCTACCATTTCTACTATGAGGAGAGATATAATCACTAACTCCCAACTTCATTGATTTTAGGTAAATATTAGCATAAACAGTCAAATAACAGGCCTCTAGTCCCCTGTAGCCTCTGCTGACATATGAATGAAGATGGGACAATGAATTACAAAGTATGAATCTCCTTTCTGCATAAATATTTTCCCCACAAGCACTGAGAGATAGCCAGCACCAAACTCTACTGCCCTCATGGTGAAACAGTATAGCACTAATCCCTTCCCTTCACTCAGCACCCCTATTGACCATACATAATATGTATTTGAGGTGAACGGCACTATTAGGTGGATCAGGAAGCCTTAGCTTTCGAGTCAGTCAGGGTTTAGGTCAGCTTGTAACCAGAGGTAGGGTCAGGCCATTGTAAGTTTAAAGGTCAGGCCAGAGTTAGAGATCCATTTGCAGCTGAAAAATAGTAGGGATGTCCATGTCGTTCATAGTAACTGATCCCAGGAAGTGGCAACATTAGCCAACTTTTCCAATAACATATGTGAATGTGCATGCTTTCAGTCTCCACTGCTACTCTGAGGCAGGGAAAAACTGGAAAATAGTTCCTTTGGGTTTTGAGGACATAATTGAAAAGAGTCTCAGGAGCCAGATACAAAACCCAAAGAAAACTTTTCGTCCATGGGAAAGCTCTCCTCTGAACTCTTTTGGGTAACACTTTCTATAATTTGAATGCAAACGCCAGGAAGTCAGGAATTTTACTTTTGTTATTGCTGTTGTTGTTTGTCACTAAGTCATGTCTGACTATTTGCGACCCCATGGACTATAACAAGAGTGAACATCCTTGCTTTGTCCCTGATATTAGAGGAAATGCTTTCAACTTTTCATCATTGCAGATGATGTTTACTATGGGTTTGTCATATATTGTTGCTGTAGTTGTTTAGCCACTAAGTTGTGTGTGACTCTTTTGCAACCCTATGGACTGTAGCCTGCCAAGCTCCTCTGTCCATGGGATTTCCCAGACAAGAATACTGGAGTGGGTTGCCATTTCCTCCTCCAGGGGATCTTCCCAACCCAGGGATCAAACCCAGGTCTCCTGCATTGGCAGGTGGATTCTTTACCACAGAGCCACAGTGAAGTCCCCTTTTTCTTTACTCTCCCTCTAAAGGGGTCTTTTAAGGGAGAAGAGACAAACACAGATGCTTAGTTTTCCTTCTTTAACTAGAAGTCATGCTGCTGAATCACAAAGGGCCTCCAGGGCTTTGTGGTCTCCAGGGCTTACTGGTCCAGCAATTTGACCCCTTTCCAGATTTGAGCATAATAAACTAGTAGAGGAAAGTAACAATTTCATAGCTCCTGCCTTTCCCTGTTCCTTCCTCTAGAGCTCTAGAACCTCCAAAGCTCTCTTACAGACCAAGATCTGAGAAGCAGCAAAGCTGCCCTGTCTCCTTCCAGGCAACCTATCCCACAGTTCCTCCTCAACCTACTGGCAAATATACCTCCAGGCAGTCCTATGCTGTTACTCTAAACCAGAATTAGGCACAGATCTCTATGTGACACCTGTCAAGTAGCCCCCTATCACCCCAGGCCCAGTTTAGGTTTAACTATGTCTCCTATTCCAGAGAAGACAATGGCAAGCCACTCCAGTACTATTGCCTAGAAAATCTCATAGATGGAGGAGCCTGGTAGGCTGCAGTCCGTGGGGTCGCTAAGGGTCGGACACAACTGAGCGACTTCACTTTCACTTTTCCCTTTCACACATTGGAGAAGGAAATGGCAACCCACTCCAGTGTTCTTGCCTGGAGAATCCCAGGGACGGGGGAGCCTGGTGGCCTTCCGTCTATGGGGTCACACAGAGTCGGACACGACTGAAGTGACCTAGCAGCAGCAGCATGTCTCCTATTCCCAATCATCTTTGAAAACTGACCAGGATCAGATATACTCCACCACTGTTACCCCTTATCCTACACTGAGATGGCAGCCAGTTACAGACACAGAGCCTGCCATCTGATATTCCCATGTGAGAAGCTCCTGGCCTCACTTTCCAGAGTCCTCTGCCCCTCCCCTTCATAAAGGAAACCCAAACTCACAGTTGTACTTTTGGTCAGCTGCCAAGTAATCCTTATAAGGCACCTTGCTTTCATTTCAACTCTCCGCTGTAAGTTCCCAAAGACCCAAGTAAAAGATGAAAGATGCAATGGGAAGCTAATGACCTTGGAAAAGCTGTTTCTAACCCAAAACTATAGCAGTTTTGGCTTCCTAGGCTGGGGAGGGGAGTTATCCATCTCATTTCTCCCATTTTTCTGCTTCTTCTCCAAAGTACCTTCTCATCTAAGACTCTCAGACATCACAGTCAGTAAGCACTGAGACCTTGAGTTCTCTGGCCACTCCCAGATACCTCTCCAAACAGGTCCTCATCTCCCTGGCATGGCTCAAGCCTTTCTCATCCTGCACTTACTTAGTGGCATTATTCTCCCTACAATTCCCTACTCCCCTGCCACCCAGAATGTCCAATCAGGCTTGACACATGACAGCAGCCTGGTTAGTATTTTTATGTCAGCCAAAGGAATGGTCTCTTTTTGTTTCTCCCTCCCCAGTCTTGCTAGTCAACAAGAGTCTCCTCAAGCCCACCCCTCCACCTGTGTCCCAGGTTCATAGCATCTCCACATTCCCTCTGCCCTCTGTCCTCCAGTTCAAATCCTGCCCTGCCTAGTCCCACTCAGCTAAGGAAGCAAGCACTGCTCTGGAGTGTGTGCATGCATGCTAAGTTGCGTCAGTTGTGTCCAACTCTTTGTGACCCCATAGACTATAGCCCACCAGGCTTCTCTGTCCATGGAATTCTCCAGGCAAGAACACTGGAGTGGGTTGCCATTTCCTTCTCCAGGGGATCTTCCCAACCCAGGGATCTTATGTCTCTTGCATTGGTAGGCAGGTTCTTTACCACTAGTGCCACCTGGAAAACCCATAACTCTGGAGCCCTAACACATATTAATTCATTAAGCCTTCAGGTCAGTAGGTAGACACTACTCACCTTCATTTTACAGATGAGAAACTGAGACATAAAGAGGTCAAACAGCTAACATGGGGTGGAGCTTAGATTTGGAGCCAGACTGTCTGCCCCACCTCCTTTAACCATCCAGCCAAGTGGCCTTTCCCACCCTCCAGCCCTTAAACTCTCCCTCCCTAGAAGGAAGCCACTTATTTAGTGTAACAATGGGAAGTTTTATTTCCACATCGTCGGATATGGAGTAAAGTAACAGTGCAGAAGTTGGTATATGCAGACTGATGTGTCCTGGGCAGGGTCTGAAGGCTGTAACCAAATAAGTAGTCTCTTGTTCCTTCCCCATCACAGCCCCCCCCACCTCCCCACCCCCGCCAAAGCTTCAGACCTCCTCCCTGGCTCTCCACACCAAGACACTGGACAGAGGTGGTTGAGATCCTCCCTTGTCCAATACCCTGAGAGAAGAAAGGAGGTGCAGCAGATTCATCCAGGCTGTCCCTGGAGGTGACCCGCGGCAGCCCGGCGAGGTCCAGGCCGCAGTCTGCAGATCTCAGGCATTTGCTGCTCTCTGACCGCCACCGGGGACCCCGGAATCGCACCTTCTACTCCCAGCGCACCTAAGGGCTTTCTCTTAGGGACTGCGATGCTGGGGGAAAGGCGGCAGGAAGACGCAGCTGAGAGAAAAGGGTGAGGAGGCCCAGGAGGGACGCCGGAGAGGGCTGGGAGCGGATCGCGAGGAAGAGAGGGCCGGCGAGGGCATCTGAGGCGCAGCAGGGGTGGCTGCCGCGGGGTCGGAGGGTGAGCCAGCGCTGCCGCCCCTGGGGACCCCGGAACGCCAGCTGGCTCGGAGCACAGATCCCCTGCATCCCGCAAGTGTGGCGCCGGGTCTCTCGGAGCCGGCCACCCCCTCCTCCTTCCTCGCGCTGCCTCGGCTCGGTCCCGCCCCCGGGGCTCAGGAGCGAGCGCCACAGCGGTCGCCGCCCTCACAGCCCGGCCGCCGCTTTGCCAGCTCGCCTGGGCACGCAGCGGGAGCGGTGCGCGGCGCCGGCCCAGGCTCTTCGGTTCCACGACGCGGCCAGCCCCCTCCGCTCGCTGGCAGCGGCGCTCCGCGTCACAGGACCTGGAGCGGGACCCTGACGAGACCGGCGCGTGGGGCTGGAGACGGAGCCCCGAGAGTATGCCCGGTGCCCCACGCTCGACCAGTCGCTCGTCGTGTGCCCAGGCCGGGCCCCCGACGGCCGCGCGTTGAGATGACTTTCCGCGATCTCCTGAGCTTCAGTTTCGAGGGACCCGGCTCGGACAGCAGCGCCAGCGGGAGTGGTAGAGGGGGAGGCGCGGGCGGCGCTGCCGCCTCGGAGGGCCAGGCGGTGGACGGCGTGCCTGGGGCCGCGGGCGGCGGCGGCGTGGTGGGCGCGGGCAGCAGCGAGGACAACCGGAGCTCCGCCGCAGAGCCCGGGAGCCCAGGCGCCAGCGGCGAGGTGAATGGCACCGCGGCCGTCGAGGGGCTGGTGGTGAGTGCTCAGGGAGTGGGCGTGGGCGTCTTCCTGGCAGCCTTCATCCTCACAGCTGTGGCGGGCAACGTGCTGGTCATCCTCTCGGTGGCCTGCAACCGCCACCTGCAAACGGTCACAAACTATTTCATTGTGAACTTGGCTGTGGCCGACCTGCTGCTGAGTGCCACAGTGCTCCCCTTCTCGGCCACCATGGAGGTTCTGGGCTTCTGGGCCTTTGGCCGGGCCTTCTGCGACGTCTGGGCCGCCGTGGACGTGCTGTGCTGCACGGCCTCCATCCTCAGCCTCTGCACCATCTCGGTGGACCGGTACGTGGGTGTACGCCATTCGCTGAAGTACCCCTCCATCATGACCGAGCGCAAGGCCGCAGCCATCCTGGCGCTGCTCTGGGCCGTGGCTCTCGTCGTGTCCGTGGGGCCACTGCTGGGATGGAAGGAGCCGGTGCCCCCTGACGAGAGCTTCTGCGGCATCACAGAGGAGGCAGGCTATGCTGTCTTCTCCTCCCTGTGCTCTTTCTACCTGCCTATGGCAGTCATCGTGGTCATGTACTGCCGCGTGTACGTGGTAGCGCGAAGCACCACGCGCAGCTTGGAGGCGGGCGTCAAGCGCGAGCGCGGCAAGGCCTCGGAGGTGGTGCTGCGCATCCACTGTCGCGGCGCCAGCACTGGCTCAGCTGAGACCCGCTGGGGGATGCACAGCACCAAGCGTCGCACGTTCCGCAGCTCACTGTCGGTGCGTCTGCTCAAGTTCTCCCGCGAGAAGAAGGCGGCCAAGACGCTGGCCATTGTCGTGGGCGTCTTTGTGCTGTGCTGGTTCCCCTTTTTCTTCGTCCTGCCACTGGGTGAGTGACCCCTCTCCCACCAACCTCTAACCTCCCTCGCTGAGCCTGTGGCCGTTTCCCTTCCTGGCACCCAGACTTGGATGGCTCTTCCAAGTGGAGAGTGACAGTCCACCTGAACATGGAAGGTTTACTTAGTACCTGTGCTGCTTTGTGGGAGAATAACAGGCTCTTCATGCTTGCAGGATTTTGTTACGAACTCACTTTTCTGACCCGCCTTCTTCACTGCTGTTAGAAGCCCTGGCCTTGTTTTAAGCTTCCGACTGTTCTAAATACAAAAGATCAATGGAAATCTGTGTAGGTGTCTTCCCATAGTAAGTGGTGAGCTGAGTCTGTGCTTGTTTATATATCCCCCTCCCTGTACCCCCAGCTTTAAATGCCAACACCCAGAAGTGACGCCCAGGGTGGGTTGGCCTGCATTCATTCATGGGCAGCAATCCCTGGCCAGTCTACAATGAACATCAGCAGACACCCAAAGCCACCTGCTTTCTCTCAGTCGGGAAGCTGGCCACCTGTGAAAGGCCTTCCCCAACTGGTATTTGTGAATGCCCTGATCTCTCACTTCTGAAATCTCTTGGAGGTGTGGGCGAGGGGGAGGGGGGTGTAGCAGGGGTCTTTGTACGCATGAGAAAGAAAAGTAAAGGACATATAATCATATGGAAAGTTAATATTGTTCATTGTAGTTTCTTAAATTTACCGAGTCCTTCAGCACTTCCAAAGAACTTTGCTATTTCTTTCACAGGCACATTTGTAGTGCTGGGAGGTGGGCAGCTGTTCTCAGGAACTTCCTCCCATACCTTGAGGACCCTCCTGGAAGCCCTGGGGCGGGGTCAATACAGGGAGGGGAAGGGGAACAGCATCTCTGGGGACACATTCATTACACCCGTGATTGTAACTTCAGCCAGCCCAAGCCAGAACCTCCCCTTTCTCAGGCCTTCCATGCTCTGCAACTGAGTCAAGAAAGGGACAGTAGCCCCCTCCTGCTCCCTGGCAGGTCCTCTCCTCACATCAGTTAGAGTGATCTTTATGCATTATAATTAGAGTGTCATTCTCTACTAAAATCCCTCAATGCTTTTCTACTGTCCTGGAAACAAAATCCAAACTGTCCATCATAGCCTATGATAGAGTGACCTTCAAGTTTATATTACTGTCCAGACCAAAATGAGCTATTATGTATATTTACACTGAGACCACAGGTACATACCAGGACTACGGTGGGTAAACCCAGACATGTGGTCCCCCTTCTGCAAGGAAGGATCTGAGTGATGAGTTACCTCCCCGCTGACCTCATGGCTTTGTTGCCCTTTTGCTCACTGTGCACCCTGGCCCTTCTGACCCTCTTCTGGGTCCTTGATCATGCCAAACTCATACCCTTACACTTGCTCTTCCCATCTTTTAGGTCTCAGAATAAATGTTCCCACTTCATTAAGGCCTTTCTTCTTTTTTCTCAGTTTTGCTGTCTTTCCTCTGTATTTTCTCCCTTGGGCACAAGTTTCTCTTCTTTCATTAGCTCCTTAGCTGCAATCACATTTCTGTGTTGCTTGACTTGGGGTATGATTCCCCCTGCCACCACTGACCCAGAAGCTCTGTGAGGAAAGACTGTCAGTTATGTAATCACCGATGCCCAGTACAGTGCCTGGCATATGGGCAACAATGGAGGAGAATGGAATGGACAACAGGTTCTGGTGCCAGAGCCTCGTCTCAAACCCCAGTTCTTCTCCTTATTAGCTGTGCAACTGCTAGCAAATCCCTGAATCTCTCTGCCTCTGTTTTCTCATCTATAAACTAGGGATGGCAATGATGGTAATAATACCCACTTGTACGACTCTGGTGATACTTGAGTGTGATATTATGTGTGAATATAACTGGCACATGGTGAGTGCAGTGTGAGCTGTTGCTTTTGTAGTAGAGGCTCAGTAAATACAAGATAAGGAATGAATAAATCACCAGCTTGCAAATCATCTTGCCAGAGGCTGCTGTCAGGGAAGAGAGAGGGATGGTTGGAGTGGGGGGTGGCAAATAGGCAAGAGAAAGTTCGTATGGCCCACCTCTTAGAAACCCACATACCCAGGATTTTGAATCCCCCCAAGCCTACCAACAAACCCCAGCTGTGACCTGTTCCAGGTGCCCTCAGCCTCCTCCCTACCCCTTGGTTCATACTGGCCCCCTGTCAGGAATGATCAGGGTGCATATAGAATGCCTCCTCCCTTTTATGTTCCTTTAACTTCTTTTAAAAATTTTAGTTACAGAATAATACACAGATAAGGAGAAAATAACAGAAGTGCCCATATATCTGGAATCACCCATATTGAATAGATGATAATATTTCACCATATTTGCCTCAGATCACTTCCTCTCTCTCTTTTCAAAGAGACAGAACAGCCACAACTAAGTCCCCTCCTCCTGTCCCTTCCTCTCTCCCCAGAGGTAAATCTAGTGTTTATCACTCCCACACACGTTTATTCTCTTACCACAAACACCTGAATCCATAAGAATAAACAGTATTGTTCTGTGTGTCCTGCGGACTTATATAAGTTGTACCAACTGTGCACATTCATCTTCAGTTTGCCTTTTTTACCCAATGTTTTGTCATTGATATTTATCCATTCTGGTTATTTTAGCAACAATATAGTATTCTGTTTGAGTGTATTCCATGGTGTGTTGACAGAGTCTCCTGCTGGGTGTTCAAGTTTTTCTAAGTTTCCACTGTTACAATCGACACTGCAAAAGGCTACTATTTTTTGAGGTTGAGATCACGTCTGCCTCTTCTAGTAAGTCATCCCTAAATCTCTGTGGCCTCTTCCCTTGTTGGCATGCACTGCTCTTCCTCAATCCCTCATCTCTGCTGCTCCTCACACCTAGCATGGGAACCCAGGGGCTATCCTTGCCTCTGCCTTCCTGCTAGTCTGCACTGGGCACCTCACCAAGTTTTGGAACAAACCCCAGGGCCACTGATGAAGTCAAACTGAGTGGAACCTGGCAATAATGAGCAAGCAGGACTGGGGCCAAGCAAGGAAACAGAATATTCTGATCTGCCATGATGTGGCTTGGAGAGCAGGACAACAGAAAGAACAGGAGGACAGAGATGCAGTACAAGCAGGAGTCGTCTGAGGGCTGTGCAGAAGGCGAGGGCAAGCCTCCCCCTCAAGGAGCTCTGAGGCAGGCCTGCAAGAAGGGAGGCACTTTTGGAGGAACAGGGGACATTCTGAGCAACAGCTTTTGGTATGAATGTGGAATACAAGGGTCTGCCACGTTTTGGTAGGAAGTGGCAGTATATGCTTAGGAAAGAAGGTGTTGGGAACTTAGATGAGGGGACCAAGGATGGTTATGTTTGCAAAAGTAGGGTGTGAGGGTACAGTCTCCGAGGAAGAGGATGGAGGGACAAAGATGAGAGGGGCTGGGGAAGGAGGCTTAGGGAGCACCAACTTTGAAAGAACCAGAGGAGGCAGAAAAGGGGGCAGCCAAGAGAAGTGGTACCTCCCTCCTTACTGGCTGTGGTTCCCACACCAGGTGTGAGGAGCAGCAAAGATGGGAGGATTGAAAGAGTACTGTATGCCAGCAAGGGCCACAGGCCAGGAAATGAAGGCACCCAGTAGGGCCACAACCTGGGAGTTGTCGAGCAGACCCAGGGACACACATCACCACACACAAAGCCAAGTGGAAGCGGGAGCCCCAGGCAGAAGAGTGACATGGCCAGGGGGCAGCCTCAGAGGGTATCAAAAGCCTTAGGAAGTAGGCCCAGGGTTCCAGGGGGAGGTTGGCACAGAGGCCATCTATCACCTAAAATGTTTTAGTCAAGCTAGAGCTGCAGCAGAGAGACATACGGCCAAGGTATGCTAAGCTGTGGGGCCACTGGGACCTAAGTGGCTGGGCACAGACACAGGGCACCTGAAGTCCTGAGGGGCTCAGAGACGGACTAGGGGCCATTCCCCCCACCTCCATTGCCCTGCCTGTGACTTTATCTGAACAGTGACTACATTGGTGAATATATATGTAAAGTCATCAGTCTGTACTCATAAAATGTACACACTATAAATTTGACTGTCAGTATCTTATGCCTTAATGAGAGGGAAAGTGAGAGGAAGAGAGGTCGGAAGAGGCAGGAGGAGGCTGTGAGTTATCTGAGGAATTGGTGTCCAGGCTGGAAAGCGCACTTTAGCAGCCAGGCACAGAGGGTAGAATCAGTGTTTGCGTCTCAGAGTTTGGCCAAGTGCGGAGGGACCCATCTCCACAGGCTCCCTGAGGGGTACAAGGTCCACAGACACCCGGAGAGAGGCAGGGGTGTACGGTGGCAAGTCTTCAGGAATAACGTTACTGTGCCATGGCCCGAAAGCCTGAAGAAGTGACTGACGTCACATCTCCTGTCCATGCCTTTATGGCATCTGGCACATAGTAGGTCCTCAGTCAGTGAGTGTAGAGGGAAGAAGTGGCAGAATCCAGGGCCTCTTCACTTCCTTCCATGCCAAGGATCTGGGTGACAAAACATAGCCCTACATCTTTTTTATTTTTTGTTATTATTATCATTATTACTGTGGCAAGAACACTTAACATGAGAGCTACCCTTTTAACATTTCTAAACATGAATATTGTTAACTCTAGGCACAAGTTTGTATAGCAGATCTATAGAATTCGTTCATAAAACTTTATGCCTATTGACTGGCAATTCCCCTTTTCCCCCTCCCTCCAGCCCTTGGCTCCCACCATTTCTCTCTTTGATTCTTTGAATTTTAACTGTTTTAGATACTTCATAGAAGTGGAATCATGCAGTCCTTCTGTGACTGGCTTATTTCACTTAGTATAACAGCCTCTATATAAAGTTCAGTTCAGTTCAGTTCAGTTAGAGTCTTTTCCAGTGAGTCAACTCGTCGCATGAGGTGGCCAAAGTATTGTAGACCCCCCTATTACTAGCAATGCATTGAGGGTGACCCCCCTATTTATGTGACCCCAAAATTTTTAAATATAACAGCTAACATTTATTGTGTGATTATTATGAACAAGTAATGAGCTAGGGGTTTTATTTTCCATTTTTAAAAATCATGGATAGTTTCAAATACATGAGTAGACAGTGTGATGGCCCCAGTACCTATGACCCAGCTTCAACAAGTATAAAACCAAGGCTGATCTTGGTTCATTCCAACCCCCGTTTTCTACCACTGCTTATTATTTTGAAGAAATCCAAGATATCATATCAGTTTATCTGTAAATTCTTCAATATTTTTAGAAGAACTTTTTTTAAAAAGCTATAATCCATTATAATACATAAAAATACTTGTTTAATGAATACCAAATGTCTTTGTGTTCATATGTAGCTGATTACCTCATAAATTTTTAGTTTGTTTGAATTAGGGTCTCAAAAAATGTACATATATTAAATGCAGTTGATTTGTTCCACAATTTCTTTAATTTATAAATTACCCTTTTCCCACCTTTCCTTTTTAGCTTATTTGGTGAAGAAATCAGATTGTTCATCCCAAAGGAGTTGCCCACAGTTTGGAACTTGCATCCCTGTGTGCTCAGATGCTCAGTCATGTCCAATTCTTTGCAATGGTTCCTTTGTCCATGGAATTTTCCAGGCAAGAATATTGGAGTGGGTAGCCATTCCCTTCTCCAGGTGATCTTCCCAACCCAGGAATAGAACTCAGGTCTCTTGCATTTCAGGCAGATTCTTTACTGTCTGAGCCACTAGGGAAGCCCGACATTCCTATAGTGTCATTTAATGTGTCCCACTGTTCCCGGTACATCATATAAACTGGCTTAAGCAGATTCAAGCTCAGTGTCTGGGACAAGAATTCTTCTTTTGTGATGTTAAGATTGACCAGGGGTTCAGATGCAGTCAGCTTGATTCATTTACTATAAAATGTCCCATCAACCTTTTACCTCCTTGTTTTAGCAGCCATTGACCATAGCCGGGAGCCATTGTATCACTGGGACTTAAAGTGGTGATATACAAATTTTATCATTCCTTCTGCATTTGTAGACTAAAATTCTAAAAAGAATTCACCACTAGCTGTTTGGTCACTTGAAATAGAGTCTATACAAGAAAAGTAGGAGAGCTGCTTAATGCTCTCCATTATCAAAAAAGTCAATTTCCCAGCAACGTTTCCAAAAGGGACCAAAAGATTTTTCAGTTCAGTTCAGTCACTCAGTCGTGACCGACTCTTTGCGACCCCATGAATCACAGCACGCCAGGCCTCCCTGTCCATCACCAACTCCCGGAGTTCACTCAAACTCATGTCCATAGAGTTGGTGATGCCATCCAGCCATCTCATCCTCTGTCGTCCCCTTCTCCTCTCACCCCCAATCCTTCCCAGCATCAGAGTCTTTTCCAGTGAGTCAACTCTTCTCATGAGGTGGCCAAAGTATTGGAGTTTCAGCTTTAGCATCAGTCCTTCCAATGAACACCCAGGATTGATCTCCTTTAGAATGGACTGGTTGGATCTCCTTGCATGATAAAGTGACTTTTAAATCTGTCACACATTATGTATGTGTGACATAAGTTATATATGTCACACATTATATATGTTTGGGAGCTAGCCAATAGGTGCCCTTTCAGGTTGACTCATGAGACCTATGGCATAACCCAGAGAGTCTTGAACTTTCTGGTCTGATGAGATGTTTCAGGCTCAGCTTGTACTTTTTTTTGACCTGTCCCATTACTCTAAAGAGGCCTGGTCTCTTTTAGTGGAAAATGATCATTTAAAGACCATAATCTGAGCTCTCAGATGTTCATTGATATTAAGTTGGCCACTGACTCAGTGGACAGAGCCAGGAGATACTTTTTTTTTTTCTAAAAGAAAAATATACCACTGATGGAGGGTAGACTCCTGTTCTTGGGTGAATACAGATCCTTTCTCCGCTTAGGGTCTTGTCCTCTCCCCAACTCCTGCTAATATGTTTGTCCCAAACATCTGATGAGCTGTTAATCACTCCACCTCATTCTTTAAAACTAGGATACAGGGGTCATGTACTTTCTCCCGAATGTTCATCTCTACCCTAGCTATCAGTGTGACTCCACTGTACTGAGGCTGACCCATGCTGACACCCTGTGACTCTCCCTCCACTCTTTCTCCCAGAGTCATGCCCTGGCCTATGTGCCCACCTGGATCTATGATCCCCTAAATCCTCAGTAAATCTCTGCCACTTGAGTTCACCTGCTCATTCTGCATACTGACTCCAGCCTTGACCAAGCCTTCACCTCCCTGCCCTTCACATTGTCTTTTGGTCAGTTAGGCCTCCATTTCCATCTGGCACCATAATCCATCACTTTACCCTCTCTTGCCATCTTTAACTCCCTTGCCTCCACCTACTTCTGTGAGCCCCAGACCCTGAATCAGGTCATTCCTGCATGTACACAGAGGTGTGCTGGCAAGTGTTTAAGACTGGCTGTGAAGTGGGGGCTAATTTGTAACATCTGTCCATTTCCATAATGGAAATATTCCCACCACAGTCAATTTCAAACTACCAAAGAGACAGCCAGCTTGCAGAGTTCTTGAAAATTTATCAATCAGGTCTTGTGAACCACAACAAACCAGTATCTAAATAAGAACATGTATGTTAAAAAAGAAAGAAAGAAAAGAAAAATCCTACTTTCCATTGGCAGGCCTCCTCCTCAGGATGTCCTTAAAATCCTGCAGGTCCCTGTCAGCTCTGAATCTCTCTCAATCCTCTTTCCTTCCCAAGGGATTTCTCGCTGTCAGTTATTGCTCATCCCTCCTTAATTCCACCTCTCCTCTGCCTGCTCATACAACATGTATATGTGTCCACAACTTCTTAAAAATGACTCACCCTCAACCTTGTGGCCCCTTCACCCTCACTCTCTCCCACTTTCTCACTGTAATCTTTCCTGTTTTTCACCTTCTTGAATATTCCTTGCTACTTACTTCTTTAAAAAAAAATTCTGATATTAATCTTAATCCTAAATCTCAGAGCTGAGTTTAGAACCCAAGGACTCTGGCCCTTAGAGTGCTTGTTACTTCCTCTCTAGGTCAGAGAACAGAGGTCAGGCTAAAGCTAGGGTTAAGGATCAGTTGAGATCAGCCATGTTTTAAGCTTTCAGTTCAGTTCAGTTCAGTTCAGTCACTCAGTCGTGTCTGACTCTTTGCAACCCCATGAATCACAGCACGCCAGGCCTCCCTGTCCATCACCAACTCCCGGAGTTCACTCAAACCCATGTCATCAAGTCAGTGATGCCATCCAGCCAAATCTCACCAAATGCCTCAGTGCCTGCTTACTCCCCTCAGGTTCAGTTCCAGGCTCCCTTTAGCCCCAGATCCTGGCCATGAGGGCCCTGAGCATTGCCATAGAACATGACCACTTCCTGTCTGTCTTGATCCTCCCAAACCCCTAGAGCCCTTGAGCCTAGTCCTCATGAGAGAACCTCTGAGTTCCTAAGCCTATCTCTGACCCCACTTGAACCCTGCCCCATCCTGAGCTATATGCCCACAAAAAGGTCTTCTTGAATACTGGAGGATTTGCCTGCCCTCCTTTGCAGATGATGACCCAGCAGAACATTGGCCTGGGCCCCTGAAAGCCAGCATTGGGACTTAATGGGCAATGCACCATCTACTCAGTGCTGGGACTCCTGGACAGAGTGACCACTGTCTGGAAACCTTCTCTTCTCTGGCACAAGCACTGATCTGCTCTGACTTATGAACCATTTGTCAGTATGACCCAAGAACTGAAAGGTTCATGCTCAGATTAGGGTCACGTTCAGCTTAGCACAGGGCCATTTGGCAGGGACTTCGGCCTTGGGCATATGGAGCTTGGAGTGTGACTCCTCCAAGGTCACAGATCAGGAAATGAGTTAAAAAGTGACAAGAGTGAAATGAGGGGGAGAGAGAGACATTGGAGAGGTGAGAAGGGAAGGGATAAGAACTGAAGGGAAATGGATGGGGTCCAGTGTAGGACACTGAATAGGTCTATGACTCAACTCCCTTCCTTGGGCCCTACCAGGCATCCTCTGTGGCTCTAGGAACTGGCCCTCCCTGTCAATCCCTACAACTGCAGAAGGGTATCCAAGGTTAGACCAGTAGTTCTAGGCCAGCCCCACAGAGTTCAAGGATCCTGAGGCAGACATGGGACACAGAAGGACTTCTGATCAATTCTTTTCCTATCTCAAACCAGATCCCCACCAGTTACCTGTCACCATGGAAAATTGCCAACACAGGGAATTCAAGAGATTTGACTTGATACAGCTAGCCTCACAGTACCCTCAACTCCCTGTCTTCATCATCCATCTGAGATCTGGACCCTATTCAGGTTACCTCTTTCTGACAGCCTTCCATGGTTGTTTCTGCTTCAAAATGGCCTTATCTCTTACCATCTCTGTCTCCCCTTCTCTCTTCCAGCCGTCCTAACTTCTTGGTTGTCCTCCAACTTGTCAGATGCTCTGCTGCCTTCAGGCCTTTGCACATTCCCTTTCCTCTGCCTGGAATTTTCTTTCCTCAGGAAGATACATGACTCACTTCCTCAGAGAGTCTTCAAGTCTCAGCTCAAGTGTGCCTTATGAGAGAGGCTGACCCTTTAAAATATAGCAAAGAGACCCACTGCTTCCAGCCTCTCTTGGGGAAGGTGAAATTGCATTCTGAAGAGTAGAAGCATTGAGTGAGCAGCTGAAAGAACTGGAAGAATGAAAGGGAGTCTAGGACTGGGGATTCCTTTTCTCCTAGGCAGTGTGTGTGTGTGTGTGTGTGTGTGTGTGTGTGTGTGTGTGTGTGTGTGTGTGTGTGTGTGTGTGTGTGTGTGTGTGTGCTCAGCCGTGTCTGGTTCTTTGTGACCCCATGGACTGTAGCCTGCCAGGTTCCTCTGTCCACAGAATTTTCCAGGCAAGGATACTGGAGTGGAATGCTATTTCCTACTCCAGGGGATATTTCTGAGCCAGGAATTGAACCCACATTACTTGCGTCTCTGCATTGTTAGGTGGATTCTTTACTACCTGGCAAGTCCCTCCTGGGAAGCAGAAGAGACATGAATATCTGAGAGAACATGGTATTTTAACCCTTATATTTCATTCTGGCTAGAAAAAATGGCTGCCTGAGATAGAAAAGTCACTAGTCAGGGAGGGAGTGGGAAAGGGGAAAGGCTAGGGTGCAGCCTGATAGTTCGTTGTTGGCTGCAAGCTATGAGCAAGGCTGGTGGCTGAGAATTCTGACATTCTTCCAAGAACAAGTTCACTTCTGGTGATGCCAAAAGAATGCTGTTAATCACACATTCCCCTCTTGCCTTCAGCACTGTCACTCCTCAGCAAGGCTTGGCCAGATTGGCCAGCTCTAGCATCTCCTAGGCCTGGACATTTCTCTTACTTAAGAGAGGGGATTGACCTGTGATAAGGCTGCAGACTTTCCCACAAAGCTCACAGGCTGCCCTAGTTTCCTCAGTAATGTGCAAGCATGCCAGAGAGTGGGGTGACCTGCCCTCACAGGCAAGGCCCTGCTTCTTCTGATCAGTGGATGTTCAGCATCCTGGACATTAGACTAGATCCCTGATAGAGGCACCCCAGTACAGAGAATAGAGGAAGGCAGGTGGGAGCAAGCTTGATGGATACATGCGAGAACAGGGTCAAGGAGCAGAGAGAAGCAGCAAGAGCTGTGGTTGCAGTTATCTCCTACTACATCCTGACCACCTCTCCTCATAGGCTGGCCAATAGGTCCACTCCCATGCTCCAGCCTGCCTGTTGAGTGGAGAGAAATGAACGTGAACATGCACATCTATGCCCTGCCTTTCCCAGCAGTGGGCAGAAGAGTTGAAACAGTGACCAAGAGCTAATCCCTGGATTATAGATTTGGGACCAATCAAGAGAGCTTTGAAGACACAGCCATGCAAAGAGTGTCTTGGGTCATGTCCCTGTACTCAGAGCCTGAGGCAGGGGTTCTTACGTAAATGATGAACTGAGGGAAGCTCTCTGGTGGTATCTGGGAGGGAGGGAGGGAAGGAGGATAAGTCGGAAAAGATCTAACCCCAGGATGCAGTCTCAAAGTCTGGCCTCAGCCTGACCCCACGGGGAGCCCCAGAGCAAGAACGACAGCGGAGAATTGCACCACCTGGAGACAGGAAGGCTGGCCTTTTCCATCCCACTCAGTCTGTCGCTGGCTGTGGACTGCCACCTTGGTGGGAAAGTATCATCTCCCAGTTGAAGCCGCTCACATTGGTCAAGGGTAATTCTCCAAAGAAGGGGCAATTATAAGCAATTAGCAGCCAACATTCACAGCAGCTGGGAACTGGGGGCACCTGGGCGGGGCACTAATAACATCAACTCCAAACCTTTAAGGTGACTTGAGCAGAGACTTGAAGGACAGGAAGGAGATGGTCAGGTGGCTTTCTGGGGCTCCTTCCAGGAGGCTGGGGTCTGTCTGACATTCCCTCCTGAGATGCAGCAAGCAGGCAATAGCCCAGACTTTCTGAATGTTCTGGATGGTTATGGGTGCACAGTAGCTGAACTCAATGTGGCAGGCCCCACAGGCCACCCCAAAGGTCATAGGGAAGGCCAACAAATGCCACTTATGTGGAGGCAGAATCAAGGTGCTCAAGACACACACACTCCAGAAAGCACTGTCAGCTCGGCAGAATTAATCATAGAAATGCTCCTGGAGAGGCAGTTCTGTGCCCGAGTCTGAAGAATCGGAGAGAACCACTGTGGAGAAAAGAGGAAGGCCATCCTTCAGGCCAGGCCAGCTGTACGAAAGACCAGAGGTAGGGATGGGCCTGCTGCTTGTGGAGTAGCTGCTGGAAGGTATTAAGTGATCCTTTGTGGATCCTGACCTCCAGGACCCCTGGAGGACCAGGGGAAGTTTTTTTTCCTATCTTTACGTGATGTCATGAGAAGACCAAGCACTTTAGGGCTAGACTGACTCGGGTTCAAATCCTGACCCTTCCACTTGTCCTCTGGAGGTAATTAGAATCTCTGCAAAGTAGGATGCTAATGCCACGAAAATTAAATGAGAAGTGCCACATACAGAGCCCAGCATGCAGCCTGGTGGGTACTAAACACTCAGAAAGCAAGCGTGAGCTCCCATTTCCTTCTTTGTCACTTTAGAGGCTCCCTACGTCTACCCAAACAGTTCTTACTCACTCACTTTACAACCCCTGCTCTGGATCAGGCACTTGTGTTAGAGGCTGGGATGAAAAGAATCTTACAGCTGCCATCCAGAAACCTAGAGTCTAGGAGAATAGACAGAGCAATAACTAATTTTATTCGTTAAAATGCAGGCGTGCATAAAGGGGCATCTAACTCAGGTTTGGTCAGGGAGGACACCTGACCTGGGCTGGAGGGACTGCGGGGAGGAAGCAGAAATCACCTTGGGAGAAGTTTGAATCATGCAGGAATGCAGAAGGAGTCCAGCCCCTGTGGGAAGACATGCTTGTGGCTTTGTGTGGCCAATTTGGGAAGGAGGTAAGATGAATTCAGCATGGGAGTCTCAAAAGACTTGAATGAAACACAAGAAATTTTGGGTTTATTCCTCAGAGCCATAGGAAGCCGCTAATGGTTTTCAGAAGGGAATGGAGAGAAACTTTTTTCTCTTTTACAATAAGTCTCCAGCAGCTTTGTGTAGAGTAGAGGAGACAAGGGACCGTTGGGGGCTGTCACAGCCGAGTAAATACAATGAAATGCCGAAGTAAGCAAAGGCTTCAGGAACGAGATAAAGGGAGGGACCCCACTAGAGACAAAAATGAATATACCAGACATGGTGACATAAAGGGTAGAAAAGAGGGAATCATTCAGTAAACTCAGCAAATGTTGAGTACCTCCTGTGTGTTCAGTGTACTCGTGAGGTCTTCTGGGCAATGGGAATGCATTGCCAGGCAAAACAGACACTAGTCCTGCCCCACAGACTCCTACTGCAGGGAGGAAGATGATAGACAAAATGAAGAATAACTCAAATAGTACAAGAGAAGGTGATAAGGGCCACAGATACAGTTGAGGGAGATGAGGAGTGTGGGGTGGGGGACACTGCCATTTTTATTGAAGTTGATTTACAATATCATGTTATTTTTAGGTGTACAGCAAAGATTTTTGTCAGATAATTTTCCTTTACAGGTTATTATGATATATTGGATATAGTCCATTGTGCCATACAGTAAATTGCTTATCTATTTTATGTATAGTAGTTTGTGTCTATTAATCTCACACTCCTAATTTGTCCCTCTCTCCTTCTCCCCTTTGGTAACTATAAGTTTGCTTTCCTATGTCTGTGAATCTGTTTCTGTTTTATACATAGATTCATTCATATCATTTTTTAGATTCCACATGGAAGTCATATCATATATTTGTCTTTCTCTGCCTGAAACTTCACTTAGTATGATAATCTCTAGGTCCATCCATGTTGCTGCAAGTGGCAGTATTTCATTCTTTTTGTGGCTGAATAATACTCCACTGTTTGCACATACCATATTTTCTTAAACCAGTCATCTGTTGCTGGACCCTTGGGTTGTTTCCAGGCACACTGCAATTTTAAATGGGAGGTCAGACAGACCTCGCTGCAAAGATGAAGGCAGGAGCCATGTGAATTTCTGGGGGCAAAGATTCTGGGGTACAACAACTTCAAAGACCCAAGGTGGGAATGTGTCTTCCAAGAAGCAAAAGGAGGGCAGTGAGGCTGGAAGAGGGAGTAGGAGAGGATGTCAGGGGGGTCGGGGGACCACATGTTGAGCTAGGTAGTCATAGATTTTTATGTGAGGGAGAATGGAAACTCTTAGAGGGTTTTGAGCCTAAGGAGTGACATATCTGTTTATATTTTTAAAGGATTGTTCCAGCTGCCAGGTTGAGGATAGATTTCAGGCTGCAAAAGTACAAACAAGAGACAGTGGGGAGGCTGCTGAATTATTCAAGGAATGAGATGATGGTGTCTCAGACAGGGTAGGATGGCACAGGGTGGAAGGTAGTGGTTGAATTTCAACCTCATCTCCTTCCGTTCTGCCCTCAATCACGCCATTTTATCCACACTAGCCTTGTTGTGGTATATTTGTTCTGCAAATATATCAGGGCCACCTCAGCGCCTTTGCATTTGCTGTTTCCTCTATCTGGAATGCTTTCCCTGAGATGTCTACATGGCTTATTCATCTCTTACTCAAATGTCACATCCTTAGTAGGCCTTCTCTGGCCACTTTATCCAAAATTTATACTTCCACCCCCAGCCATATGCACACACACACACATAAACACACACTAGCTATCTTCGCTGCTTTGTTTTTTCTTATTAGCATGTCTTATTATATGATATGCTTGTATTTTCCTTGTTTATCGTATGTATTACTGGTCTTGCCCTATGAAATATAAGCTTCATGAGGGCCAGATAAGTGTGAGATGTCAGTAGGCATCCAGTAGAGATGTCTGGGAGGTAATTGGACTGATGAGCCTAGAATTTAGGAGAATAGACTGAGCTGGAGATAGAACTGTGGGAGTTGGTCAAAAGTCGGTAAGTCTGGTTGAAACTGCAATGAGAATGCAAAAAAAAAAAAAAGAGATTACAAGACTCTTCTTGCAAAGGCACTCCTACACAAAGCAGTGGGGACATGGAAAAAAGGGGGCAAAGGCAATTGATATGGAATAGAAAATCCAAGAGAACAGTGCCCTAGAAGCCCCAGGTGAGATGAGAGGTGTCCAGGATGGATGAGAACAGTATCTGCAGGTAGGGGTCCAGGGTGGAATAGGGCAGCAGGGCAAAGCAGTGGAGTGAAAAGCACACCTGTGAGGAGAGGAGACAGCCTGTGTGGATAGAAAGGGTGGAGAGAATTAAGTAACAGCCAGAGAATCAGCAAAGAGGGTGCAGCTGTGATAGAGGCAAGCTCACAAGTGACTGATGGGTCGAGAGCTCCACAACGCACGTAGGGACGTGAACCTTGGGTGGGAAGAGAGACTCCTTTCTGAACAAGAAGGAAGAGAGATGAAGAAGGTTTGAGTGAGGGTCCAACTTCTTTGTCTTGTTCTCTTGTTATTTTCAAAGTTTAAACTTTTTATTTTGCATTGGGATATATCCAATTAGCAATGTTGTAGTAGTTTCAGATGAACAGTGAAGGGACACAGCCATATGTATACACGCATTTCTTTGTCTTATTTTCTCTGCAAAACAGGAAGTAAGATCAGCTGCTCTGGAGAAGGTGAAGCAGCAGCAGATTGCTTGGCCTGTGGAGAGGGTAAAAGCTCAAAGGCGGAGGAATCGTGGGAGGCTGGGCAAGATTGCTGGAAGCCAGGGCACAGAGCTGAGGTCGGAGACCCTAAGCATGTTCAGAGAGTGGGTGAATCTCTCCAGAGTTAGGATCTGGCTGAATAAATACAGCCCAGTCCAGAAGGACATGGGCGTGGAAGGACTGAGGAAAGAACAGCTGGAGTGCAAGAGAACAGAAGTCTCAGTTAAGCAGAGATAATAGGAGAAATCCAAGTGGCTGGCAGGTCAAAGTACAGATAACAAAGCGGGAGAGAGAGGGTAGAAAGCTGCAGTCAGCAGTGGAATATAAGTTGAAGTGAAGAAATGAAATGCTCAGCCTTATGTCTTAAAAGGATCTCCCAGCTGCTGTGTGGAGAACAGGGTACTATGGGGGGCACAGGGACAGGAGCAGGGAGCCCACCTGGAGGGCATTGTCAGTATATGATGATAGTACCAGGGTGATAACAGGGGATGGTGCACAGTCGGGGATTCAGGACCAACAGGAGCTGGTGATGGATGGGATTCACAGTGTGATAGAAAGAGAGGGGTCAGAATGCGTGGAGCACCTGTGATGTGCCAAGCATGGTGTTGGGAGCTCACCATTTAAGAATCAAATAGATGGGAAAGCAGTAGTTACCTGTAGTGCTCTTGGCACTTAGAAGTGAATAGATATGCTAGGGGAGGAGGGAATACAACTAACTCTGCTGGGTTGGGAGGGGGTGGTGTGAGGAAGGCTTCCAGGAGGAGATGCCACTGGAGCCAGCACTACCAGGTAGAGGAAAGAGGAAGTGCATTCCAGGACAACTGTGTGCAAAAGTGCAGAGCTAATACTGGGGAGCCCGCTGTGGCCAGAGGGCAGCAAGCAGTCAGTGTGGCTATTTAGCTGATGCACAGGAAGGTGGAAGAGAGATAGGAATCACGAGAGAAAGAACAAGGGAGTTGTGCTAGGTGCCTGGGTGGCAGGATGCTGAGGGAGGGAGTCCCTTGAGCACCTGTTTCCAGTGACAACTGCCAAGATGAGTTAGCACAGCTGGATTATATGCCTGCAAGAAAGGCCGTGGACAGTGTGGGGAGTGGGAGAGGGAATCAGCTTAGGGCAGAGAAGCGGGCTGCCAGGGACTGACAGAGGCCTTGCCTTAGAACCCCTGTGGACCCACTGAGGCTTTCCTGTCACTGGACTTCCAGGACTGGCAAAGGCTTTGCTGGGCAGCTGGAGATGAATGAGAAGGCAAGAGAGGCAAAGTAAATGGTCAGCCTAAGAGGCCATAACTCAGAGTGGCTAGAGGAGAAGAAAGTTGGGAGTGGCTGAAAAGGGGCTTGTCGACTGACCCCCACACCCAGGCAGCACTGTAGGGATAATGCAAGTGAGCACCCTTGGGAGTCTCAGGACAGTTACCTACCTTGTCCATGGCAAAGGGGAGGGAAGTGTCCACACGTCCCCCTGTCCCCTGACCCAGGAATCCTTGAAAGAGGCTGTGGGCAGATAAGAGGAGGTTGGGCAGGCAGGCAGCAAAGAATAAGGCACAGTGCAAGCAGGCATATGGGGTAGACGGCCACACTCTGTGCAGAGGTAGGTATGAAGCTCAGTACTGCCGTATGTGAAGGGAACAGAGTGAAATCTCTCAGGAGCTCCTGCCTGTGGAAGCTGGAGCCCAAGACATAGATGTCTGTATTTTACATGCAGGATGTCTGTGCACAGAGGGCAGACAGCAAATGAAACAAAATTGTGGAGGCTGCCATCAGTGCCCCACCCTGCCCCCCTGTATATGGGTCACTTTCCACCCCAGCAGCTGCCTCCATCTCTTTGCCCTCGACTTTCTCTGACCAGCAAAATCCTCATTGCCCACCCACACAGAAGACAGGACGATGGAAAATTAACACCCTGAGGGAGCAGCCCAAACACTGACTAATGGGAATGGGAGTATAGATACCTCACCTCCCTCACCCTACGGTGTGACAGCTACAGTCCCCCAGAGCTCCCAGCGAGACCGCACCCCAGTGGCCCATACAGTGGCTGACTTGTTAACTCTCCTCTCATTGGCTTCCTTCACTTCCCTCTTTTTATCACACTTCACTACTGGTGTTTCATTTACCTTTCAAGTAAGCAAGTTGTATTTGAATCCTTGTCTCAGGTCTGCTTCTGGGAGGACCAAAGTAAGAAACCTCAGCAAGACACAGTAGGAAAAACGTGGGGCTGAAAGGCTGAGTTTGAATCCCAGCTCCTTTGTGTGTAAGGAATTCCGAGCTGGCAGCAAGCTTCCGCATAGGTTGGTTAAGCATAAATTAGAATTTTAATTCTTAAAAACAAGGCCCAGGCCACACTACAGATATGCCATGTTCCCCACAAAATTCAAATCAAAACCACATTGATAACAAAGCCCCTTGGCTGGTTTTTGGCTTACTGCTGAAAGCATAGTCCCCTGATTTGTCATCCTGGGCTAAATATAAAAGAATTCTAGCCTGAGTCAGAAAGTTATTTTCAGCACTAGGTCTTACTTTGCAGCCATTGAAGGATGCTGTTCAGAAGGCTGTCTTTCTGGAGGCTGAGGTCAATCCTGGTGGCCCCTGGATTCCAGGGACAACTGCCCAATACTTCTCCCAAGGGAAATTATCTCCTAAACACATTCTGACTGATGCCCCAGCCTCCCCCAAACCCACCAACCTCAGCTTCTGTTTCTGGCCACTATCCAGAGCTGAGAACAGAGTCCTTCAGGACTGAGGTCTCCTCTCTCAAAGAGCCACAGAAATAGGGAAAGGGGAAGTGAATAGACTCCAGAATTTAGTACAAACCTGCTAAGTCTTACACCCTGAAATTTATGATTCGTCAAAAAATCCCTTCCAGAGAAATATTGTTATGTATATTTCACAGAAAAGGAAAGCAAGACTTAGATGGCCAAATAACTTACTGAAGGCTGCATGACCAGAGTTTGAAAATCCTGTGCCATGCAATACTATCTGACGTTCCTCTTTCTCCACACTGTCTCTTAGCACCAGGAATCTCACCAAGTGGGAGGTGGGTGATATACAAGAGCCCACAGGTCAAAGAGGGACGCGTGGTGCCTCTGTTCCCTCAGTACGGGACCTTGCTCTTATTTCCTTGAGGGCAAGAAGAACACATGTTTCATGATTTGTCCAGGACCACTACCCTTGCTCTGCTCACCCTTGCAGACACTTGAGGCTTTTGCCTGGGATGGGACACTCTTGTCACCTATCCTTGACCCCTGCTGCTATTGCTGCGGAGGATGCTGAGGGTGACAAAGTGATCTGTGCTTCCTGGATGATGTCTTTGCACTTTGTTAGTTGCCCTTGGAGATATGACTCCTTAAGGTCCATAGTGGGGAAGGCAGGGGAGAGGTTTGTGGGGAAGAGGGTCTTTCTGACACAACTCAGACCTCCAGTGCCCCCACTACCTCCTGTCAGACTCTGCTCCCTTTTAAAGCCATCCCAGAAGCCTTCCCTGACTACTTCCCACTTCCACCAGGACAGCCCCATTATCCTGCATTCCAGCAGCCCATGGGCATTGCTTTTATTCAGTCGCTAAATCGTTTCTGACTCTTGGCAACCCCATGGACTGCAGCACACATGGATGTTTGCTCAATTTCATGTCCCCTGAGTGGCTGATGCTATCTAATCATCTCATCCTCTGCCACCTCCTTCTCCTTTTGCCTGCAATCTTTCCCAGCATCAGGTTTTCTCCAGTGATGTTCTTCGCATCAGGTGGCCAAAGCATTGGAGTTTCAGCTTCAGTATCAGTCCTTCCAATGAATATTCAGGACTGATTTCCTTTAGGATTGACTGCTTTGATCTCCTTTCAGTCCAGGGACTCTCAAGAGTCTTCTCCAAAACCAAAAGAAGCTTCTTTTGAAGCTTCTTCAGCCCTCAGCCTTTTTTATGGTCCAACTCTCACATCCATATGTGACTACTGAAAAAAATCATAGCTTTGACTATACTGACCTTTGTCAACAAAAGTGATGTCTCTGTTTTTTAATATGCTGTCTATATTTGTCATAGCTTTCCTTCCAAGGAGTGTCTTTTAATTTCATGGCTTCAGTCACTGTCCACAGTGATTTGGGCATTGTGTTTCAGTTCAGTCACTCAGTCGTGTCTGACTCTTCATGACCCCATGAATCACAGCATGCCAGGCCTCCCTGTCCATCACCAACTCCCAGAGTTCACTCAAACTCATGTCCATCAAGTCGGTGATGCCATCCAGCCATCTCATTCTCTGTCATCCCCTTCTCCTCCTGCCCCCAATCCCTCCCAGCATCAGAGTCTTTTCCAGTGAGTCAACTCGTCGCATGAGATGGCCAAAGTATTGGAGTTTCAGCTTTAGCAGCAGTCCTTCCAATGAACATCCAGGATTCATCTCCTTTAGAATGGACTGGTTGGATCTCCTTGCAGTCCAAGGGACTCTCAAGAGTCTTCTCCAGCACCACAGTTCAAAATCTTCGGCGATCAGCTTTCTTCACAGTCTTTCACATCCATACATGACCACGGGAAAAACATAGCCTTGTCTAGATGGACCTTTGTTGGCAAAGTAATGTCTCTGCTTTTTAATATGCTATCTAGGTTGGTCATAACTTTCCTTCCAAGGAGTAAGTGTCTTTTAATTTCATGGCTGCAATCAGCATCTGCAGTGATTTTGGAGCCCAAAAAATAAAGTCTGACATTGTTTCCACTGTTTCCCCATCTATTTCCCATGAAGTGATGGGGCCAGATGCCATGATCTTCGTTTTCTGAATGTTGAGCTTTAAGCCAACTTTTTCACTCTCCTCTTTCACTTTCATCAAGAGGCTCTTTAGTTCCTCTTCACTTTCTGCCATAAAGGTGGTGTCATCTGCATATCTGAGGTTATTGATATTTCTCCCGGCAATCTTGATTCCAGCTTGTGCTTCTTCCAGCCCAGCATTCCTCATGATGTACTCTGCATAGAAGTTAAATAAGCAGGGTGACAATATACAACCTTGACATACTCCTTTTCCTATTTGGAACCAGCCTATTGTTCCATGTCCAGTTCTAACTGTTGCTTCCTGACCTGCATACAGGTTTCTCAAGAGGCAGGTCAGGTGATCTGGCATTCCCATCTCTTTCAGAATTTTCCAGTTTATTGTGATCCATACAGTCAAAGGCTTTGGCATAGTCAATGAAGCAGAAATAGATGTTTTTCTGGAACTCTCTTGCTTTCTCCATGATCCAGCAGATGTTGGCAATTTGATCTCTGGTGTCTCTGCCTTTTCTAAAACCTGCTTGAACATCTGGAAGTTCACAGTTCACATATTGTTGAAGCCTGGCTTAGAGAATTTTGAGCATGACTTTACTAGCGTGTGAGATGAGTGCAATTGTGTGGTAGTTTGAGCATTCTTTAGCATTGCCTTTCTTTGGGATTGGAATGAAGACTGACCTTTTCCAGTCCTGTGGCACTGCTGAGTTTTCCAAATTTGCTGGCATATTGAGTGCAGCAATTTCACAGCATCATCTTTGAGGATTTGAAATAGCTCAACTGGAATTCCATCACCTCCACTAGCTTTGTTCATAGTGATGCTTTCTAAGGCCCACTTGACTTCACATTCCAAGTTGTCTGGCTCTAGGTGAGTGATCACACCATCGTGATTATCTTGGTCGTGAAGATCTTTTTTGTACAATTCTTCTGTGTATTCTTGCCACCTCTTCTTAATATCCTCTGCTTCTGTTAGGTCCATACCATTTCTGTCCTTTATCAAGCCCCTCTTTGCATGAAATGTTCCCTTGGTATCTCTAATTTTCTTGAAGCGATCTCTTGTTTTTCCTATTCTGCTGTTTTCCTCTATTTCTTTGCATTGATCACTGAGGAAGGCTTTCTTATCTCTCCTTGCTATTCTTTGGAACTCTGCATTCAGATGCTTATATCTTTCCTTTTCTCCTTTGCTTTTTGCTTCTCTTCTTTTCACAGCTATTTGTAAGGCCTTCTCAGACAGCCATTTTGCTTTTTTGCATTTCTTTTCCATGGGGATGGTCTTGGTCCGTATCTCCTGTACAATGTCACGAACCTCCGTCCATAGTTCATCAGGCACTCTATCTATCAGATCTAGTCCCTTAAATCTATTTCTCATTTCCACTGTATAATCATAAGGGATTTGATTTAGGTCATATCTGAATGGTCTAGTGGTTTTCCCTACTTTCTTCAATTTAAGCCTGAATTTGGCAATAAGGAGTTCATGATCTGAGCCACAATCAGCTCCTGGTCTTGTTTTTGCTAACTGTATAGAGCTTCTCCATCTTTGGCTGCAAAGAATATAATCAATCTGATTTCGGTGTTGACCATCTGGTGATTTCCATGTGTAGAGTCTTGTGTTTATTGAGGTTTAATTCTAGGTTCTTCTTTTGCCTGTTCAAAAATATCCATGTCTCCTAACTATCCACAAAACAAAAGTCTAACTTTCTTGCATTTAAGGCCCTTCACCATCTGTCCCAAATGAAGTTTTATGAGCATATCCTACTGGACATTCCCCTGCCCCAAACTTGTTATCCTCTTTCCTACCTCTCCCTTCCACTCCTGATAACCTCTACCCTTCCTCATCCTTCCTGGCTCCCGTCTGTCCTGAGACTTTGGAAGACCCCCACTCCAATATCCCGGGCACCACCATCATCCCATCTTCTTTCTCATGATATTTGATCCACATTGCTACTGAGAGAGCAGGACCTCGGGTATTTGAGGAGAGTCCAGGACAGTGCCTGGCATGGAGCAAGCCTTGGTCAACATTTAATTCAGGAGTTCTTACCCTTCTTATAAAGCTAGGGACTTCTTGGGCATCTGACAAAATGTATGGAGCCTTTATCAGAATTACTCTTTCAAATGAATAAAATAAAATACAAAGGATCACAGATGGAATCAATTTCATTTATTTTTAATTGAAATTTGTGATTTAGTATTAAATGTACTTCCACATGAAGGCTTTAAATAACAGGATCCCCTGGTGTGTTCTAGTGACCAACATTTCCAAATAGGAGCATAGACAATATTTCAAAACATCCCCACAACTGCTAATATTAGGTAGAAAACTGACAGTATTGCACTGTTGTTTTGTAGCTGCAGTTTGGAGCTACAAAACAGTGATTTCAATATCATTTTGTCTAATTCTACTCAGGTTCCTTGCTTACACTTGCAGGAAATGCTTGATTTCAGGTAAATGTGAGTAAAACTGAAGATGGTTGTTTTACTTCATCAAAGTTCATGAACACTCTTGAATTATATCAGGGACTCGTTGAGGAGAGATATCTTGATAGCCCCTAGTTGATGAATGTTCAGAGCCCAGGAAAGGTGCTATGGAGGGGAAGTAGTGTGGAGAGGGGCTGCCTGTGGAGAGGGGCTGCACCAGGAGCAGCCCGGGGCTCCCTCTTCCTGAGCATCTAACCAGCCTGGGTCTCTGTTCCCCACAGGCTCCCTGTTCCCACAGCTGAAGCCCTCAGAGGGCGTCTTCAAAGTTATCTTCTGGCTGGGCTACTTCAACAGTTGTGTGAATCCACTCATCTACCCCTGCTCCAGCAGGGAGTTCAAGCGTGCCTTCCTCCGCCTCCTGCGCTGCCAGTGCCATCATAGTCGCCAGCGCCGCCACCCCCTCTGGACTATCTACAGTCGCAACTGGCAGGCTTCAAATGGCAGCCCACACCCAGACTGCACTCCTGGCCCAGGTGCCATACCCACCAGGGCCCCACAGGCCTTCACTGTGCCCTCAGCCCCTGGCTCCCTGGGTGCACCCAAAGCACAGGCTCCAGCTGTCACCTGTCGAAAGATGCCCTGCACCTTCCATGAGTGGAGGCTTCTCCGACCCTTCCAGAGACCTGCTACCCAGCTACATGCCAAAGTCTCCAGCCCGTCGCAAAAGATCCACACCAGAGAAGCCACGTGCGCCCTGCACTCAGAGGTGGAAGTGGTGTTCTTAGGTGTCCCCCACGATGCAGCTGAGGGTACTACTTGCCAGGCTTATAAACTGGAGGACTACAGCCATCTCCAAGAGACTGATATTTAAGAACCTTGAGTTAGGCCGAGGAGAATGCTGGGGTGGCGGGAAGGGTATGGAGAAGGAGACTGTCTTTGTTCAAGAGGCTGGTGAGAATCAGAGACCGAGAAACTTATCAGCACCAGTTTTGGCAACTGCTCTCCAGCATCCGTGAGGAACTGAGATGGGGTGAGGGCTGTGAAAGTTATGGGGTCTCCCTCCTGGACACAGATGCCCCCAGCTCCTCCTTTCAAGGGAGGGGCTACAGGCTCCTTGAGGCCGTTTGCTTCCAATCCCTGCTTGAGAAACACTGCCCCATCTGTGCTGTGAACCCTGGGTAGGTGGCCCCAAGTATAGCCAGGCAGCCCTGTCCCTCCTCTTGGGGAGGAAAGGGCACAGAAGCCCTGCCTGGCTGTTCCAAATGCCTCCCCTCCAGGAAAGTTCACTGGGACCAAGGATTCTCAATGGACACAATTTCTCCTTACTACAGACTGGAGAAATCCAGTGAGCCTGCCATTGCCACCAGCGTGCTTTGGTGGCAGAATGAATGACTGTCCTACAAGCCTATTGTATAACCTGCAGGCCACTCTGCCCTACAGAGGCTCTTCCCTGCCCCTCATTTTGTCTTCCAAAGGGCCTTACTGTTTACACTCTGTATATAGCTCCTTATGCCTGTGCCCATCACTTCTTGCTGGGATCTAGAACCATCAAATGGGGAGAGCTTTGTCGTTTTTAGACATATTTATTGGTCAGGGTATTTCTATTTTCTCCAAACTGTGCAAACTGTTCCTCTTTAGCTTACAACCCATAAAGAACTCCTTTTTGTACTAAAGGCCCACAACAGGATAAATTGAGTTATCCTGCGATCTGTGTTCACTTTCTAGTTTCAGCCTAACTGTCTCTTTTAACTGATGGCTACTGTCCTTTGGGACTTTCAGCATGACCAAAAGATTTGGGAATTTTGTTGGCTCTTAAAACTCACATGATTAGTCTTTGAAAGCAAACAAAGTTTAACTTTTTCAGTCTCACCAGATGCATCTGTGATGCTCTCAGGGCCTCAGTCTGGAAGGTGGCCGTCAATGAAATGAGTGAAACATTACTTTACATGAAAAAATATACAAGCCCAAGTAGACATGTGTACATGGTGAGTGAGAGAACACCTACCTGGAACCATGCTTATTAGCGTTGATGGTTCAACAAACTGTCCAAAATTTGTTATATTCCCAAGAGGCTATAGGTAGTTCAGTCCAACTAGATAATACCAACCACACATATCCAACCAGCAAAGGAATGATGATGGTAGCCCAGTGGATCTTTGGAAGGAGAACTGCTAGATAATACCCTAGGGTGTCTGGAGTAGAGGTGTTCTGAAACAGGAAGAACCAACTGCTGGGGCCAACATGGACCAGTATTTTCAACCAGAAGCTTCCTGTAGTAGGGAGGTAGTCTGTTGAAAAGGTCACCACAATTTCAGTTCAGTTCAGTCACTCAGTCATTTCCGACTCTCCACGACCCCATGAATCACAGCACGCCAGGCCTCCCTATCCATCACCAACTCCCTGAGTTCACTCAAACTCATGTCCACAGAGTCGGTGATACCATCCAGCCATCTCATTCTTGATCGTCCCCTTCTCCTCCCGCCCCCAACCTTTCCCAGCATCAGAGTCTTTTCCAGTGAGTCAACTCGTCACATGAGGTGGCCAAAGTATTGCAGTTTCAGCTTTAGCATCAGTCCTTCCAATGAACACCCAGGATCGATCTCCCTTAGAATGGACTGGTTGGATCTCCTTGCGGTACAAGGGACTCTCAAGAGTCTTCTGCAACACCACAGTTCAAAAGCATCGATTCTTCGGCGATCAGCTTTCTTCACAGTCCAACTCTCACATCCATACATGACCACAGGAAAGACCATAGCCTTGACTAGACGGACCTTGGTTGGCAAAGTAATGTCTCTGCTTTTTAATATATTATCAAGGTTGGTCATAACTTTCGTTCCAAGGAGTAAGCGTCTTTTAATTTCATGGCTGCAATCAGCGTCTGCAGTGATTTTGGAGCCCCAAAAAATAAAGTCTGACACTGTTTCCACTGTTTTTCCATCTATTTCCCATGAAGTGATGGGACCAGATGCCATGATCTTTGTTTTCTGAATGTTGAGCTTCAAGCCAACCTTTTCACTCTCCTCTTTCACTTTCATCAAGAGGCTTTTGAGTTCCTCTTCACTTTCTGCCATAAGGGTAGTGTCATCTGCATATCTGAGGTTATTGATATTTCTCCCAGCAATCTTGATTCCACAATTTCAAGGTCACCACAATTTCAGACTCCTCATCCCAATATTACAAGGTAAAAAGACAACCAATATCATCTGGGCTCAGGAGCAGAAATTTCGCCCTGTGGCTCTATAGCAAGTACTGGACTTTCAGGCCTGGCATCCCCCAAGGAACAGGAGGAACAGTTAAAAGTGGATACTGGGAGCATGTTGCATATATCAAAGACAGCCCCATCTTGCAGCACATTGGCTGCCCTAACACTGGGAACACTGGCATGACCCCCAGATTCTTCTCACAGAGGTGGAAAGAATCTGTCAAAGCAAGGAGGCAAACTCTTGTGTCAATGTATTGAACATTGGTCTTCCAGGCAAGAGAGTTCAACAGCAGGGGAGGGTCTTTTAGAGGGTTCCCACATGCCAAGGCAGTTGAGCCCACAGGAGGTCCATAGTGGAGACAAGGGATAAATGTGGAGAGATAGCTTTCATCAGAAGGATTTAAGTGGCGGGCGAGGCAGGGGGGGTGGTGCTCCCTGTCCTGGATGACAGTAGATGTAGAGACAGGTGGGGTCAGCAGCTTGCCCAATACTTTCTCTAGGCTTGATGACCAATCAGCGAAACATATCTGACCTTTAAGCCTCAGCTTCGGTCTCCTGCACGTGGGGCCCTCAGCACAAAGCTGGCCTCCTCTTATGCCCTCCATACCAGGGAACAAGCCTTCAGGAGAGGGGGTTGGGGCTACAGAGCCCCTAGAGAGGCTGTGCCACAGCAAGGGCATCCAGTGACCCAGTTCTAAACATCAATAAAGCACTGAGTTGCTGACCTTGTTCTCAGGACATGGCAAAGAGTCCTGGAATAGCCAAGAGGAATGGAAGGAGTAGAAACAGCCTTTCTAAAGGAAGGAGCCTCTTGCAAGTGGTTTTGGGACATCTGGAAGAAGTGCATTCACTGCACCACTTTCTGGGTCTTCAGGTGCCCCAACCCAGACCACAACTGAGGGAGCAGAGAACACTCTCACAGTGCCCATGAAAATGGGACTAAGTGTTCCTTTACACAATCCTCAAGGGATGGAGTGAAGCCTGAAGGAGTCATGAGTGAAGAGGATGCTCCTGTGAGATGTGACAGGGACAGAAGCAAGCCTCCAAGGGCACTGGTATTTGCCCAATTCCACCACCCACCCCACCCCCGCCCCCTGCCAATTCCTTAGAAAGCTGCATTCCCTCTTCCATCCCAAGGTCCCAGCTCCAGTCCATCCTCCCTTTCCAGCTGGGCTCTTGCCACCCGTCTTGCTTTCTTCCCACAGTCTCCAGGACCTCTGTCCCAGCATCGCCCAGGGCTGCTTTTGCAATTCACCTGGGACCTTTCATTCCCCCAATCTCCTCCCTCTCTGTCTCTGCCACAGTCCACACTGGTGGCCACTCCCTGTTTCCTGAAATATTCCTCTCCCTGCCTGATCCACAGCCCTGGGGTCTTCTGGTCCCCTGACCACATTCTCTCCATCTCTCTCTCTGCCTCCTGTGCAGGTGCCTCTCTATGCTCTTCAGTGTCCCCAAGGTTCTTTTCTTATCTCAACTTGCCACCCAATCTCATCCACTCCAAATCATCTTAATGACCACTGTACATAAATGACTCCCAAATGTCTGTCTCTAGCTCCAAATGTGTGTGATCACCCTCCCCTGGATGACCTCAGACACCTCAAATACAAGCCTTCCAGCCTCCTCCAAAGTCATGTCCTCTACTTCTTGCAGGCATGACAAACCCACTGATGCTGAAGCTTCAGACTCTCAGAGGCCCTGAGCCTGCCTGCCCTCTCTACTTGCCGTTATCTTCCCAAGACCTCCTTCTCAGACCCCTGGCTCAGAATTAAGCCCTGAGTGGCCCTCAGCCTCTCTGGGAGCTCACACCAAGGTCATCCAGGCTTAGAGTTCACCAATAGAATCCATATCTTCATCCACTACAAGGAAGTGGGCTCTGTGACCCCAGGCTATTCAAGACTAGGTGTGAGAGTTCATTAAATCCTGGATCGATGGAGTTGCCCCATTACCTTTTCCTGCCACACTGCTCCAGTGCCCACCTGATGGCTGGCCAACATCACTGTCTTTGTAAGACCCTCCCCACAGCCGGTTCTACCAGTCCTCAAGGAGCTAGAGCCTGCATCCTTCTCTAGCCAGAGAGCCAGCTACACCCTGGACTTCTGAAGAAAGAAGTCTCCTGCTCCACATGCCCTGCTGCCCAGACGCCTCCTGGAGCCCCACTCTGCAGGCCGCTCACCATCACCACCACCAGCACTACAAGCCAGTCCCTTAGTCCCTCTGGTTCCAGGCGCTGACAGGTCCTGGGGAAAGTTTTTGGACCTCAGTGACTTGTCAGAGCTCAACTCCTCTGTGCCCTCCTGACCCTGTTTCTATTCCCATCCTGTCATACCCCCAGGGGGTTACATGTTCACTGTCCACTTGGAAAAGAATTTCCTTTTTTTTTTCTTCTTCTTGAGGTTCCAATGAAGCACAAAACCAGATGCTTATAAAGGCTAAACCCGTCCCATAGCCTCTCAGGTCAGAATAGCTCTCTAAGGAGCCCAGTAGATCCAGGTGGTACTGGGGATGATAACTTAGGGAAGAGGGGCTGCACTCGGCTCTCCTGAAGGTCCAGGCTGTCACTTCTTACTTTCCCCATCCAACACTTTGAGGGAGCAGGGAAACAAAGAAACTGTTGAACAAGACCCTGGCCTACATTCTCAAATTGCTCTTGTCTAGAGAAAAATGAAGCAGGAATTGCAGGGTGAACTTGGAACCAAGAAGAAATATAGGAACTGGGACCACAACAGGCTGAGCTTTTAGAGCCAGGAGCTGGAAGGAAGGACACATTGGACGAGGACTTCACCCATGACATTTGTGGATATTCCTTCCAGGAGTTTGACATTCATGTGACTCCATCATACTGTTTGCATCCACCTTCTTCTGTCCTGCCAGAAACCATAGGACTCTCAGCTTCCATTCCGGAGACAAGACACAATGGCTATGGTTCACTAGCCAACCTATGGATTGACTAATTAGAGGTCAGGTCTGAACACCTGGGCAGGCAAATAGGCATGAGATAAAGCACGTAGTACCCCAGTTGCCTGGGTACCAGTGTCTGTGAGTAATTCTCTAGATGGGGGAGGGAAGCAGATAACAAAGGACCTAAGTGCCCTGGATATGTTGAAAATGCAGCTGCAAGTAATAAGGAAGCTGCTTACACACTGGCTATTGTTTTTCTCACTTCACAACTTATGAAGTAGGTAGTTTCTGGCATTGTCGGTCACATACCCGAGCTCTTTCTATCTTCGCTTCATAATTTTTGGTGTGTTGGTTTTTATCTTCCTTGTCGCTTCACCATGATCAATGGTACCATAATTCACAATCATATTCAAGGCAGAGAAAAAAGGAGAAGGGTCTGGGCTATGGCATCTGCCTCCTTTTATCAAAATAATAAAAGTTTTCCCCAAACCACCCTTCCCCAGCTTATCTCCAGAAGTGGATGTGATGACCACCCTGCAAGGGAGACTGGTAACATAAAAAACAAAACAGAGTGATAGGTCTGCAAAGTGGACCAAATTTAGCCTACCACCTGACTTTATACAGACTATGAACTAATAATGGGTTTTATATTTTTTGATGGCTGAGGGGGAAAAAGTCAAGAGATTATTTCATGACAGGTGTATTATATGAAAGTCACCTCTTGGCCCACAAAGCCTAAATTTAAAAAAAAAAAAAATTGTCAAAAAGTTTGTTGACCCTGCTTTAGGGCATCGTGGATCATTGCCTCCCACTGGAAACCACTGCTACTCTGAACAAAATCACAATTCTGGCAGCAGGAGGAAGCAATGGATATTATGCAGACAGCTCTCAATGTCTGTCACATAGGCCAGTCACCGCAATACAAGCCTTTGTCAGCTATCTAATCTGCAATAGCATAAGCTAAGAGTTCCCCTTCTCATCAGGAACCCAATCAAGGGGTTTTTGTAGGAAGCCCTCTACCTCAAGGAGAGTTTCCCAAACTGACCAAAGGTGTGGAATTTTGAAAAAGTAAAAGGGGACACAATGAAACATCTGTCTGGCTATGCCTCAAAAGGCTCAAACAGTTGTTATTTGCTCAATGAACTTGCCCTCAGCCAAGGGGCTGGTCCTTGGTATTACAGGTGTAGAAAGTGAGTCTGGTCAGTGTCCCACAGTTACCAGTCTCATATAAGCTACAAAGAAGTCCTACCTCACTAGGACATGAAGTTCATAAGTCCAAAGCCAATGTGCTCATTTTAAGTGGGAACTATAACTTAACTATCACACAAGCCAGCATTCTCATGATGATAAATGAACTTAATCTGAAAGATGCTTAGTGAGTTCAGAGGCAGAGCCAGGAAGTTAAAGGGAAAATTCACTTATTTTACACCAGGTATGGGGGCTGGTTCCCGGACAGGGCTCCATGTCCCAGTGCATTGTGCCTCTGACTCCCTCTCCCTCTCCCCTCCCATCTCATGTTTTCCCATTTCAGTCTTTTGTCTTACTCTGTTCCTTAGGAGTGAGAGGTAATAACATAAATAAAATATATAGTAAATGGTGATAAGCAAAATAAATATATATAACAGGGAAAAGGAACAGGAAATGTTGAAGCTGTGGAACATTGTACTTTCAGATTGAGTACCCAGGGAAAGTCTCAGGTAAAAGGTAATATGTGAGAAAAGGCCGAAGGTAGTAATGATGTAAACCATGCAGATTGTTGGGGAAAAGCATTCTTTGCAAATGAAACAGTAGGTGCAAAGTCTTAACTTAGGAGAAGACTTGGTGTGTTCAGATTAGCGAGCAGGGCAGGGTAGATCAGGCAGATCAGGCAAAATAGAGGAATAGAAAATGAGGGTGCCAGATTTAGTCTGTGATGAGTGCCAAAGTACACAGAGCTGTGTAAATAACACAGGACTCTGGCTTTCCCTCTGAGTGAAGTGGAGCCTTACAAGAGTTTGAGGAGAGAAGTGACAGGGTCTGACTTTGGGTGGACAGGGTTATTTTAGCTATTGTGTGGAAATCAAAAAAAAAAAAAAAAGAAAGAAAGACCAGAATGAAAGCAGGAGGCCAGTTGGAGAGTAGTGACAGCAACAATCTAAGCTGATGATGGCTTCACCACAGGAATGCAGATGAATGAGAAGAGGGAGATTCTGGATATTGTGGAGATGGCATTTCCATGGACTACATCCATGCTCAGCTTTCCTTTCCCAAGTTACCATCTATACCTGTCTGCCTTATTAGGAGCCCTTAGCATCTCAGGAAAGGCTATTGTTAAATCAAAACCACTTCCAACTTAGTGACATCCTGTCAATTCCTTAATAAAACGCTTCTCGTTAAAATACCAATAAATATTTAAAAATAGGATAGAAATTCAAGACATGTCTGAAACGTAAGGATATCAGCCAACCATTTGGCAACTGAAGTGACTTAGCAGCAGCAGCAGGAACTCTAAAGGTAAGGAAACAGAATTAAAAGGCTAGCCAGAGTTCTAACCCTTGTATCAAAAGCACCACTGGCTGAGGGTGAGGAAGGAAAAGGCTCTACCCTCTTCAACCAGAGCCCCTCACAGCCTACTCCTAACTCCAAGAAGAGCCTGCCCAGTCATGTAATCTCCAACCACTGTCCTACTGCCAAGGATTGCTTTCTGAGAAGTCAAGAATATAGTCTATGATCACCCATCATCCTGATTCCCTGCAGGAACTTTCTACCTTTAGCAAAGACTCCAGTACTGTCCAGGCTTGTGTGTCTGGGTCAGAAAGGACATTGAGAGTGGATGGAAACATTGTAATTTCTCAGGTTCTCCATTTGCTAGAAAAGGAGTCACAGCAACTCTTGAATTTTTAGAACAATGAGCTGAGAACTAGGCAGTGGTTAGATCTTTCCTCAGTCAGGTAGGACAGAACTAAAAAAGAGCTTCTGTCTCTTCCAGCTCCTTGAGCCAGAGTCAAGCCATGAAATGAATCCTCCAGGAATCTGAATCCCTTGGCCCATTCCTGCCATGCCCCTTTGCTGGAATTGTGCCACCTTTGTACCCTGGGTGACTTCCCAACGCATGGGCCATTGTTCACTCTATCACTAGTGCCAACAAATATCCCTCTTGGGTTAGATGACTCTCCCAAATAGAGATTTAGCTACTGCCATGATAATTCTGCAAAACAAGCCACCCCTAAATTTATAGGTTATAAGAGCAAGCATTTGTCTTTCTTGTTTATGTGTCTGTCTACAGGCCCTAGGTTTGATTCCAGGCTTCTATAAGCTCAGATCCATTCCCCCTTTCTCCATATTCTCCTTGAAACATCAGCTATCAGGGACCTGTTCTTATGACAAATTGCAAGTACATGAAAGGCAGAAACCCAACTGCGCAAACATGTTGGAAGCTTCAGCTCATACCACAATGTGTCTGTTCACATTCTGTTAGCCAAAACAAGTCAGATGGCTAAGCCCAAAGTCAAAAGGGAGGAAAATATACTCTATCCCCAGAGGAAGAAAAGTGATTGATATTTGCTGAATAACAATTTCAAAGAATATCAGTATCAGTATTTGCTGATAATCTTCAACCCATCACAGGGAGTTAGGTTAGGACTTCAACACATGAATTTGAGGGGACACAATTCAGCCAATAACAACCTCTTTAATGAGAGGAGATGCAAGTTCACATAGCAAAGCAAGCAGAAATAAAGAACTGGGATCACTTTTGCCATTACCAACCCCAAGTGGCAACACCAATCTAGCTTTTGCCCCAAGCTAGACCAAGCTCTGGAGACCAGTCCTGGGTGTTCATTGGAAGGACTGATGCTGTGAGGCTGAAACTCCAATACTTTGGCCACCTCATGCAAAGAGCTGACTCATTGGAAAAGACCCCGATGCTGGGAGGGATTGGGGGCAGGAGGGGAAGGGGAAGACAGAGGATGAGATGGCAGGATGGCATCAACGACTCAATGCACATGAGTTTGGGTGAACTCCGGGAGTTGGTGATGGACAGGGAGGCCTAGCGTGCTGCAATTCATGGGGTCGCAAAGAGTCAGACATGACTGAGCGATTGAACTAAACTGAGACCAAGCTCTATCAAAAGGAATCAGGGTTCTCTGAAGAAGTGGCTGTTTCAATGGCAGAGACAGGAAATATACAAGCTATGCCTAGAGCAGCTTATAGTGCCAGAAAGTCAGGAAGTGTTCAAAAAGGAAAGAAAAAAAAAAAAATCCACACATTGATGGCAGCAAGTCAGAGACATAGGAGCCAACTGAAAGGTTCCCAACAACCAAAGTTGGAATAAGTTATCAACAAAATAAAGTAATATTAGATTATAATACAAAATACAAAATAAATATGCACAAAGTCCATTCTGATATAAATAAATGACTGAACAAGTTAATAAATGAAAGGGGGAAAGGAAGAGAAGGGACAATTTTCCTGTGCAGAAGAATTCCAAATAAATTATATAGATACTCTTCTCTAAAGGAGGGGAATATAACCCCCCACTCCTTAAGTGTGTGGGGTGCAAAGTGACTTCCTCCCAAAGAGGACAGAGGGGGATGGGGGAGGATAACTTCATAGTGCAGAAACCTGACACAGTCTATCTCAGCAAAGTGATCAAGGTCATATGATGAGATGAAAATGGCACTTTAACTCTGTGGTTTTCCTCCTAAAAACCTATAATCCCAGTTTAGTCTTGAGAAAAACATCAGACAAATTCCAATAGGGGGCATCCTACAATATACCTGACTTTACTACTCAAAATGGTTAAGATCATTGAAGATAAGCAGAGTCTGAGAAAACATCACAACCAAGAAGAATCTAACAAAACATGATGGCTAAATGTAACGTGGCATCCTGGACAGAATTCTGGAACAGAAAAAGACATTAGTTTATTCAGCTTTCCTTAGTGTAACCCATGAACTTTGGTTCACTGGTTAAAACATTGGTTGGCTGGTTATGACAAATATACCATATTAATGTAAGATGTTAATAGGGAAAATGGGGGTAGAGGCTAAATACTTTTTCTATAAGTCTAAAACTGTTCTTTAAAAAGATATTAACACACAAAAAATGATAGAGTTGAAAGGATAAACAGATACACAATTATATTTAGACACTTAAACTATTCTCTCAACAATCAAAAGAACTAGACAGAAAATCAGCAACGATATAGAGGAAATCAACAACACTATCAGCCAACAGGATCTAATCAACATCTGTAGGATACCGCACCCAACAATAGCAGAAACACATCCTTTTCAAGCACCATAGATCATATTCTAAGATAGACCACATCCTGAGCCACAAAACAAACCTCCACAAAATTTTTTATCTTTTTAATTGAAGGATAATTGCTTTATAATATGTGTTGGTTTCTGCAATACATCAATATAAATCAGTCTTACGTACATATGTCCCCTCCCTGTTGAACCGTCCTCCCACCTCCCATCTCTCTATAAACCTCAACAAATTTAAAAGAATTGAAATCATACAGCTCAGCTTCACTTGGGGAATAAAATAAGTTCATAGCTCCTATTTCTTTATTTAGTAAACTTACTTACTGAAACATAATTAAATCTTCCTAGCACAGAAGCTGGCATAAAAACGTCTGATGAATGAACGAAACAATCAATGAATGATGGAATGAAGGAACAAAAAAGAAAATACCTTGTTGTTCAGTTGCTCAGTTGTGTTCAACTCTTTGCAACTCCATGGAATACAGCATACCAGGCTTCCCTGTCCTTGACTAACTCCCAGAGTTTGCTCAAATTCATGTGTACTGAGTCAGTGATGCCATCCAACCATCTTATCCTCTGTCGCCTGCTTCTCCTCCTGCCTCAATCTTTCCCAGCAGTCGGACATTTTCCAATGAATCGGCTCTTCCCATCAGGTGGCCAAAGTATTGGAGCTTCAGCATTAGTCCTTCCAATGAATATTCAAGACTGATCTCCTTTAGGATTGACTGGTCTGTCAATTGGCTGTCCAAGAGATTCTCAAGAGTCTTCTACAGTACCACAGTTCAAAAGCATCAATTTTTTGGTGCTCAGCCTTCTTTATCATCCAACTCTCACATCTGTACATGACTACTGGAAAAACCATAGCTTTGGTTTTGGACCTTTGTCTCCAAAGTGATGTCTCTCCTTTTTAATACACTAGGTTTGTCATAGCTTTTCTTCCAGGGAGCAAGGATCTTTTAATTTCATGGCTGCAGTCACCTTCTGCAGTGATTTTGGAGCCCAGGAAAATAATTCTGTCACTCTTTCCATTTTTTCCCCATCTGTTTGCCATGAAGTGATGGGACTAGATGCCATGATCTTAGCTTTTTTTTTTTAATTGAAGGATAATTGCTTTACAGAATTTTGTTGGTTTCTGCCAAACATCAACATGAATCAGCCATCGGTATACTTATGTTCCCTCCCTCTTGAACCTTCCTCCCCATCCCAACCCTTTAGGTTGTTACAGAGTCCTGGTTTGAGTTCCCTGAATCATACAGCAAATTCCCTTTGGCTATCTATTTTACATATGGTAATGTAAGTTTCCACGTTACTCTCTCCATACATCCCATCCTCTCCTCTCCTTTCCCACCCCCTCCCCACCCGCCCCCGCCGCTGTGTCCATAAGTCTGTTCTCCATGTCTGTGTCTCCACTGCTGCCTTGCAAATAATTCATTAGTACCATCTTTCTTAGATTCCATGTATATGCATTAGTGTACGAGATTTTTCTCTGACTCACTTCACTCTGTATAATAGGCTGTAAGTTCATCAACCTTATTAGAACTAACTCAAAGGTGTTCCTTTTTATGGTTGAGTGATGCTAAAGCTGAAACTGCAATACTTTGGCCACCTCGTGCGACGAGTTGACTCACTGGAAAAGAAAGACTCTGATGCTGGGAAAAGTTGGGGGCGGGAGGAGAATGGGACGACAGAGAATGAGATGGCTGGATGGCATCACCGACTCTCTGGCATGAGTTTGAGTGAACTCCGGGAGTTGGTGATGGACAGGGAGGCCTGGCGTGCTGTGCTTCATGGGGTCGCGGAGAGTCGGACACGACTGAGGACTGAACTGAACTGAATATTCCATTGTATATATGTACCACAGCTTCTTTATCCATTCTGCCAACGCACATGTAGGTTGCTTCCATGTTCTAGCTATCATAAATAGTGCTGCCACGAACATTGGGTTACATGTGTCTTTTTCAGTTTTGGTTTCCTCAGGGTATGTGCCTAGTAGTGGAATTTCTGGTTCATATGGTGGTTTTAATCTTACTTTTTTAAGGAATCTCCATAATGTCTTCCATAGTGCCTGTATCGATTTACATTCCCACCAACAGTGCAGGAGGGTTCCCTTTTCTCCATACACTCTCCAGCATTTATTGTTTATAGACTTTTTGACGATGCCCATTCTGACTGGTGTGAGGTAATATCTCATTGCAGTTTTGATTTGCATTTCTCTAATAATGAGCGATGTTGAGCATCTTTTCATTTGTTTGTTAGCCATCTGTATGTCTTCTTTGAAGAAATGTCTGTTTAGGTCTTTTCCCACTTTTGGATTGGGTTGCTTGTTTTTCTGATATAGACTTGTATGAGCTGCTTATATATTTTGGAAATTAATCTTTTGCCACTTGTTTCATTTGCTATTATTTTCTCCCATTCTTGGGGTTGTTTTTCATGATCTTAATTTTTCAGTGTTGAGTTTTTTTGGGTTTTTTTATGCTCTACCTGGTGTTCTTTTCTTATTGTTTATAAATTTTAATTGGAGGCTAATTACTTTATATTATTGTATTGGTTTCACCATACATTGACATGAATCCGTCCCGGGTGTGCATGTGTTTCCCATCCTGAACCCCCCTCCCACCTCCCTCCCCATCCCATCCTCTGGTTCATCCCAGTGCACCAGCCCCGAGCATCCTGTATCATGCATCGAACCTGGCCTAGAAATTCATTTCACATATGATAATATACATGCTTCAATGCCATTCTCCCAAATCATCCCACCCTCGCCCTCTCCCACAGAGTCCAAAAGACGGTTCTATACATCTGTGTCTCTTTTGCTGTCTCGTATACAGGGTTATTGTTACCATCTTTTTAAATTCCATATATATGCGTTAGTATACTGTATAGGTGTTTTTCTTTCTGACTTACTTCACTCTGTATAATAGGCTCCAGTTTCATCCACCTCATTAGAACTGATTCAAATGCAGTCTTTATTGCTGAGTAATACTCCATTGGGTATATGTACCACAGCTTTCTTATCCATTCATCTGCAGATGGACATCTAGGTTGCTTCCATGTCCTGGCTATTATAAACAGTGCTGCGATGAACATTGGCGTACATGTATCTCTTTCAATTCTGGTTTCCTCGGTGTGTATGCCCAGCAGGGGGATTGCTGGGTCGTATGGCAGTTCTATTTCCAGTTTTTTAAGGAATCTCCACACTGTTCTCCACAGTGGTTGTACTAGTTTGTATTCCCACCAACAGTGTAAGAGGGTTCCCTTTTCTCCACACCCTCTCCAGCATTTATTGCTTGTAGACGTTTGGATAGCATCCATTCTGACTGGCGTGAAATGGTATCTCATTGTGGTTTTGATTTGCATTTCTCTGATTATGAGTGATGTTGAGCATCTTTTCATGTGTTTGTTAGCCATCTGTATGTCTTCTTTGGAGAAATGTCTGTTTAGTTCTTTGGCCTATTTTTTGATTGGGTCGTTTAATTCCAGCATAAAGCATAGCAGGATCCTCCATGACCCACCTCCCAGAATATTGGAAATAAAAGCAAAAATAAACAAATGGGACCTAACTAAAATTAAAAGCTTCTGCACAGAAAAGGAAACTATAAGCAAGGTGAAAAGAAAGCCTTCAAAATGGGAGAAAATAATAGCAAATGAAGCAACTGACAAAGAATTAATCTCAAAAATATACAAGCAACTCCTGCAGCTCAATGCTGAGTTTTAAGCCAACTTCTTTAACTCCCCTCTTTCACTTTCATCAAGAGGCTCTTTAGTTCCTCTTCTCTTTCTGCCATTAGAATGGCATCATCTGCACATCTAAGGTTATTGATATTTCTCCTGGCAATCTTGATTCTAGCTTGTGATTCCTCCAGCCTGGCATTTCGCATGATGTTCTCTGCATAGAAGTTAAATAAGCAAGGTGACAATATAGAGCCTTGACGGACTCCTTTCCCAATTTTGAACCAGTCCATTGTTCCATGTCCAGTTCTAACTGTTGCTTCTTGACCTGCATACAGGTTTCTCAGAAGGCAGGTAAGTCGGTCTCATCCTGGAGGCCAACAAAACCTCTTTTTACAAAAGGTTAAGAATGAAAAATAAATGATGCTCTGGAATAAGTTGTAATATTACTTTATTAACTTTATTCAGTATTAACTTAAGGTATTTTCTATGATTTATTGAAAAATTCTTTTAATTCAGAAAAGCTCACAGAATCCCAGACACATATGTTCTCTATGCAGCAAGAGGGCTGCATTCTGACATGGCCAGCAGATGGCACCAGAGGATATGGTTCAGCCCATGAGGTTGTCCTTTCATAAGCCTTGGGCATCCTCCTTACCTCTCCCAGCCATGGAAAGGAAAGCCAGCCTAATCCTTCCTTCTGTGGCCTGAGGACCCCCACCAACCACTGCTAGAGTAAGGATAGTGAGGGTGCAGAGAGAGCAAGTGTAGAAAATGCTAGTGTGATGCCTGACCAGAAAAAAAGGCAAGGAAAAGTGGGAGTAAGATGAGGGCTGGGGATGGGAAAGACATGAAGAAACTGAAATTCAAGTCGGAAAGATGGAGTAGGCAAAATGGGATAGGAAATGACAGGCAAAGTCCCTGAGTTTGGGGCATGGACTACACAAATGATGAATCACACACTTCCACTGTGTCTGGGAAAGGTCTAAAAGGATGGGTATATAGGCTGGCAGTCTGTAGATCTGTCAAGGAAGTTGCCTCCAGGTGGCTTCTACTTTGTCTGTGAAGCAGGAGACCATTCTGCCTGCTGACAGTTGGTAGGGGAGGTGTCAGAGTTGAAGGGGTGCTGACAAGGGAAGCCCATGAGGACTGCTGGCCAGCACCAAGGATGGGTCTGGGGGATAACACTATCCAAATCAGTTTCTTCATTCACTTGCTCATTCATTCTGCAAATATTCATTGATAACCCACTATACCAGGCACTATTTTGGACAATGCAAGCTACAACCTGGGGGAAGGGGCAAAGGGAGTAGATAAATAAATAGACATATAAATTAAAAAAATATGACATCACGGAAAGAGAAGGACTATGAAGAAAGAGGCAAAGGGAAGGATAGGGAGTGCTGAGAGTGCTGTGAATGGGGTGCTTAGGGAAGTCTTCCTAGAGAAGTGACAGCTGGTTAGAGGTCTGAATGCAGCAAGGGAACGAGACCTGCGTTACTGGGGGCACGCATTCCAGATAAACAGCACAGACAGGGCCAACAGAAGGGGGCCATGGAAGGAAGTGGGGCCAAAGAGCAGGTCACACAGGATGCTGGAAATCTCACTTTATGCTCAGTATGATGGGAGTCACCGGAACTAGGGAAGCACATAACTGGATTCATATTGGTAGAAGGATCATACAGGCTCCTGTGTGGAGAACAGGCTAAAAGGGCCAAGCATGGAAGAAGGGACACCAGCTGGTCAGTATGAGAAAACACGCTTCGTGTGACTCTACCATTATGTTTGTCAGACCATTAGTTAGACAGGCAGTTCTCTAGAACAGAACCAATAGTCCACCTCACTCTTGCACCCTGGGATCACCCATGGGCTCATTTTGACAGGCCCAAGCAAACTCAGAGTGACTCAAACCAGAGGCACTTCACTCCTACCTTTGTGTGTAGGTAGGGTAGACATTCCAAGTGGCTCCCATGAAGAGGAATACCTGTTCCAGAGCAGCAAACGTAGAAAGAGGCAGTTCTTGCCGAGTACCCCAGGGAACCTGAAGGAATATTTCAGAGGCTTCCACAGAGGCTTCCACAGAGCCACAGACCAAACACCTTGGTCGTGGATTCACTGGTGCCCACAGCACAAGAAACCATGCAACCAGTTCTACACAGAATCCAGTGCCAGGAAAGAACTCCCCTCTCAAGTGACCTCCCACAAGTGACAAGAATTGTGTAGCAGTTTGGGCACAGGGTGTTGGCCTGAGCATGCCATACTAGACACCCCTAATAGAGTCATTTGAGTATCAATCAATGCCACAGCTATTTAAGAAACCTAGTCACAGCAAGGAACTCATCCTGTGTTTATCTAGTCTCTGGTACCTATTTCAGGTGGGCATATCCACTCATTTCTCTTGGGTGTATAGCCAGGAGTAGAAATGCTGCCAGGCACAAGGCCAGTTTTAGTAGAATCAGCCACACAGTCTCCTAGTATGGTTGCACCCAGTTCCACCCTGTTCATAATGGCCTAAGATTTTCTTTTTTTTTTTTTTTTATGGCACCAGCCTCTTCTTTTTATCACACAATAACTAGAATAACCCTTCACTGTAGCACCAAACAGTGTAGCATTGGGGCTTCCCAGGTGGCGCTAGTGGTAAAGAACCTGCCTGCCAATGCAGGAGACATGAGACGTGGGTTCAGTCCCTAAGTCGGGAAGATCTTCTGGAGAAGGAAATGGCAACCCATTCCAGTATTCCTGCCTGGAGAATTTCATGGACAGAGAGGCCTGGTGGGCTATAGTTCATAGGGTTGCAAAGAGTCAGGCACGACTGAAGCAACTTAGCATGCACGTAGCACCAAACAGACCTTGGATTAAGTCTCACACCACCTATCTGAGTGAACTTAGGTGCTTTATTTGCATTACATAACCCTCTGGAGGTTTTGTTTCCTCACTGAGATGAATCACCCTTCCTAGTCTGAGGTGGCATCCATGTTAAATTAAGAGACTCTATGTCTAGCCCTTAAGTGTGGGCAAGTCAGACTACCCTCCTGACTTGCCCACACCTGAAGCTTCCCAACTTGCAATCACCAAATAAACTTCACCCTCATGCTGCTACTGCTGCTAAGTCACTTCAGTCATGTCCGACTCTGTGTGACCCCATAGACGGAAGCCCACCAGGCTCCCCTGTCCCTGGGATTCTCCAGGCAAGAACACTGGAGTGGGTTGCCATTTCCTTCTCCAATGCATGAAAGTGAAAAGTGAAAGTGAAGTCGCTCAGTCGTGTCCGACCCTTAGCGACCCCACGGACTGCAGCCTACCAGGCTCCTCCATCCATGGGATTTTCTAGGCAAGAGTACTGGAGTGGCTTGCCATTGCCTTCACCCTCATAGAGTTCTTTAAATTCCTACACTTGTGATCTGGAAACTCTACATATTATTTTTCATCCTTCATACTTATGTGATGGGCCACTTCTGTCCATCCCAGCACAGTTAGTGGGGAAAATCCAGGACATGGGGAGGGGTCAAGACTGGATCAGTGCCTCCAAAGGTGAAGTTAATAGGAGGTGCTTCCTGCAACACAACTCTGGCCAGGAAGGAGACAGACACTCTTTGACCAAAGTAAGATCCAAATTTACATTGTCCATTTAAGTACCATTATGGTAAGACCTCCAAGACACATTATGTTAACTAAAATAAGCAAAATGCAGAACAGGATGGATACTTTGTCACTTTCACATAAAAAGAGAGAAGGGTATATATTTATGATAATATATCTAGAAATGGATACACAATATACTAATATATATAACATAATAATACTGCCATTGGGAGTGGCAGTGGTACTGGGGACAGCTGTGGGAGGAGGTTGTTCAGTGTATCCTTTTATGACTTTTGAGCATGAACTACATTGATAGATCCTCTATTCAAAAAATATTTTAATACATATACTTACAATTTTTCAAGTTACCCATGAGGTGAATATGAATCCCTAACATAAACTTCATGAGGGATGTCAGGTAGGTCAACCTTCACAAAACAAGGATGCCTCTTTGACATGTGCATGTAGGTGGGTGGGGGGGGGCAGTGTGAATGTGCATGTAGGTGGGTGTGCATGTAGGGGTGTGCAGACAGGTACAGGGAGGAGAGTAGAGGCATATCCATGTGTTGGACATCTTCACCACAGCCTAAGGTAAGGGAGTATAGGATACAGAGTCATATGAAAGGCAGTGCCCTAAGCTTCTGAAGAGCTAACCCAACCTAAATTCACACAGAGTTAAACCAGGGGGTGCACTCGGCTTTTCATCACATCCTCCACCACCCAACCCCTCAACTCTGTAGAATTCAAACTCTGTCGCTAGAAATCTGGAGTAAGAAAATGACTAAATGTTCTTTAAGGTTTTATGCATGTGTGTATAGTTGTACTTGTGTATAGGTGTAAGGGTGTGGGGTAGTGTATCTGTGTAGGAGTGATGTATGTGTGTGGGGATATATAAGGGGTGTATATGTGTGTATATGTTTTTACCCACCAAAATGGCTGTACTTTTGTACTTCCCAGAAGTCAACTGGAGCATCCCAAGGGCAGAATCAGGGCCTTCTGGCCAGATGACATTGATTAATAATTAACACATCTGAGCTTGGCAAGGAGCCACAACAGGTGTCCCCTCCCATAAAACTCACCTTCACTCCATATGGCTATGTTACCCAGTCAGGCTCTGAGAAGTCCAGCAAAAGGCCAGCAGGCAGACCCAGGCCTATCTTGAAGGAGTTGGGGTTGGGTAATGAGGGGATCTTACTCCTAAGGGGTCTCACTGGCAGGAAGGGAAACAATCACAAACAGATTGGGGTGAGAGGATGCCCCTTCTACTAAAGGCAGGCATCTTCCTTTCTGGGGGTATAACCAGACCACAGCTGGCCCCATTATCCCCTCAAAGAAGATATGACAAACACACAAAGACATACATACATACACACACATGTACACATACACACACACACACACATACACTGAGGCTAAGAAAAATGGAAGAGAGAAGCTGAGGAGCACAGGAAGGGCAAGCCTCTTTTATTATCCCAAAATGCAAAGTATTGAAGGCACTTACAATAACAAGGTTAGAGATGAGGGGAAGCATAGGGAGGTCAGAGATCAGAGCACAGAGGTAAATCAACGGACCCCACCCTGGTCACCACCCAGGAAGGAGAAAAGAAGAAGCTACAGGGCCAGGTCTGAAGCCAGTTAGATGTCTAGCTCTACAAAAGATACAAATCCATTCTACAGAGGATTCGGAAATGAGGAGTACACAGCAGCAAGGGGCAGGGCTGGCAGTCACGAGTTAGTGGTTCTTTAAGGAACACGCTCGGCAGCAATGAGGCACTCAGGTCCCCTGCTGGAAGAGGTCTCGGTACATCTCAATGAGACGGGCAGCCTCACGCTGGCCAGAGAGCAGAGCACCATGGGTGGTGGAATAGTACTTGCGATGGGTGGCCTCACCTGAGAACAGCACCTGCATAGGCTGGGCAGGGGGACAGGGAAGTGAAGATGGAGGAGCAAGAAAAGCTACCTGTCTGCCCCAGAACCCCCATCCATACTACAAGTTAGAAAGGAGTAAGTGGGCATCTGAGATGCAGGTATTGCTATTTCCATAGGATGAGGATATGCCCATCCCACTTGCCCATCTTCCCCTGCTTCTTCCCCCAACATCTGGGCCTCAGTCCTTTTTTGTTCTGAGGTTTTTGTGAGTCCTGGCTCTACAATTTCAGAAATTCACACTGCCTGTTACTAGTGAACTTGGGGAATGATTTAACCTCCCTAAGCTTTGATTTCTTCATCTCCAAAATGAGTTTATACCATCTACTTCTGAGGGTGATTGTAAGGATTAAGTGAAATAATGTATCTAAAGGACTCAGAACCTGAAAGAATATAAGAACTTGATAAAGTTAGTCAGTAATTTAACAAACCTTTATGGAGCCCCTATTAGGTTCCAGGGACTGTTCTGGGCACTTGGAAGATAAAAGGTGACCAGGCAGCTGCTTTGAGGAGCTTCCTTGCTGGTGGGGAAGCCAGACACGAAACCCAATTACTAAATGGCATCATACGTGACGTGATGGGTATTTGGGCGAGGTGCTGAGAGCCCAGAAAAGAGGCCCTCTGTCAGGGAGATCACGCAAAGCTTCCCAGAGGACAGGACCTTTGGGCTTCTTCTCAGAAGATGCTGGATAAATAAACAGGCAAAGGATGTTTCAGGAAGAAGGAAAAATGGGGGCAGAAATGCATCTCCTAGGCCTTGTCTAGGAGATGGTGAGAATTTTGGCAGAGCCAAGCTTAACATCAAGAAAGCAGGCTGTTTAGGTGGGGTCCAAGCATAGAACAAATGCTTACATTCCAAGCTTGAGTTTGGATTTTATTCCAATGTACCTCAAACTGAATGTGTAAGGTACCAGTTGGGGACCTTGTAGAATGAGGTCTGGGGTGGGCTACAAGTCTACATGTCTAATATGCTCCCACATGGTGCCAGGGCTGCTGATCCATGGACCACCCACCTCAAGTAGTGAGGTTTTAACCCACCAATAAAGAGCCTGCAGAGGTGGTTAAGCTGAAAGGGGGGCACATATTGTGGCAGAGGGCAAGCCACCTACTCCACATCCTTTCTCTTTCTCCTCAGTAACAAAAATCCTGACATTTGACTGGGTCCATGGATAGAAGCAGAGAAGGCAATGGCACCCCACTCCAGTACTCTTGCCTGGAAAATCCCATGGACAGAGGAGCCGGGTAGGCTGCAGTCCATGGGGTCGCTAAGAGTCAGACACTACTGAGCGACTTCACTTTCACTTTTCACTTTCATGCATTGGAGAAGGAAATGGCACCCCACTCCAGAGTTCTTGCCTGGAGAATCCCAGGGACGGGGGAGCCTGGTGGGCTGACGTCTATGGGGTCGCAGAGTCGGACACTACTGAAGTGACTTAGCAGCAGTAGCAGCAGCATGGACAAAACAGCCTGGCAGACTACAGTCCATGGGGTCGCAAGAGTTGGACATGACTTTAGCGACCAAACCACCACCACCATTGCCATCCAGGGGGAAAAAAAATGTATCCCAGTCTCTCTAGCAGCTGGTAGAGTCATGTGACTAAGTTCTAGCCAATCAACTTCAAGTGCACTATTGCTTAGGGACACTGACTCCTCCCAAGGGTTCCCTTCTTTCACTCATCAGCCTGTCACAGACATGAGAATGAGAGCAGCAGGCTCCACAGCCCTCTTGGATCACAAGGTGGCCTGGAAGATGGAGCCAGGTTCTACTGACACTGGGCCCCATCATCTACCTCCAGACTTCCTTTTGTGTGACCTAAGTAAACTCCTGTCTTGTTTAAACCACAGTTTGTTTGGCTTTTTGTTATATGTGCTAGTCCTAACTGATGCAGGGGACAAGAGAAGGAGGATGGCTATAGCAGTAGCCTTTTCTAAGCACAGCCAGGACAGGCCCAACACATTGTTTAACTAAAATCTTCTTCATCAATTACACCAGAGAATTATTTTAAATATAATTTTGTTGGGGTTTTAACGTTTATTGTATGGGTATGCTTGGTGGGGGGAACTCAAAATATACTTTATAGGAGCAGAAATATATATAGATAATTTCAATTTATTATTTTTCTATGTGTTTTACTATATAGTTACTATAATTTGGGGGAAGGTCAGTATTTTGTTTTATTTTCTAAAACAAATTGGAGGAAATAAGCAAAACATACTGGATCAGTGCTGCCCAACAGAACTTTCCACAGTGACAGAAATACTCCATACTGACACACTCTAACGTGGCAACCTAATGAGGCTACTAATGTGGCAACCTAATGAGGCTACTAATGTGGCGACAGGTGGCTCATTGAGGCTCATTGAGGCTCATTGAGGCCACTCTAATGAGCGACAGGTGGCTCTCAAACTTGAAATCTGGCTAATGCAACTGAGGAACAAAATGTTGTATTTATTACTTTAGATTTTAATTCAATTAAATATGGCTGATGGCTATGGCATCACCGACTCGATGGACATGAGTCTGAGTGAACTCCGGGAGTTGGTGATGGACAGGGAGGCCTGGTGTGCTGTGATTCATGGTGTCGCAGAGTCAGACACGACTGAGCGACTGAACTGAACTGAATGGCTACCATATTGGACAGCACGGAATTAAAAGGCTCAGTTTTTATAACTTCAAGAAAGCATTTAAGATATCCTAGTTTGACTCTGTTTGTTCTTCCAGATGTTAAGTGTACTTTTTCTTGTTTTCTTCATCATTACAGGAGCTACTCCACCTATCTTACCTTGGCACTCCTCCCCTGGACCAAACACACATACAAAACACCCACCCCTCAAAGACCCCTCACCCCGCAGCCCCTCACGTACCCAGCACACCCACACTCACCGCTGTCTTGGAGCTCTCCGTGTACGGCAGGGGCTTGGCCAGCTTCTCCACATCTGCCCCACTTGAGCCCACCTGTGTGTATGAATAGGATCCCCAGAAGTAGGGGTTGCTGCCCCAGGCCGAGCGCAGGATTCGCCGAGGCTTTGGGATATTGGGGTTCCCTGTTGGGAAGTGAGAAGAGCCAAGGGGAAGGAGGATAAGAAATGGCTGCACACAGAAGACACTCCTGAGCAGACAACTCCCATTGTACCTTGGGGGCTCCAGGAAGGTCAGGCATGAAGAAGGGAGGGAGGGAGGCTGGGGCTCAAGCTGTATACCCGTCAATGTCTCCTTGTAATCCCCCAGAAAAACACCTCCTCTCCTCTCCTCTCTCTTAATTTTCCTATCTGAAAAACATCCCAGACAATCATGGGACCCCTTCCAATTTCAGGGGTTCTTGTGGGGCTCTTCTGGGATAGTGCAGAAAAGATGTTCGAATAAAAATCAGACAAAACAACCACAAGTCCATCTCTTAGCAAGACAACATGAATAGGAAGTGGGCAATCTGAGGTTTTGGGGTGATATCTGAGCTTTTCACCATCAGCCTTAGAAACAGAGAAGAAACACAGAGCCTGTGATCTTTAGTGTCTCCAATTCCAAATGGAGAGAGCTTGCAATTTAGGAGGCCAAAGCCAAGACACAGTGCCCTACAGCATCTCTCCCAAGGGGTGCGCCACCTCAGTTTCACAAACTGGGGATGAGGATGCTGGTACTGGCTCAGGAGACTCAGAGGGTCTAGAGGAGGAGGACAGAGAGAGGTCTGCTGAGCCAGCGGCGGGACAAGGACAAGGACGCACCTGTGAATTGCCGCAGCATCTCTGTGCAGATCTCGGCCACTGCCTCGTCATCACACTTCTCCATGACAAGGGCCTCCTCCCCACAGATCCAGCCACTCAGCACATGGCCGTAGCGCTCAGGCGGGTAGAGGACATCAAAGCCACAGATCTTGCGGTACCAAAGCTCGGGCGGGTAGGTGAGCGTGCAGCTCTCCGCCTCATCCTCCCACACAAACCGTAGGCTGTTGCACTCAGGGCCCCAGAAGGGCTCCTCGAATTCTAGAAAGATCTTGTCAGTGGTGCCGATGCCCAGTCGGTGGATGGCAGCCACCTTCTCGGCGGGCAGGCCTGGCCGAAAGAAGCTGGCATGCTGCCTCTTGAGCACGCCCAGTGACACGGTCACGATCACATGGTCTGCCGGGATCACCTCGCAGTCCTCGCACTCCACCACCACTGGCCACTGCTCATCCTCATCCTGCCTCTCCTCCCGGGGCTCCTCTCCACCCTGACTGCCCTCCCCGGCATCATGATTATGGTCACCCTCATCCCGGGGCTCAATCTCAGGGCCCCGAGGGCGGGATGAGGCCTGGTCCCAGTGAACACAACGGACGGGTTTCCCCAGCTGGATGACGTGGGCTGGGATGCCCTCAGCCAGCAGCTCCACAACCCGCATGAAGCCCGAGGGGATGACGTGGTGGGCACCAGGAATCTCAGTCCATTCCCCAAAGGCGCTCAGGGACACCTCATCCATGCTGTGCGAGCTACTCTCACAGCTTTCCACCTGTGGGAAGAGCCAGAGGGGAGCCAGGTGACCGCCAAGGCTGGGCAGGGATAGAAGCAGGACTTTAGGGCAGTGCTGCCCTCCTCGGACCCAACTTCCCCAGGGTCAGTCTTTCTCATTCTGGCATTTGTACTCAACAGAGCTCCGAGATGGTAAAGATACCTTCAGGTACTGCTGGATCATGGCGAGTTTCAGGCGCTTGGTGGCCTCTGGGTCATCAGGGTCATCCCTGATGCGGTTGCGCACCTCCTCTCGGGTGAACACCCCCACGCTGTTCTGACTCTCAGCATTAACTGGTTTACCATGCCTGAAGAACTCCTGGGTCAAGTTATAGACCTGCAAAGAGATCCCAAGAGACTGAAAACACATTCACTCCTCCCACCTCCATCTCAGACCTAAGGGTTCTAACTCAATACTCACCATCTCCAAAGTGTTCCCGGATATGCTGAGCCCATGGCACCTCTTCCTTGGTGATTAATGTGGTACTTAGTTTTGTACTGAGGCTGCACCAACAAAATGGAGGTTTGGGGAATGGCAAACTGAACCTGGGCAGTCAGCTTCCTTGCCCCCAGACACAGGAGGTGGGATGGGCCCCAGAAACTCTCTTACTGAACCCCTGCTTAGAACAGTGAAATGTCTGGTGCCTGTACAGTGTGTGGGAAAGGAACTGCCCTTTCAAGTGCTCTTCAGAGCCAAGCATACCGCCCACTAAAGAACCCACATCTACACAGATAACCCTTTTTCAAGAACCAAGTGCACAGACTCTCCCCTGACAGTCCTGTCCAAGTATATCTGCTTCACCCTCTCCCAGGAGGGCAGCATGGAGCTGTGTCCTGGCTGGTGTTTTGCAAAGGGAAAGAGCAAAAGGGGCCCATACATTGACAGGAATGTGTCTACCCTGCAACCCAGCTTTAGGACTGCTGAGGAAGAAAGGTGGTATGGCCCAATCCCCATTACTCCCTCAAGAGAAAAGCCTCCGTGAGATAGAAACATAAACATTTCTCTGAATATAAAGAAGAAAACAAGTTAAATTACTCCTTTTTCTTCTCCCGACAGTCACAAGATGCTGGGTGTTTAGCTTTAACTGAAGTCCTCAGCAAATTCCTCACCTAATACATTGCCAAGGAGTCAGGCTTTCAACTTGCCTCCTCCCCTTTAGATTTTTCCCCTTGGCGATAAGCAACAGAGTAGCCAGCCAGTCAGCTTATGTTAACTAAAGGCTAAAATGCCCAGCTGAGGACTAACAGATTTACATGATTCTTTGTGTCAACCACTGACTAGGACCCCGAAATTGAACATGCATTTGTCATGTGGGTAGTCTCCTGTCCTGGGTCAAATGACATCTTCCTAATGTGACCCAAGGGAAATGGGATGGGTCTGTAAGAGCTAACAATATTCACCCCATTTCTCATTAAGCACTTTTCACTGGGATCTCATTTACCCTTCGTAACACTATGAAGTAGGTATAACTGTGTCTGTTTTACAGATGAGGAAAGTAAAACATCTCAATAACTAGCTCATGTATATACCATTCTACATGAATGGTAGAACTGGTACTTGAGTCAAGGCAATCTTGCTCCAGAGATTAAGCTCTATATGATAACTACTGAACAAACTCATTTATTTGTTAACAAATATAACACATTCAAATGAGTAGCCCTTCAAAGTCATCGCCTTGGGAGGGAGGCTACATATTTATTATGAAGCCACCCTCAGGCAAGGCTTCACATGCTTAGAGCACACCTCTTCAGAATGGCCTCCAGCACTGTCTAAGAGCTATATAAGGAAATCTCTCTCTTGACATCACGGTTAACACCTTTTCCCTCTGACTCAAAGCAGCACCACTTAGAATGATAATAATAATAATGTAATGTTAGTCGCTCAGTCATGTCTGACTCTTTGCGACTCCGTGGACTGTAGCCCACCAGGCTCCTCTGTCCATGGAATTCTCCAGACAAGAACATTGGAGTGAGTGGCCATTTCCTTCTCCAATGATAACCCACCTTTATCTATCCTACTTTCCATGACTCACACTCTTGGCTTTCAAAAATCAGACCCACAAGCAGAAGTTGATGATGATCTACCTTCAGGAACGTTTAAAAGAACAAGTCATGGACCCTGAATATCATTCTCAAGAGGCATCCATGCTTGAAGCACTCACAATAACATAGGAATCAGGACACGACTAATTCTCAGTACACCAAGAAGGTCTGCTTTCAAGAATACTAATTCTTACTTGCTTAATATTGAGTGAGAACACACAACACTATAGGATTGTACACAACACACTATATAAGTGCTCACACATAAGACAGTGAGTGTTCCTGCCTTCCATCGAGCAGAGACAACCCCAAAGCAAAGGTCATTTCTCCTTTCCTATGCCCAAGAGACATAAAAAATGTATAATAGGTAAGTGTTGACCAGTTTACTAACCTAAAGTGAAGGGTCATTACACTATAAATGGAAGGTATCAGAAGGCAAGATCTACAAGTTACCTTGCTTGTTTTTTGCAGTTTGCAGCAAAGTTACTAAAAATATTAACTTATTCTTAAGCCGGAATAAGACAAGGGCACATTCCCTGACTTCAGACTATACTACAAAGCTACAGTAATCAAAACAGCATGGTACTGACACAAAAACAAACACACAGATCAATGAAACAAACTAGACAGCCCAGAAATAAACCCACACACAATTACTCTATGATAAAGGAGGCAGAATATATGTGGAAAAAAGTTTCTTCAACAAGTGGTGCTGGGGAAACTGGACAGCCATATGTGAAAGACTGAAATTAGAACATTTTCTCACACCATATACAAAAACAAACTCAAATGGACTAAAGACCTAAATGTAACAATGGAAAGAATGAAACTCCTAGAAGAGAACATCAGCAGAACACTCTTTGACATAAATTGAAGCACTTTTTTTCTCCTAAGGCAGAAGAAACAAAAGCAAAAACAAATTTAATTTAATCCAAAAGTTTTTGCACAGCAAAGGGAATCACTGACAAAACAAAAAGACAACCTACTGAATGGAACAATATATTGGCAAATAATATGACCAATAAGGGGTAATATCCAAAATATATAAACTGCTCATACAACTCAATTAAAAAAAAACTATAAACGTGATTAAAAAATGGGCCGAGGACCTGAATACACATGGCCAACAGGCATATGAAAAGATGCTCAACATAGTTAATCATCAGAGAAATTAAAAATGACAATGAGATATCACACCTGTCAGAAGAGCTATCATCAAAAAGAACACAAGTAACAAACACTGGTGAACACATGGAGAAAACGGAACCCTTTACCCTGTTGCCGGGAATGGACATTGATGTAGCCACTATGGAAAACATGGAAGTTCCTCAAAATATTAAAAACAGAACCATCACATGACCCAGCAATTCCATTCCTGGGTATATATCCAAAGAAAAAGAAAAGATTAACTTTGAAGAGATTAACTTTTCTTTTTCTTTGGATATATACCCAGGAATGGAATTGCTGGGTCATGTGATAGTTCTGTTTTTAATATTTTGAGGAACTTCCATGTTTTCAGATTGCCGGGAGAAATATCAGTAACCTCAGATATGCAGATGACACTACCCTTATGGCAGAAAGTGAAGAGGAACTCAAAAGCCTCTTGATGAAAGTGAAAGAGGAGAGTGAAAAGGTTGGCTTGAAGCTCAACATTCAGAAAACGAAGATCATGGCATCTGGTCCCATCACTTCATGGGAAATAGATGGGGAAACAGTGGAAACAGTGTCAGACTTTATTTTGGGGGGCTCCAAAATCACTGCAGATGCTGATTGCAACCATGAAATTAAAAGACACTTACTCCTTGGAAGGAAAGTTATGACCAGCCTAGTTGGCATATTAAAAAGCAGAGACATTACTTTGCCAACCAAGGTCCATCTAGTCAAGGCTATGGTTTTTCCAGTGGTCATGTATGGATGTGAGAGTTGGACTGTGAAGAAAGCTGAGCACCAAAGAATTGATGCTTTTGAACTGTGGTGCTGGAGAAGACTCTTGAGAGTCCCTTGGACTGCAAGGAGATCCAACCAGTCCATTCTAAAAGAGATCAATCCTGGGTGTTCATTGGAAGGACTGATGCTAAAGCTGAAACTCCAATACTTTGGCCACCTCATGCGACGTGTTGACTCACTGGAGAAGAGTCTGATGCTGGGAGGGATTGGGGGTAGGAGGAGATGGGGACGACAGAGAATGAGATGGCTGGATGGCATCACCGACTCGATGGACATGAGTTTGAGTGAACTCCGGGAGTTGGTGATGGACAGGGAGGCCTGGCGTGCTGTGGTTCATGGGGTCGCAAAGAGTTGGACACGACTAAGCAACTGAACTGAACTGAATTTGAAGAGATACTTGTACCCCAAAGTTCACTGCAACATTATTTATAATAGCCAACCTATGGGAGCAATCTAAGTGCCCATCAACAGATGAATGTATAAAGACGATGTTAGATAGATATAGATATAAAACATAGTTATATGTGTAGTATACATACACAGGTTTTATATACATGTTAGATAGATATAAACTATATTGTTATATGTACGTATATATACACACACACAATGGAATTTTACTCAGCCATAAAAATGAATGAAAATCTGCAATTTTAAAAGAATGAAAATCTGCAATTTTCAACAACATGCATGGACCTAGAGGGTATTATATTTCCTGAAATAAGTGAGACAGAGAAAGACAAATACTCTATATCAACACTTATATGTGAAATCTAAAAAATAAAACAAGCAAACATAACAAAACAGAAATAGACTCAGATATTGAAGACAAACTAGTGGTTACCAGTGGAGAGAAGGAAGGAATGAAGGGTAAAACAGGGGTATGGGATTAAGAGATAAAAACTACTATGTATAAAAATAAATAAGCAACAAATATATATTGTACAGTACAGGGAAATATAACCATTATCTTGTAATAACTTTAAATGGAGTATAATGTATACAAATATTGAATCACTATGCTGTACACCTGAAACTAATATAATATTGTAAATCAACTATACTTCAATTTTAAAAAATCAGTTATAATTCTATATACCAGGAACAATTAGAAAATAAGGGTACTTTAAAAGTGATCGTTTACAAGAGTGTCTAAGAACACTAACAACAATGACCATACACATTTACCTAGTAACAAATCTAATAGATATTTAAGGACTTTCTGGGGAAATGTTTAATCATAAGTATCAATAATCTCTTCCCTAGTACTTCTCCACTCAACGTCTTCATTCTACCCTCAAACTGGGGCCCAGAGAATGTAGAGACATGACCAGGATCACAGAAAACCCTAGCAAGTTGCCTAGCCCCCACGCCATCTCTCACACACACACACACACACACACACAGTGCCAGTGTGCTCCCTGTCCCCCACACCCTTGTGCTCAACTGTTCCCCTAATGCCTCACCTCGTTGTATAAATCACTGAATTCCTCAACCACATCCTTGGGGATCCTGCAGCCATGGTTGGTGAGGTAGCAGGCCACGCCATTCTTGGAGTAGAGGCTGATGCGGCCCACGCTGCGCTCTCCATCGGTTGTCTCTTCCAGGAGGCCATTGGCTTCTGCTAGATGATAGATAGGATTCCCGTGGGAGCCATGGATCCACGTGGCTCCCAGCTCAAAGGTAGCGTGTCCTGACGGCAACAACAGGCGCTTAGCACAGCAAGGACTCTTCAAAGAGGGCCAGAACAACAGGGCAAGGAAGGGGATTAGGTCCCCCTCTGGCAACGAACCAAAGTCTTCAGGGAAAAGCTCCCAGTAAGAAACCACATGCAGCACAAAATGGACTCCACTGTATAAATGAGGTAACTTCCACCCTCAGTGACTCTAACGACACCAAGTCGCATCACTGGAATGAGTAGATTCTCCTTCTGTGATAACATCAGACAGTAGGCCCTCCCTCCTCATTGGTGCCTCCTCTCAGGAGAAAGTCTATGGCACCAGAGGGCACCACATGGTACAGGTACCTGAAATACCCAGTGAGGGGGCCCAGCCTCCCAGACCCAAGGTCCCCATTGGGCCTTATTCCAATTCCTCAAAATCCAGTGGTTCAGGAATCTAAGCCACTCATCCAGATGGAAAATGGCCAACTTCTAACTCAGTCTAGGGCAGAAGAAAGAGGGAAAACATTCCAGTTTTGAAGACTCCTCCCCAAGGCAGTCTAAAACAGACTTCTGGAGAAAACTAAGCTTTCTCATATGGCACAGGTGGCAAAACCTTAAGAGACTGTTTGGGGCAAGGGAAACTCCTGGGCCCAAACTGGACAAGGCTGGTGGCTCATTTTACCACCCCATCCATAGCCAAGGGACCAGATACTCTGGGGCAAGTTCCCACTGTGCCTGGGCCTATTCCTCTTCTGGGACTCAGTTTCCTTTTCTCATGCTGCAGAGCCTGTGATACAGTTGTCTCCTCCCCTGCCTAGCTCCCGGGAAAGCTGAAACAAAGAAAGGAAAATATAGAGGAACATTTTTCAATGTTTTGCTTTGTTTTTGGAGGCCTGATTCAAGACATCATGTATGATAACTTTTTTGCCAAGATGGACACAATAATTCCTCCTATCCTTACACACATGGCCCTTTGTACTGTGACTTTGTCAGTCCTCCCATCAAGAGATGGAGTCTTTCCTCAGCCCTTGAATCTGGGCTTGCCTTGTGACTTGCTTTGATTAATAGAATGCAATGAAAGCAATGTTGTGGCTTCAGAGGCTAGGCCTCAAGAAACCTTGTGCCTTCTGTCCTCACCCTCTTAGACTGTGACCACCATGAAGAGAAACTCAAATTTCTGGAGCCACAGAATATCAGCAAATAAAATGATGTTGTTTTAAGCCACTATATTTCAGGCTGGTCTGTTATGCAGCAATAGCTATCTTATAAAGCATAACAGACAACAATCATCCCTCACCCCAGGAATTGGGCATTCCTCTTTTTTTGTGCCTTCTCTTTCCTGGGCTGCTTCTAATTAAACCATCAGTTCAAAAAAAAAAAAAAGGCCCTGTAGCTCTGTACGCATCTATGTGCCAAACACAGAGCAAGAGAAAAAACAATCAACCTCAAACCACAGCCAGTAAGACAGAACTTCCTGGTGACTCTGGAATCAGGGGCAGGAATGTATGGGTCCCTTTGTCCAGGGAAAGTGGGCAGACTAGAGGGTATGAAAAACTGGAAACCCAGTGCCCTTCTTCTACAGGGTTCAGGGAGGGGGGCTGGTCACTGGGGACATTTATCACTAATTATCCTTTAGAACCTCAAGTTCCCCAAGGTATTTTTTTGTTTTTGCTTTGCTTCTTTTGAGCTTCCAAAAGAAGCAAAAGGGGCTTGCATCATGGACCCTTCCCAGGGCACACCAGGGAGTTCCAAGTCAAAGTCACTGGGCAGCAATGTCCAGGCACGGGGTATCCAGGCATAAGCAGGAATAAGGTGAGCAACATCAGAGTTCCACCCTATCCCTCAAGCTTTACAAGGAGGTGGGGTGGCCCCAAGCAGCCTCAGTCTTAGGATGCTTCCTGTCCTCCCCCACAGACCTCTCATCTCTGTCGTCCTTGTAACCACAGGGTACTGGGCACCATCTCCACAACTACCCCACAGTGTCCCTGGGGCTTCTGGTCATCACTGCTGCCCTTACCACCAGGATTCACAGCTAGCATCTCACACGCTGCAGGTCCAACTGCAGCCTGGGCTTTCAGCCCCAGGTGTCTGCACACACAACACATATGCACTTGCCTGGACTTGCTCTCCCATATTCTAGCAGAGTCTGCCTTGATCTGATTCCTCATACACATCATCTGTTCCTTCTTTTGACTACCTATCCAACTCCCCTCATCACCTAAGGCCCCGCCAAGCTCCCTCCCCTCCAAGGAAGGCTTCTAGCCACATGCGTCTCCTCAGCCTCCTGTAGCCCCATCCCTTCCACTTCGCTCCCTCTACCATCTTCCCTGCAAAGCACATCTCAGTTGTCAACTACCACTGAGACCAGGCCATCTGTCTTCCCGTCTTCTGCTTTTATGTCAGACCCCGAATGTCTCATTAAGACTTGAAAACCACAAATGGAGCCATCCCATCCCCAAAGCTCCTAACCAGCCAATCCCTAAGGCTCCTAGCCAGCCAATCAGGTGTTGAGCAGAGTCTCCGGGCTTCCCCCAGGAGGTCCCCTAGCTGACTGTCCTCAGGTTTCCATGTGCCTTGGGACACACTTTCATCCTCACTGTCAACACATACTCCTGTGTCTGCCGGGGAAGACAGACATAACTTCACATATAACTTCCAGAAAATGCTCTCAGGAAGACTTTTAATGTGATCAAAGATTTTTAAAAAACGAAAAGTTTCCCATGTCTCCTGAACCTCTGTCTGTCCTAAGCCTGACCACCTACTTTTCTGAACCAATTGCCCCATTCGTCAAAAGTAAATACACAGAATCTGCTTGGCCTTGCAGCCCAGGTAACAACAGACACAAAGTCCTATGGAGGGTCAGTGTAACCCACATACGCCAGGCCACCACGGGTAGTCCCACTGGGCCATTTTCATTGTCAGACCCCTTGGCTAGGAAACCCTGACCTCTGGCTGCATTTCAGGCAATCCCCCACCCTCTAGGACCCCTGGCAAAATCTGCCCACTCCTGGGGTGTGTCTCTTAACTGGTTGCTTTCTCCAGAAGCCTTAATACTCTGAAACCTACACAGAGCCTCTTCCCAGACAATCCTAAGACCTGCCCATCACTCACAAGAAGGCCCAAAGTCTTCTTCCACCTCCACGGCGCTGAGCTCCTATTGTCCCACGGCTAAGCTCTTAGTAACGGTATACTAAATCACATTCAAAAGTTAACAACTAATAGAAACTTGCACAATTCCCCTTCCTGTGAAATAGAAACCAGTCTACCCACTACAAAGACAGTTTGGTTCTGGGTGTCCTCTCCCACCTAAACACTGTGAACCCTAAATCTTGTTCCAAAAACAGAGGCCAGATTCCCATGCTGCACACCTCAGAAGGGTGCTGAGGGGGCAAAGGAAGTTTCTGGAAAAGGCCCAGGCAGCATGCATGACAGAACACTAAACCCTGGGGAAAAGCTAAAACAACAAGATCTCAGGCTAGGCCAGGGCACTGGGAGACAAGAGGTGACCTTGGGAGATGACTGGACTGAGGTGAATGAGGCACTTACCAAGTTTCACACTCTGTACGCGGCCCCCGATGCGGCTGGACGCCTCAAGCACAGTGACATCTGTAAAGCCCTGCTCCAGAAGTGCTTTGGCCGCAGCCAGGCCAGCCAAGCCAGCACCGATCACCACCACACGAGGCTGTCCCTTTCTCCGTAGGCCACGACTGAGAGGGTCATCCGCACTGTCGCCACTGGATTCACAACTTTGCATACCGTCCACGCTCGCCTCCTAGGAACCTGAAGGGGGGAGGGGGTCACAGCTCACCTGCTCTGCCTTCACTTCCCACCTGCCCCAAGAGATGCTCTCAGTCTCTGCCCTCAAGGGGGGACCTTGAGCCCTCTCATTCTCTTCTGAGGATCTGGACAAGAAGAGCCATCTCCAAAGGATGTGGGGAGACAGGAAAAGAGGGAGCCATAAGGAAGGAAATAGGAAGGAGGGTTATGTACTGTGGGCCCTCATCAGCAAACAGGAGAGCTGAGAGCCCATCCCAAACCCCTGAAATCCATCAATCCCACCCCAAATCAACTAGGTACTGCCTCTTCCTCAAGGATGAGACAAGAGTCAGCAAGAAAGAGGATGATCAAGAAGGTCAAAATCAGGAGAAACTGACCCTGGTGCTGCTGACCCCGGACCCAGCACAGCCCAGCATCATGGCTGTGGTCCAGCTCACACCACCCTCAGGATGCTCACATGGACCCCAGGATGCTGTACAGACCTCAGGGTGCTGGAACCAACCCCAGGATACTTGTACCCACTGCACTAGACCCTCCCTGGCCTGGCCCTTCCCTGGCCCTCACTCTCCCTTCCGCTGTCTTCTCTTCTCCTCCTGCTTTCTGTTAGTCTTTCAGAACCTAAATGAGGTGGTAATTTGGTGGGCAGGACAAGTCCCACCTTCCCCCAAGAAAGTGCCACGAGGCTGGTATTGGATGAACCTCTGCTATTCCGGGTAGGTCTCCGGTTTTTTGCCCCAAGCCACCCAGCCCCTCAGTCACCACAAAGCAGCAAAGAGCCCAGGAAACAGTGGACCATGAGGACCTGTGGCACCAGAGGCCAGACATCAAATTGACAGTTACACTAAGCCAGCTTGCTCAGAGACGCCAGTCTAGGGAGCTGATGAGAGGCCAAAGGGGTCCCTGAATCTGGCCCCAGGGCTGGGAGAGGTTGCCCTTCTATTCCCAGAGTGACTACAAGGGCTTGGAGGTATCTTTGGGCCATCCCAAGGGGCCACTCAGCTCTGATCCTGTCCCCACTTCCTTCCTGACCCAAGCTGCCTTTGCTAAGCTTTCAGAGGCAGAAGTTGCATACTGTCTAGTTATCCATACTATCCATAGTATACAAGACCTAACAACAGGGAAGTGAATTCATGAGTGGAAAGCAGCTGCTGGGGCATATAAATCTAATAAAGCTAAGAAAAACCCTTCCTAAAACAGGGTATACTCCCAAGAGAAACAGGGTATACTCCACCAAATAGATACACTAGAAAGTTCATGACAGTTTTCTTCATGATAACCAAAAACAAATATCCCAAAGGTCCATCAACAGAAGAGTAGATAAATATATTGTGCTATTTGTAGTATATTCATAAAAGGTAATATTCTTCAGCAATAAACTGAACCAAACTACTCTCAACAACATTACATCGACAAAAGAAGCCAGAGACAAAAGAGCACCATATTGTATGACTATTTACGTGAAATTCATGAAGCGGTAAAATGAATCTGTGATGACAGAAGAGAGATTGGGAGGAGGGAAATGAGTGAAAGGGTCGGAAGGGAACTTTCAGGTCTGGAAGAAAATGTATCTTTCTATGAATGGCGGTTAGTGCCACTATATATATGTGTGCATAAACACCTCAATAACTATTCCTGGCTCATTGTAAAAAATAAAAGCTGTGCACTAACAACCGTCTTCCCACACTTCAAGGTCTGACCACTTATGTTTCCATCCCACCTCTAACATTTATTTTTTTATCACAGATTTTAAAAGTTATTTTTCTAAATATGCTCAGGCTGAGAAGCTGCTCCTTGAACTCCTCTTCCCACTCTACCTGCCAATGTCACACCTGGGCACGGACAGGAGTGTCACCCCATTCCTGCCCCCAAACTCTCTCCAAACTGCACCCCACCTCCCATCCCCATCCTGCCCGACTCGGTGGAGGACCTATTCCCTAGAGGGCCGGAAGGTGGCGCCCGAGACACGGAGAGCTTCGGAGGCAGGGGCTCCCCTCCGCCTAGGAGAACCTGTATCCCGGCTTCACATTCTCCCTTGCGCGTCTTCGGTCTCGCCCACCCCCAGCCCAGTGATGTTCGGTTCCGCCTCCTGGGCGCAAGGAGGTCAGAGCTGGCTCAAGCCCTTTCCTCCCCTCCCCCTTACCCTTCCTCCGCTCTCCCTCGGCCTCCCTCCGCTTCCTCCCCAGGTTCTCCTCGGGAGGACTAAAATTAGAGGTGAGGGTGTGGCTGCCTGTACCAGCGCCGCCGACAGAGAGGAAGAGTCCGCCCCGCGGCGCAGGCGAGAAGTGTGTCCTACATCAGGTTTGTAAACACGCAGGGAGCTCTAGGGTTGCTGCCGATGGGCACCACGCTGAGCACCCTGCTACGCTATGCAGGGGCGAGACTGCCCACCTTGCCCCGACGCCCCAGTTCTCCAAGACTGGGGGTCTCTGCCTGGGCGTTGCTCCCTAGCCTCCAGCCCCACCCCCAACCTGAGGCTGCCCCCCAGAAACAACCACCTTTACTCTGTAAAGAGGTGGGATTACTGCAGTGGTTTTCAGACCTTACAGATGGAACCCCTTCTCGAAAAGCTCCTGGGGAGACCAAGGTGTAATTGGGATGAAACGGGATCTCTCTACTCCCTCAAGTCCCTGAGGTCTCATGGCAGAACTCTCCTGCTCCTGGAGCACCACCTCTGAAAACGTGGAGGAGTAGGATAACTTCAGCCTTGGGAGGCCTGTAGAAGGAAGAAATGCTTGGGGCAGCACATTGGGGTGGGAGATACCTAAACTTCCTGGCTTTCCAATCTCCATTTCTTTCTCTTTCAAGTGGTCCAGCTTGTCCTAACCTATGTTATTATGACAGTTAAATAAGGCCTTATATGGATGTCTAGAGATTGTCAGCCTTTTTAAGAGCCTTGTCTAGGAAAATCATTTCTAAATTCTATAGCTAAATTTTTTAAAAGATACTTATTTATTTTGATTGTCTGTATTTACTTATTTTAAAATAAGCATCTAAGAACTCATCATCTAATACAAAAACTAGAAAATTGAAAATAACTAAATTTGTATTAGACTGCCTTTGGTATAGGCTTCAGGAATGGATTGTGGGGAATGTGGGCAGGCAGTTTGCCTTTAAGATGAACACAGAAAGGACCCCAAGTTCCCAACATATCAGAGACCTTCAACTTAAAAAGACATCATACATAGGGTACCATCATGTATGTGTTAGTTGCTTAGTCATGTCAGACTCTTTGTGACCCCGTGGACTGTAGCCCGTCAGGCTCCTCTGTCCATGGAATTCTCCAGGCAAGAATACTAGAGTGGGTTGCCATTCCCTAGCTTCCCAACCCAGGAATCAAACCCAGGCCTTCTGCATTACAGTCAAATTCTTTACCATCTGAGCTATAGGGAAGTCATGGTGGAAACAGGTAAACAGGGGCCATGTCGGTCACCTATTCCACTGGCCCTCACAGCTAACCCTCGTTCTGTGTCTCCACAAGCCTTGTTCCAGATGTGCCTATCAACCCCTGTAGCCCTTAAGCCAGAGAAGCCACAAGCACTGTCCACAGATGGCAAAATGAGGCATCTCCATCCTCCCATAGAGTCAATCTATCCTGGGATCCAAACTGAAGCCAAGAGAGAAAACTATATGTAGCAACACCTACTGTGTGCTGAGCCCTCAGTTAAATGCTGAACTGGACTTTTGGACCCTCTGTTAGCTCAGATTGGGAGGGAGCACATTTGTTTTCTGTTGGTTTGTGCCATCTCTTCCTTTGAAATTTTTTAATTTTATGAGAAAATGCCTTACTGGGGAAGAAAAATCACTTAATGCTCCTTGGTGCTTGCCTCTCCTTCTCTTGCCTTTAGTAAAGAAATAAATAAATAAATAGCATACCCTTCCTTGATCTGTATGCACAGGAGAAACAGAACACCCTGTACTTTTCCAGCAGATAAAGGAGAGAAGAAAAAAGTGCTGGCTCAGCCAGGCAGGGAGGGGGAGGGGGAGGAGAAGGCGGGGGAAGGAGCCAAAGACTCTTGCCTTCTTGCTCCTGTTTCCAAGGCAAAACAGCGGTAGGAGGGTAGGGCCCCCATGTCCCCAGGCAGGCCATGCCTAGTAGCTTCGAGAAATTAGGTCCACCCCCATTCAAGATATCCAGATGCCCCACTGCCTCCCCACCCAACCCCCACCCCCCCTCCTACCCTCACTCCCATTTCTCTGGCCTGCAGGCCACCACCTCCCCCTGCAGGCCAGAGCCAACAGTGCCCCAGCTGAACCCACCCAAGAAGCCAAATTGGAAAGCAGACAGAAGAGAGAAAAAATGGAAGAAAGGCCCTGTCCCATGGCAGGGTCACCAAAGAAGGACGAGTGAAGACTACGAGGCCAGGTGCCAGGAATGGGCACTAGCCACCGAGCGTATGTCCACTGCCGCATCCCCACCCACCTTCTCTCAGCATACTCACCAGTTTCATTTTGTCACCCTCGGAAATTTACCCCCCAAGAAGTTTAAAAAGTAAAAGTGATAATGCTGTCCAACCCTCCAAGAAGAATCTCCTAATTGCCAGATACTAAAAACATATTTTAGTCCTGGCCTCCAACATCTAAATTTGCTGAGCCACTTCACTGAGCCCAGAACTGAACTGGGGACACCATGCATCTCCTTATGCTTCCTCAACCACAGTAAAACCACTGAAATGCCAGAGCACTCACAAGGCTCAAAAACATCCTAAGTAGAAGTTCTGCCCTTACCCCTCGGGTCAAGTCTTGTCAACCCCACACCCCATATCACTGTTCCCCAGGTGCCTGCCTCCTCCGACTGAACCTCACTCCTGGAGAACTGCTGGGCCTATTCCAAGTGCCATCCCTTAAAGACAGCATGTTGTTCAGTCACTAAGTCATGTCCAACTCTTTGTGACCCCATTGGACAGCAGCACCCCAGGCATCCCTGTCCCTCACTATCTCCCAGAGTTCACCCAGGTTCATTCCATTGAGTCAGTCTTGCCATCCAACCAAGACAAGCATAGCCAGGGATAAAATCTAACACTTCATGAACATCTACTATGTACTTCTATGGGGAAAGCCTCAGCATGTCAGCCCTTGACCCCTCTGAACCCAGCTGTTCTTTCTGGTTTCCGTTTTCACTCACACACACTCCCTCCCCCTCCAAACATGTACACAACTTCACCAAAGACTCAGGTATCCCCAACCTAGCCTCTCTGAAGGCCTATGGAAAACACTTCTCCCCACACATTATAGAAGGGGGCTCTGGGTTCTCTTAACACGTGTACAGCCTTGTGAAGGACACAGAGCTTGTACAACTGTGTGACTGCACGACTGTTGACTGAACCACCAGCAAGGCCTGCTCCACTGATGTTTCCTGAAGCTACAGACATCTTGGAAATGAGAGTTCTTTGAAGCCATCACCATCCAACCCCAGCCTGTTCCCAAAGCATAAGCATCTCACCCCCAGGAAATCCTGCTGCCTGTTACTCGAGTGAGGCTGCAGTTCTGCAATCACTGAGTGGGCTGAGGTCCCAGACTAGACTGGTGACCCCTTCCTCACGCCCTGGGAGTGAATCACGAGGAGTGTCAGTGACCCAGGTTGGTGTAGGACGCCCCATCCCCCACAGTGTTGGAGCCCACTTCAGCCCTTCAGGCTAATTCCCTCCCTAATAGTGACCACTGAAACAAAAACAATGCCACAGGGGACCAGCCTCCCGGGAGCCCCTCACCCTTCCAGAATTGTCTCTCAGAAGAAACAAAAGAAAAGTCTACCTATGCTTGGCTCCCTTCTGAATACAGGCTCAGGCTCCCAAATGTGTCTGTCTCCCTATCCTTTTTTCTCAGGGTCACCCCAGGATGAATGATCATATCCCAGACAACTGTATGACCAAAGCAGTTAGCCCACCTGGCTCACCGCCAGTCACCCTTTAGAATCCAGACTCCCAACAGCTGAAGCACTCCAAAATGGGCCTACCCCTTCCAATAAGCAGGCTTCTCTACACCACATGCTTGCTCATGTGAGCTCTGTCCAGAGCTTTGGGGGCCACTTGCACCTTCCTTAAGTAAACTCAGGGACTTAAAAGGGTCTCCTCCTAACAGATACTCCTAGTGCCCTGGGGAAGCAACCCTACCTCAGTTTCTCTGAAGGAACCCCTCTCTGCCTCAGGCTCCTCACAGGAGGGAGGGAGGGGGAGGGAAGCTGGGATACTGGTCCTGAGGAATCTCTCTGGACTGCCTGACAGGTCTGGGGAGGGATTTGGATTCTCAAGGGCCCCCTAGACAATGCAATTATTCTTCAAATGTAAAAAACGCCCAGAAATCCCAGACCAGCTGCTTTGCACAGCGGTCCTGACAATGGGGCTCTGTGTCTGCCATGAGGCTCCTCCCACCCTCAACCCCAGGGAAGGACTGAGCCTGAACTCCTCCTAGCCAGACCCTCTCCAGCCCTCCTCACCCAGGCTAGCCAGCCAGGAAGTGAAAGAAGTAGGATTGCTGGGCCAGGCCTGGCCAGTCATGGAAGATAGCCTGGAGTGGGTAAATGTGGGGACAAGGCAAGAGCAGTCTGTGACCCAAGAAGTCACAGGGGGAAGGGAGAGAACACTGGCCTGGGAACCCAGAGACTTGGATTCAGGCCCAGCTCAGTCTCTCTTGGCAGTGACCCCAGACTAGTGTCTTCCCTTCTCTGGGTCTCACCTACAAATACCCCTGAACTCACCCCAAAGGCATAGCACCTGTACCCCATCTTCTGGACATATTTATCTAAGCCCCATCTGATGTGTAAATGCCTGCCTCCTTCAGTCTTTACGTTTCCCTTCTGTAAAATGGGGATAGACACAGCTACCTGGTGGGACTGCTGGAAGAATTCAATGATAGCACAGAAAAAAGGTGGGGCCACCTGCCAGGGTCACCTCCAAGAGGGAGGGAAAGGGAGGATGATCCCCAAAGAGACTAGTACAGAAGGAGAGGGAGCCACCTTTTCTAGGGCCCAGAGCTCCATTTCATGTGTAGAAGAACCTGTCTTCATCTGAGCTTAGACTCCAGCCTCAACCTTGACCCCAACCCTAATATCAGAGTGGACCTTAGCCTTGGCATCTACCAGACTATCCCACAGCCTGTGTATGACAGACCCCCCCATCCCTGACTCAGCCTGACTATCCCACCAGTCTTGCCAGGGAGTGGGTGGGGAGTAGGCATCAGATACAGTGGCCATTTGCCAACTGTCAGCTCAATCAGTGAAAGAGACAAAGCGTGTGGGCTGCATTCTGCCGAGTCCTCCCACCAGCAGTGTTCTGTGGCCCTCCCAGGCCAACATGAGGAAGGGGCTCTAGGGGCCCCATCTTCCTTCTTGGCACTTAGACTTTTCTCCAAGCATAATGTCTTTATTACCCACATTTCTTCCCTGTAACCAAATGTGTAAAGTCCCTAAAAGCACAACTAAAAGGCTTTGTAAGCCTTTTTCAGAAGAGAAGTGGGGAGCCTGCACTGCATGGAAAAAAGACAGCCCTAAACTCAGTGTCTGGGGAGTTGTCAGAGCCAAAGGCATGACCCACGAAGGCACTGGTGGGCAGGACGGGAAGGCATTCCTGGGGAGGTGAGTGCTCCGGCTAGTTTATATTTCCCTTGATGCTCTGTATGGTGGGATAGACTAAGTGAATTGTTTTAAGAACCCAGCTTATAGCTGCCTGCAGAGACAGAAACTGAGAAGGGGTGGAGGAGGGGGAAAAAGAAAGGGGAGAAGTCAGAGAAGGGATAGAGTCCTTTTGATGGGCATAAAGCTCAGCTGGCAGTGGAACCAGGAAATCCATCCTAGAGATCCTGCCCACCTTCAGCAAAAATGACTGGATCATGTTCTGACATCAAACTGCCAGAGATCAAATTGCCAACATCCACAATCCATACCTTGAATGAGGCCAGCCAGGACTCCGGACCCTATTAGCCAGTGTCCTGTATCCCCAGCAAAGTCCTAAGGCCACAGGTTTCACTGTGACTCCGTTTAGCAACCCTTAGGATGAGACCTCATGGCCTGGATGCCCTCCCTCTAAGCAGGACCTGACACCCCAACTCTAACCACTCCTCTAGGAAGCCATTAACTACAGAAGTATAAAAGACCACAGAGCTGGTTACTATGCCAGTGACTACATTGGTGTGAGACTGCCCTTGGTGACATCAATCAGGCCATGGGCAGGGGAGGGCTGATGGGAAATGGTACTCATAGTCACTCACTACCCTGGGAAGGGCTGAATCTGGAGAGAGAAAATCAGCCTCAAGACCATACCAGCCCTGTTCTGAGGCACCCAAGTCACCATGGCCCTTGGGGAACCCCAGGAAGACACCTTTTGTTTCTCTCCTCATCCTCCTTTGTCTTTCTCTCCCCAACAACCCCCCCCCCACACACACACACACACACTTTTATGTGTCCCTTGATGACTCAGTCTGCTAGTTTCCTCCTTTGGGACTACCTTTAGCACCATGGTTTTCATGGAAACCGTGGTTCACAGGAAAAACCCTCAGAGAGGACCCAAAGTGTAGGGATGAGGTCTAACTCTTAAGTGACCCAGGGAAGACTCTGTTTTCTCATCTGCAAAATGGGTATTGTCATCACATCTTTTCTCTAATGGATCTTGGACTCCCACTCCAGTTTTTGGAGGGATATATGTTTTGGCCATCTCATGCGTCGAGTTGACTCACTGGAAAAGAGTCTGATGCTAGGAAGGATTGGGGGTGGGGGGAGATAGGGACGACAGAGAATGAGATGGCTGGATGGCATCACCAACTCGATGGACATGAGTTTGAGTGAACTCCGGGAGTTGGTGATGGACAGGGAGGCCTGGCGTGCTGTGATTCATGGGGTCGCAAAGAGTCGGACACGACTGAGCGACTGAACTGAACTGATGTTTTGCTTCCCTCAAGATGCAGCTTCCCCCTCCTTCATAGCAGAATTATTCACAATAGCCAAAAGATGGAATCCACTGAATCGTCCATCAGTGGATGAATAAACAAAATGTGGTACGTGCATACAACGGAATGTTATTCAGCCTTGAAAAGGGAGGAAATTCGAACACATGCAACAACAGGATGAACCTTGAAGACAAGATGCTAAGTGAAATAAATCAGTCACAAAAGGACAAATGCTATATGATTCCACTTATATGAGGTACGAAGAGTAGTCAAATTCAGAGAGACAGAAAGTACACTGGGAGTTGTCAGGGACAGGGGAGTGGGGGAAAACAGAGTTAGTGTTTAAAGGGTACAGAATTTCAGTTTTAGTGGTGATGGTAGCACAACAATGTGAATATATTTAATACCATTGAGCTGTATCCTCAAAAATGAATAAAGTGATAAATTTTTTGTGTATCTTACCACAATAAAAACAACAATAAAGTTGACTGAGTGCTACCCTGTGACAGGCTCTTGAGGTACAGAAACAGCCAGATGCCTCCCCGTCAAGGATTGGGGTGACAGGTGTGTGTGTGTGTGTGTGTGTGTGTGTGTGTGTGTGTTATTCACTCAGTCGTATTTGACTCTTTGCGACCCCATGGAGTATAGTCAATCAGGCTCCTCTGTCCATGGGATTTCCCAGGTAAGAATACTGGAATGGGTTGCCATTTCCTTCTCCAGGGGAATCTTCCCAACCTAGGCATCGAACCCACATCGTCTGCATTGGCAGGCAGATTCTTTACTGTCTGAGCCCCCAGGGGTGACAGTTGCCACAAAGCAAAGCAGACAAGGGGAGAGGCAGCTGCTCTGTATGGCGAAGTCAGGGAAGCCTCTCTGACAGAGTGACACCAGAGCAAAGGAGTGAGAGGCAAGAGGGGACCAGAGCCTACGAATGTTCCGGGGACCTCCTAGGGACTTGTGAATGAAGGAATGTGGGAGTAAGAGCAAGGATGGGGCCAGGATGACTTGGGTGGCCAGTCATGACACCAGGACCAACCCTTACGAGTTCTCTGTCAACTGGTCGTCTCCTTTCCCCCTCACAACAAGCCTGTGAAGTAGGAAAGACAAAAATTGGTTCAGGGACCCACAGGCAGTAGAAGGGCACTGGTGGCCTGATTCCAGAGCCCAGGTCTTTCCCTGGGGCTTCAGGACGGTTAGGAATGCTTCTCCGGGCCACCTCCCATCACAGGGCTGAGCCTGCCCCCAAACACACAGCCGAGGGCCCCTCTCCCAGCCCCACTGCATAAGGCATCACCTGCAGGCATGGCCTTAACCAGCCCCTGACCTGAGCTAGTGTCCCCACATGGAGATCCGCCCATTCAGAAGATGGGGCACTTGAGGCCAGGGAGGTGTGAGCTGGCAGATGAAGAGGTAGCCTTCCAGCAGGGCTTCTCCCCTCTCCCTGCCAGGAGCCGCAGCCTCACAGTTCTGGAGGGAAGGAAGACAGCACAGTCAGCAGTTTCCACTGACTCTTTCAAAATCACTGACAAGAACTGAGGCTTGTGAGACAGCTCGGCCAGGCGCGGTTCCCCCTTGCCTGCCCCTCGTGACTCTGCACAAAGCCGATCTGTGCTTCAGCTCCAGCCCTGAGGTGGTGGGGGGCTCTCTAAGTAGAGTGGGGACTCCACCCATGGCTCTCTCAAGGAAAGATTTTCCTCTCCAGGAGAGGCTCTGGAGCCACGGGTGGGGTCTCCCAAGCCACGGGTGGGGTCCGCATTCTACTCAGCCCAGGACTCAGGCTCCTTATGGCATAGTTGGGCTATCCAAGGCTTTTGCTGGTTCAGGCAGCATTTGGAGGAAGAGGCTCCCCTTCATTCTAAGCTCCCTTCCTGAAAAGCTCCCTCTTCTATGCTCACCACCCCCAAAACTCAACGTGGTTTATCACAGAGCACAGGTGGCATGCATGATCATGAAGAAAACATCCCTCCACAGTCCAGTTACTAAATAAACCCCAGAGCAAATCTCTATTTATTAAGCCCTTTGTGTGCCAGGCCCTTTGCTGGGCACTTTCCATTCATGGCATCATTTAATCCTCCCAAACACGCTGGTGCCCATTTAAAAGATGAGGAAACAGGCTCAGAAACGTTCACAGGTGTGACGAAGGCCACCCAGACAGAGTGAAGGGCAAAGCAGGCTTGTCAATGCCCAGCTCAGCTCTCTACCCTGCACTTGCCCACCTCTCCGGCCCTCGGTCAGCCTCCCAGGGCAGCAGGCCTGAGGACAGTCCTCGATCTGGCACTTGTCTTACCCCTCCCCACACAGTGACACTGTACAAACTGTACCAGGCACCCAGGGCCAGCAGGAGGTGTCCCCAGCCCGGCAGTTACCCTAGCTACACTGCCAAACTTGCTGCCCAGAGGTCACTCGCCTCCTGGCCAAGGAATTAGTCAGGTGGGCTGTGGGTCCCATGGGAACTAACTTAAAGCTTGCCAGACCACAGCCCTTTGCCCTTGGTTTTACCCTCCATAAATAGTGACAAGGATAGTGATTTTGGTAGCACAAAATAAAATTCTAGGAGCAGCTAAATGATAATTCCCTCTAAACAGTCACCTCTTCTCTCTGGCCCAAGATTTTCCTCTCCTGGTAACTCCAAGGTGGTTTAACTGTGCTTTCCTTATACAGGATCACCCAATAAAGAGCTCTTCATAAAGTTCAACCCTGAAGCAGAACACCACCACCCTCCACCCCTGCTATCACCTGCCAGCCTCAGAAAGAGCTGGAACCAAGTCAGAAAAGTCAATGGTGTTCATTTCAAAATGCATATGTGGGCCCCATGATTTAATCCATAAAACACCTACAGAGTTAAAACACTAAGCTTAGACAATAAACATATTCTTCAAGTCCTTTCGTTGAGTTCAAAGACAAACTTAAAAACTCACCAGCTTTTAGAATCAAGAAAAGTCTGTTCTTACAATTCTATCATCATTGTTACCACTACTTTTCACTGAGTATGTCCAAGGTACAGAAGGCAATGCTAAGCATTCCGCATGGAATGTTTAGGTTAATCATGTCAACATCCCCCTTCTACAGAGGACAAAACCGAGTGGGTTTCAGGGAGTTTCCACAACCTGTCATCTGACACAAGGCAATCCAAAACGTACTGAGATATCAAGGCTCAGATTTTACTCTTTCTTAAAGCCAGAGAATGAATCAAATTCATCATCTTTTCTTGAGTTACTTTCTCAGATTAACTCAAAATTTTGCACTAATTGTATATGATTTTTTAATTTTCCAAAACAGAAGAAAGTAAAAGAGATACGTGCGTTCAACATTTAAAGACCTCACTTTAAAAATCTTTCCTATGAACATTTGCCCACTGGTGGTCCTGCATGTCTCCTACTTAGCTGACTTAAGGTCTAGCTATTTGCCTGTCCACTCAGAGCACCCATCCCCCCTCTCTCCCTGGAGGCAGTAGTCTGGGGGGCTGGGCTGGACTGGTCTGGCATGGGGAAGAGGTCTGGTTGTGGGTAGGAAGGCATGGTTGAAGGTGTGGAGACAGGCTCTGAGGGGGCCTGTGACTTGAGAAAAGGGCATCAAACCAGATGTCCTAGAACCCAGATTTGAGACCCAGTCATGCTACTTGCTGGCACTGCCAGCATTCCCTTCTTTGGGAAACAGCTCATGCCCCGTGCACCACAAGAAGAGGAATTATGTGTCCATCAGGGCCTCGGACAAGGCTGCAGAAGGAGGCTGCGTTCTTTGTTCTGTTTCCTAATAAATCACAACTCATTTCCAAGTGCTACTTCTCTTGGTCTTAAATCAAACCTTCCTTAACACCCTCCCCCCAAGAAGCAACTAAAGACTCTATCTGCCAATGCAGGATAACATGGGTTCGATCCCTGGTCTGGGAAGATCCTACATGCCACAGGGCAACTAAGCCCTAATGCCACAACTTCTGAGTCTGTGATCTAGAGCCCAGGAGCCGCAACTACTGAAGTCTGCATGCCTAAAGCCCTTGCTCCACCAAGAGAAGCCACCACAATTACAGACTAGCACCCAGTCACCACCATTAGCAAAAAGGCCACGGCAGCAGAGAAGACCCTGCACAACCAAAAGTAAATAAATTAATTTTTTTAAAAAAATGGAATCTAGACTGAGAGGCAGGGGTACTGAATTTACCTGCCCCAACACAGCTAAGCCACCCTGGTTTGGCTGAATCCAGATGTTTTTCTTCATCCCCTCCTACTGACTCCTGATTAGGAGCGAGCAGGAGAAACCTTGGGTTCCTGCCTATTTGAAGAAAGAAACGGGCAAAGGAAGAAGAGAGTGCAGCTGACCTGGGTAAGAAAGCTCACCGAGCGCCCAGGGCCTCCCTGAGGGCTGCTGTCAGCACATAGGGCTCTTACCCACATGCACTATTAACAGCAACTTCTGGATCGTTGTTTGAAATGCCATACTCCATCACCTCTACCTAAGCTGCTGAACAGAGTCCTCACACCTCAAAGGAAATGAGGTGTGGCAAGGGGCAAGGCAGGGTGACCTCACTGACCTCCTCTCCCAGCTCCAGGGGAGGCAGGAGGAGCACAGGCCCAGGGAGTCTCCTTGTCCTACACTTTATACACCCCTTCCGGGAAGGTGACAAAAGTGAGATTCTTAATCTTTGGGGAAAATGACTCAGAGCTCTGATAACCTAAGAGTCATATGAGCAGTTCACTCACCCCCGGCCCCATGCTTGAGACATGAAAGGGCGCAGCAATTCTCTTAGGAAGCGCAACAGGGAGTCCTGTACTCCTAACCCACCATCACACCCAGCCACTGTTCTCACTAAAACACTATTCTGATCAAACCACTGCCCTGCCCAAAACCTTCAATGGTTCCCAGTGGCCCAGCCACTCCCCCAGAAAGCCAGTCCTCACTCACTCTTTCTCTTGCCCTTCCAGATCACTCTTCTGTTCTAATCAAGACCCTAACCCGAGCCTCAAGGTGAGTGCAAAGAAAAAGAGCAAGCCGGGCTATCAGGCAAGAAAAGGAAATTTATTAGAGTAAAACAAGAGGGTGACTGGCCCTTAAGGAGAACCAGCGTCCTCCCTTTCTGACAGGGTCTTTCTCATACCCCACCAATGAAAAATTCTCTGAAGGGATGGTTAATTTTTAGCCTGTAGTTGAGTCCTGTGGTCACGGAGCCGGAGGTCTGGAATCTTGTGGTCTCGTAGCTTTGAGAAGGTAGGCCAGTGAGAAAACAGAATGTCATTTGGGCAATTTGGTCAGCTCAAGGATCACTGTGATTTTATTCTTTGTTTGCGAGGTCAACATAATGAGCCACCTTAACAATGAGGTGGGCCACGTAGGCCCTATCAGTGCTCTCTCCTGACCTTTGTGCCTTTCAAATCTCTGACAGTCACTTCCCTGGGATCCTTCTGGAGACACTCCCTGCAGCCATGTCAATCACATGAAGAGCAGGCAATAAGAATCTGGGTGTCACACAACCCTAAAAGGGAGATAGCATTATCCTCACAGCACCAATGAGATTGAGGCATAGAGCGGTTTCAGCTTCTTGCCCAGGGATCACAATCCCACTCGCTGAGATGAAAGGATGGGAGAGAACTTGTAGGGCAAGAAGACAGCAGGGAATGATGGGGTAGGAGGCCCTCCCAGAATCCCTAAGACTCAGGCCTGGCTACTGTTGGGTCCCTTGCCCACCCACCAAGTGAAGCAAAGCTTCCTAGAAGCCAAGCCCTAGAACCCAGGACTCGTTCCAGGCCCCAGTCCCCCCCTGGCCATCCCTCCCTCTACGGTGCCCTTTTCTTCCACTGACTGTCCAAATTGAACCCAAACCACCAAGTCCACCTCTCCCAGGAAGCTATTGCTCCATCCCACCTCCCCTCCCTAGCACTTCTGGACCCACCTATCACCCCTGTTTATAGTCTCTCATGGAACAACATCCTCCCACATCAGCCCCTCCCATCAGGTGTTTTATTGGTCAGTTAGTCATTATTAGGATGTCTTCAAAAATATTTTCTTTCTGTGATCAAATCCGTTTAGGAAATACCAGTTTCTTTTCTCCGGGACTTGTCAGAGTCTTTTAAATGCATTCTGAGTCCCCCACAGAGTTGTGGAGTGACTTTTCCAGTTTCTACCCTTGTTTGTCCCCTGAAACCTTGAGGCTTCTCAGAACAGTCTTTGAGAAACACTTCCTCCTCCCATCCCCTCAGGCTTCCCTGGTGGCTCAGCAGTAAAGAATCAACCTGCCAAAGCAGGAGATGAGGGTTCAATCTGCAGGAGAAGGAAACGGCAACCCACTCCAGTATTCTTGCCTAGGCAATCCCACGGACTGAGGAGCCTGGCGGGCTACAGTCCGTGGGGTCACAAAGAGTTAGACACAACGACTAAACAGCAACAGTCCACCCCTTCAGGACAGCCTGCACAGCAGGGAGCACTGGGTAGGAATCAAGGAGGGGAGCACGGGGTCCCCTTTTAGGAGTTATGAGTGACATTTTGGGAACTCAGCCTGAAAAGCCCTCTTGGCACTGCCCAGGGCAGCAGAACCAGTGTCTTTAGTGTCTGCTCTTCCTGCCTTCCTTTGGGTAAGGTGACTGCCTACACTTCTGCTAGGGTACAGAGGGACCTCCTTTGACCAGTGGCCTCAGATACTACCCTTCAGGCTATGTAAAGCCCAGAGAACAAGGGGTCTTGGGAGATTCCCCCAAATCAAGCTGGACAGCTCTTCTAGGCAAATCACTCACTCTACTCCATCATTAGCACATGAGTTTCAATAGTAATCCAGGATTAAAATGTAGTAAGCTGCCATTCTGGGAAGATGCAGTGTTCCACTCAACAAACCCTGCAATTCTCCCCACTGCTCCCCAGGGAGGGGACTGAATCCCTCAATTTACAGGAAACTGAGGCCTCAAAGCAGAGCAGACACTTGCTTGTAGTGACCTAGCCAGGGGCAGAGCAGAGAGAAGCATTCAGGCCTCCCCACTCCCAAGTGGCCCATCAGCAACTCATGCAACCATCAGGGCAGCTACAAGGACTCACACAGGCCGGGTGGGGATAAGGGTTACTTGCTGGGGGGTAATGGCTCAGCATCTGGGGAGACTTTCGGGGCTTTGAGGAGAAGATGGCATTTCTAGGGCTGGAGTCAGCTGTTTCCCTAATCTCTTTGGCCACACCCTGGCTAGAGGAAGGGTGCTCACCCCAGATTGGCTAACTATAGGCCGGCCTGGCTGTGGGGAGAGATAAGATGCCCTACATGCTACCCGCATGTCATCGTGCCCTGGGGCAGTCACCTAAGATACTTTCTCATGGTTTTGGGAGCTCCTCAAAGTCTGGCAACTAGAAATCAGGCTTGTGTTCCCAACCTGAGACCCAAGTCCCCAGAAGCCCCTCACTTGGCCCCACCTCCCAACAGAGTAGCCCCTCCATCCCATACCCTCTTCATAACTCCCCTCTGCCCTGTGCTCATACAAGTTGTCTTTACATCTCCCCCAACACAGTCCACAGCAGCCAAGTCCTTTACCTGTTTCAGGTCTCACCTGATCTGTGGCCATCCCTGCATCTGCCTGGCCCAAAGTCCCCAGTCTCAACCCTTGCTACACAAAGATAACCCATAAGCCAGCAGCATCACACCACCCAGGAGCTTGTTAGAAATGCAGAATCTCAGGCCCCATCCCAGACCTGCTGAAATGGAACCTGAATATTATTAACAAGCTGCCCAGATGACCCATATGTATGCTGCTGCTGCTGCTGCTGCTGCTGCTAAGTCACTTCAGTCGTGTCCGACTCTGTGTGACCCCATAGACGGAAGCCCACCAGGCTCCCCCATCCCTGGGATTCTCCAGGCAAGAACACTGGAGTGGGTTGCCATTTCCTTCTCCAATGTGTGAAAGTGAAAAGGGAAAGTGAAGTCGCTCAGTCGTGTCCGACCCTTAGCGACCCCACGGACTGCAGCCTACCAGGCTCCTCCATCCAGTTTGAGAAATACTTTTATAGACCACTGATGTAATCAAGTCCTTGCACCCATGGCAAGCCTCGACGGCTCCTCGGGGGCCTAGTGAATCAAGTCTAGACTCAGTGACTTGGCAATCAATGCTTCAGCTGACTTGTCCAGGCTTGGGTTTCCACTCCACCTCAGGAAAACCATCCCCTCCTGTGTTAGCCAAAGCCACCCAGGACTTCAGAGCCCCCTTAAAGCACCACCTCCTCCAAGAAGCTGTTCTGAACCATGTTCCACTATCATATCTGGCTTGGCTCACTCTTATTTCCTGATGAGTGGGGACCCTGTCCTGTGTTCCCAGTGGTTCCAAGCACCAGGATGGGGCACAGAAGATGTCAGGTGCCAAATCCAGGTAACAAGGCCCAGTGCCAGTTATTGGGAAGTCCACCCTCGGCTCTAGCCTGTCTTCACCTCAACTCAGCAGACAAGGACTCGGGCAGGGTGGACAAGCCCATTGCATACTTCAGAGAGGAAGCACTCCTCAGAAACATGGGCTTAATGAGCTTCCAGCAGCAATGTGGAAAATGCAGAAGAGAATGCCACCGAATCTCTCTCTTTTCCTGGAGGACTGGGAGGTCTGCTGAGATAGATAAGCAGATCCCCTAAAACCTGGGGTCGGAATGTGGAGCAAGGAGACTCCATCCCTGTGTGGTCAACAAACCTTTTTTCTGCCTATTGGTCCCTGGAAGGCCAAGTCACCTGCCCCGAGGCATCCTCATGACCAAACAGGAAAGCCTCAAAGGACAAGGCTGCCACACCCTTCTGCCCACCCCCTCCTTTCTAGCCAATTCCTGCAGGCTGGCATCCCATGGGAAGTCCTCGCTCCTTTACCCTGGGTCTGCAAGAAGGTATTCAAGCATGGACCTCAAGGAGTTCCTGGCTTCCACAGGCTCTGGGGATCAAAGAAAAAACGTCTCTTGACTCTCATTTTACAGACACAAAAAGAAGTAAGGACAGGGCCAATACTGAAGTAGATTAAGCTCTTTTCAGTTCCGATTTCTCTGTTCCCCCAGCTCTGCTCCCATCTTCAACGCAGACCTACTTAGACCCCCATCCAGGTTTCCCAAGGCCAAGTCTGAACCTCCACCTCATAACATCCTAGATGGAATCCAAAACAGGCTAGTTTATCTGCAGAGCTCCCATCTGACCTCTGTGGAGTCGCCACAGGCAGATGAAGAGGGCAATGGGGCAATGCTGAATCAAAGAAGTGACATTCTAATGGTGGTATCTCAAGCAGGGAGCTGTTTTTGTACCAGAAGAAAATGTCCTCCCTAGTTCCCCGAAATCACATTATGCATGACACCCTACTTGGCCTGGGCACAGTGCCCCTCCTAGAAGAAAAGGAGAGGCATGAAACAGACAGACTCAGCCACCCACTCTGAGTAAGGACTCCTTCTATCTTAGAGGGTTTGACTTCTTTCCTACCTCTCCAGCCCCAAGGCCAAGCACCTCTGGGAGACAGGAAAAAAACACTTGTTAAAAAGACTTCAGCTCACGTATCTGAGAGGAAAGAAAGAAGTGACAGAGTAGAGTGACTTAGAGCATGGATTCTGAAGCCAGATTGCCTCAGTTCAAATATTGAGCTGTATGACTATGCCTTGGTCTTCCAGTCTGTAAAATGGGAATAAGACCTACCTCATAAAGCTGTTAAGAGGATGAAAGGAGCTAATATTTGCAAAGCCCTTAGAATACTGCCTGGCACCCAGTGAGTATACCAGGGCCCTGGACTAGCCTCTTGGCCTCTGCTCTATTTCTCCCACCCAGGACACCCTCTTTTCTCCCCCCTCTATCCCAGCTCAAAGCCTTTCCTAGGCATGCCAGCCCAGTTGTGATTTGAACCCCAAGCCCCTAGGTCTAGCACTCACCTCACAGTGTTATCTTGGTCCATCACCAGTCTCCCTGTCTAGCGCTGCGCTTCCCACTCCCGACCTGAGGACCCTTGACTCCTAGCCCTCCATTCTGAGAGCACTAGCCAAACAGCTCAATTCCCAGCTGGGCTCCTCTGTGCAAAGAAGAGAGCTGTGGGTGGGAAGATAAAGGACCAGAGACGCACCCCTCCCCACCCCACCCCACCCCACCCCCCCCACCTCAGTTTCTTCCTCCCCTTCAACTCTCTGCCCCCAGGGCTCGGTACCCAGCAATCACCCAAGAAAGTAACCTGAAATAAAGCCCTGGCTGCCCAGGCCATCTCTATCTCCTGAGTTAGAAAACACACACAAGCACACAGGCACATACCCTTCTGTCGACCTAATCTGGATTTCCACCAAAGGGAGCAAAGGAAATCATTGATCCCCAACCCACAGCAATCCACATCAACTCCACACCCCCCAAATCCATCCAATCTCCCACTGTGTGTACAGGCCTGCCTTTAAGCCATTTGTACCAGCTTTACTTCCCTTTTTCTTACTGGTCCCCTCAGTGATCTGCACAACTGCTTTCAAGGAAAGAAAATAAAAATCCTATGATCACTTGAGATTTACAGGGGGCTCCTGCACTGCCTGACCTTCCCACCTGGCTGAAGATTTCCTGAGTATTGGCTACATTCCAGGCATTCAGAATTCAACAGTGGGCCAGTCCTTAAGATACTACACAAAGTAAACAGATAACTGCAACAAATGGTTATGAACTGTGATAAGCACAATGAAGAAAGTAAACCACATGCTATGATGAATAATTACAAAGAATGATGGGAAGGCATGTTTGAGGTAAGACCTGAAAAATAAGAAGGAGCAGAGCCAGTCCAGTAGAAAACCTTGGAAGTACATTCTAGGCAGAGAAAACAGCACAGGCAAAGGCCACAGGGCAGGAAAAAGCTTAGGTGTTCAAACGGCAGAAGTGATTCAGGTGTGGCTGTCAGAAAAATGCAAAGGGGACAGTGGTCAGGATTAGCCTAGGGGAGGTCAGCAGTGACCAGATCATGAAAGACCTGAAAGCCAGGGGAAAGCTTTGAAATTTTACTCCAAGTGCAAAAGGGAGCTGTTGAGGGTCTTAGAGGAATGAGACTACTCAATATTTTTCTAAATTGTTCTTGTTGCTGTTAAAATGGATTTGAGGAGGCAATTGCAGACTTGGGGAAAGGAGGCAGAAGCTACTACAGTATTCAGTCAAGACAGAAAAGGTAGCTTGGCCTGGGGCAGTAGCCTAGGGCAGTAGCATGGAGTCAGAGTATGAAGAATAGGCCTGAGATCGATTCGGCAAAAGAACTTGCTGTAGTACCAGCTATGGAGAGAAGGAAAAAGATGCTACCTAGTTTCCTGTCTTTGACAACAGGTGGGTTATGGGGCCTTTACTGAGATGGAAAGGCCACAGGAGGGTCATGCTTGGGGAGTGCAGTCAGGATTCTGTTTCATCCATATTAAGTTTTCATACCTATAACATCATAAATCATTAGATTGTGCCTGGATAGAGAGGTTAGAACTGAAGATAAAATTTGCTACATAAAATTATGAGAATGAAAATTATGTACATTTAAAATTTGTGCTTGTAAATTAATGTTTGAAATTAATGATTTTAAAAATTATAAGAAAAAAAATGAGAGCTTGAGGGGAACGTAAATAGAAGGGACTCAGGAGAAAGGAGGGGGCTAAGAACAGAGCCCAGGATCCTCCAACATTTACAACTGTGTGAAAGAGTCATCCTTAAAAACAAGTAAGGAAGGGCTCTGGTAGGAGGAAAGGGGATTTGTGATGAAGAAAACCAAATGTCAAGAGAGGACATTGCAAAGAATGATCTAGACCAAGGGAAGTCAAGGAAGATCTGCTTGTAGGGGAGTGTAAACCACTGGAGACCTTTACTAGGGCAGTTTCAATGAAGTGGTGGAATCAAAGCCAGGTCAAGTGAGCTGAAGAACACAGAGACCACAGGTACAGGCAGCTCTCTGGAGAAGTTTTACTGTGAAGGGAAGTGAGGTCATCTGTAGCTGGGGGAGAATGAGGGATGAAGAAAAAAAGGTGGGGGAGGGTCATAAAATGGAAGCGTTGGGGTGCCAAAGCATGTTAAGAAGGCACTGTTGTGAATGATCCAGGAGGAGAGGTCACTGAAGAATGAGGGACAGGGAGCAGACTACGTTGGAATCCTAGTGGAGGCATTAGCCTGTAGCAGGAACTGGGATGCTTCGACCCCAGCTAACTAGAGGAAAGGGGAGGAGCAGCAAAGATGCAAAACGCAGAGGTGGGTCCTTCACTACACACTTTCAGATGCACGCATACCCATTCCAATGACCCCCCTAGACACCTGCCGTTTTGCTGCCTGCTCCAAACACAGACAAGTTACCCACCTACTTCGCGGTCTGGCACGGGAATGTGCCACCACCGGCAGATCCTGCAACCTGTGGGCACAACTCACCACAGGTGCCAGCTACAGCCCTAGTCTTGTCAGGCCAAGCCTTTTCCTGGTGCAAGCTCCGAGGGGGTCCCCAGGCCTCTCACCGGCTCTATCTCTAAGCCCCTCCCCCAAGTTGAGCACTCAACACTCCCTAGCCCTTTCCGAGAAGGTAGGGAGCCTAGCCTACAGCAGCCTGTGAGCCCCTAGTTGGCTCTTCGGAGAGAGCTGCTCCCCACCCTGTCCGGGGGACTCCTCCCATACCCCCCGCGAGGAGACTACCTGGACGCCCTTTGGGAGGACGGCCCAGCCTCTTCCAGCGTCCCGACCATCGCCCCGGCGCCTTCTCTTCCCTCCCTAGTGCCCACCCTCCGGGTCGCCCGAGCAGTCGCGGGGCGCCAGCGCCCGGCTTTGTCTGCTCCCACCGAGGACGCCCGCCGGGCGCACTGGGTGCTCTCCTGCCGCACGCAGCCCCAGGGTCCCGCCTGCCCTCCACCCCAGCGCAGCCCCTGCCCCAGGGACCACCGCCGCCGAGTCGGACCGCCGCCTCCCGCAACACGAGCAAAGGGGCGCGGCACCCACCGCCCTCGCCAGCCTCTGGGAACGCCGGGCACCCTCGCCCTCCCGCGCGACCGCCGCTCTAGCTGCCGGAGCCCCGGACCGGCCGAGCCCTCGGGGCTGCTGCGGGCCCCTCACCCTCCCGCGGTCGACTCAGCCCCAGCCTGCGCCCGAATGGGGCCGGCGGCCGGGGGTCGAGGATCGGGGAGCAGGCGCGCGCTGTACCTTTCCCTGCTGAGCCGGGGAAGAGAGTTTTCCGCGAGTGGCGCTCCACCTCGGCCTCCTCCGCCTCCCCTTCTCCTCAGCCGCCTGGCTTCCTCCTCCAGCCGCTGCTGGGACCTTAGGGGCCCGAGCCAGCCGCCGCGGCCTGTGTGGGGCCCCGTTCAGCCTCGCGTCCCCGACCCACCCCGCCCAGTCAGTTCAGGCCCAGCCCCCGCTCCGCCTCTAGGCGGGGACGCGCCGAACTCCTCCCCGGCTCGGCTGGCCAGGGGCGGGGAGGTTGGAGGCCGCGTTGGCAGAGGACCTCCGTGTCCCTTCTTGCAGAGGGACCGGGACCCAGCGCTCCCCACCTGAGCTCCAACGTCCCCTCCTCAATCTGGGCACCTAACGTTTCCACCTGTCCCCCAAAAGAAAAGGGGTTAGTCCGGCCCTGCCTGCCCTGTGCTTGGGCGTAAAGTGGAGCCCAAGCTGCCTGCCAGGCAACAAGCAGAGCTAGGCCCTTGGACTCAGTTTACCCGCAGAACTCCAAACCCTGCCGTCGAAAGGAAGAGGAGCCTCTCTCTCCTCTGAGAGCTGCCTTCACTTCCGCGGATCCACTGGATCTCAGTTGGGGGCGGGGGTTCCCTAAGGGGCTACCTCTAGCCTCAGATTGTCTGCAACACCACTGCGCACCCAGTCACCACCACCCCCTCCCATGCCACCTCACATTAATACTGGTGCGGAAATCTCAGCATCTCTGTACACTGGTGCCAATAAAATCTCAGAGATAATGTCTTGGGTGAAGTAAGAAAGGATAGCTTTAGTGCTTTGCCCGCAAAGCAGGCCACAGCTAGCTCATGCCCTCAAAACTATTCGTTCCAAATTGGGGAAGATAGTGAGAAGTTTTATATTAATTGTTCAAAGAGGGCATGCTCAGCTCCTGGACATTCTTCTGCTGGGCTGGTGGTGAGGTAAGTAGGAGTCAGCATCATTAATCTTCAGGTCCAGCTGGTCTGGGGTCTGCATGCTTGTGGGCAGCATACCATCATTAATCATTAACTTCCCCCACCTGGAGCAGGTTTCAGTATCTGTGAAATATCTCAAAGATATTGTTGTGTGTATCCCTTGAATAGCAAGGAGCAATAAAGGGGTCTTCTTAAATGAAAAGAAGTAGAGGAAAGCTATAGACTGCGAAAGACTAGATATCTCTTCAAGAAAACTGGAGATATCTAGGGAACATTCCATGCAAGGATGGGCACAATAAAAGACAGAAACAGAAAGAACCTAACAGAAGCAGAAGAGGTGGCAAGAACAGAAGAACTATACAAGAAAGATCTTAATGACCCAGATAACCATGACAGTACGGTTACTCACCTCGAGTCACACATCCTGGAGTGTGAAGTGAAGTGGGCCTTAAGAAGCATTACCACGAAGAAAGCTAGAGGAGATGACAGAATTCTAGCTGAGCTATTTAAAATCCTAAAAGATGCTGCTGCTAAAGTGCTGCACTCAATATGCCAGCAAATTTGGAAAGCTCAGCAGTGGCCACAGGACTGGAAAAGGTCAGTTTTCATTCCAATTCCAAAGAAGATCAATGCCAAAGAATGTTCAAATTACCAGGCAGTTGTGCTCATTTCATACACTAGCAAGATTATGCTCAAAATCCTTCAAGCTAGGCTTCAACAGTACATGAAGTGAGATGTACAAGCTAGATTTCTAAGAGGCAGAGGAACCAGAGATCAAATTGTCAGCATTTGTTGGATCATGGAGAAAGCAAAAGATTTCCAGAAAAACATGTGCTGCGACTCATTGACTCCACTAAAGCCTTTGACTGTGTGGGGATCAAAACAAATTGTGGAAAATTCTTAAAGAGATGGAGGTACCAGACCATCTTGCCTGTCTCCTGAGAAGAACCGGACATGGAACAACTGACTGATTCAAAAACTGGGAAATAAGTACGATAAGGCTGTATATTGTCATTCTTCTTATGAAACTTATATGCAGAGTACATCATGCAAAATGCCAAGCTGGATGAATCACAAGATGGAATCAAGATTGCTAGGCGAAATATCATCAACAACCTCAAATATGCAGATGATACCACTCTAATGGCAGAAAATGAAGAAAAACTAAAGAGCTTCTTGATGAGGGTGAAAGAGGATATTGAAAAAGCTGGTTTAAAACTCAACATAAAAAAAACTAAGATCACGGCATCTGGTCTCATCACTTCATGGCAAATAGAAGGGGGGAAAGTAAAAGCAATGACAAATTTTATTTTCTTGGGCCCCAAAATCACTGCAAATGGTGACTGCAGCATGAAATTAAAAGATGCCTTGCTCCTTGGAAGGAAAGCTATGACAAACCTATACAGTGAATTAAAAAGCAGTGGTATCACTTTGCCAACAAAGTCAATATGTTTGTTTCCAATTCCAAGCTTGGTCTGTTTGCAGCATGACAGGCCAGTTAATTCAACAACAGGCTATTGAGACAAGGAATATGACTCTATTCGGAAAGCCAGTTGACAGAAGAAAATGGTTGACAAGTGTTTCAAAATAACCATCTTTTTGGGCTCTGGATTCCAGCTTCTTTTATAGGACAGAATGGGGGAGGAGTTGAGGAAGTAAAAGCCAAGTCTATACCCCCACCACTAATGCCAGAGAAGATGAAGTTGAACAGTTCTATGGAGATCTCCTAGACCTTCTAGAACTAACACCAAAAAAAGATGTCCTCATCATCATAAGAGATTGGAATGCAAAAGTAGGAAGACAAGAGATACCTGGAGTAACAGACAAGTTTGGCCTTGGTATACAAAATGAAGTAGGGCAAAGGCTAACAGAGTTTTGCCTATAGAACATACTGGTCATGGCAAACACCCTTTTTCAACAACACAAGAGATGACTCTACACATGGACGTCACCAGATGGTCAATACCGAAATCAGATTGATTACATTATTTGCAGCCCCAAAGATGGAGAAGCTCTATACAGTGAGTAAAAACAAAACCTGGAGCTGACTGTGACTCAGATCATGAACTCCTTACTGAAAAATTCAGACTTAAATTGAAGAAAGCAGGGAAAAACCACTAGGCCATTCAGGTATGACCTAAATCAAATCCCTTGTGATTATACAGTGGAAGTGACAAACAGATTCAAGGAATTAGGTCTGATAGACAGAGTTTCAAAAAACTATGGACAGAGGTTCATAACATTGTACAGGAGGCGGTAACCAAAACCACCCCCAGAAAAAGAAATGCAATATACACAAATAGTTGAGAAAAAAGAGAGAAAC